>NC_056525.1:80702384-80723386 GCF_019175285.1 Sceloporus undulatus
AAAATTTAATAGTGTAACAGCTAAGAGCAACAAGTCCTGAGAGCAGTGGAAGGAGAGAGAATTAGTGGTGTTCTGGCATACAAGTAACAGCTTTCTCTGTCCATCAATGGCTACCACTTTCTTTATTTTGATGAATTCAATATCTGTAGTCATCCAATATCCTAAGGATTCTCATCTGGCTTCATACATGCTGCAGCATGGTTACTACATAGAACACATAATATATGCATTACTTCTCATGGGAAGTCTCCAAAGAGTTAAGTAACTTCCATGTAGTTCATGCCAATTCTAACCATGCTACAAAATGTTGGATGGATGTGGAAAGTATGTGTCCCTTGAGCACTTAAAAACAGAGCCATATAGATGTCACTACATATGCAGTCACCCTCATTTATGTTGTGTCCAGAGATAACCAGGGGGTCTTTTGATTTCATTTTAACTGCCATGGCTGCATCCTATGGAATCTTGACATTCATAGTTTCATGAGGTATTTGGAATTCTCAGCCAAAAAGCTGTAGTGCCTCCCAAACTATGAATCCCTGGAGTCCAGAAGCTACAATCATGAGAATAAAAATGGAAACAACAGGGTATACTTGTATAGTGTGAAAGGGCGCCAGAACAACCTAGGTTCAGTAAGACTGAAGCTGAGACAAAAAGGGAAAAATTTAAACCATTTTGATAATTTTAGTGGACTAGAATTATTAATGAATATTTCTACTTGGTAAACACACTATCTTAGTTAAGAAAATGGACACTATTCAGATAGGAACCAAATGTTCAATGACAAGGAGCCATGGCCTTTAACTGTTATATTGAAATATTTAATTTTCACTGAATTGTCATAATAGCAACACAATTGGAATGATATGAAGAAACAAATATAGAAAATGGGGAAAAAAATCATTGACATTGGAAATAAGCTAATGGATATAACACGGGTCTTCACATTATATCTGGATAAATTCTTTCTTGGATTTACTCAGACTAATAGTGGAACAAAACCCACAGTACAATACATCCAGGGTTTGGATCCAATTGCTCCTTCCTCAACAATCCCCATCCTACTTTGGTCTACTGGTTGACACATGAAATAAAACTTCCCACAGGTAAGCTGTATTCACCCAATTCCCCAGCAGAAGCATGCAAACACATCTCATGCTGTTTAGGGGATCTACTGATGCTCCAGAGAGCTTTCAGAGGGTCCAGGGGACTGTAGGAAGAAGGAAGAAGAGAAAAAAAAATATTTACAACTTATTTGTGAGTATGCAATTTTCAGGATCCAGCCCAATGTGCTATACAGCTATTTTCTAAGTATATTATATGTATATTGCAATAAGAATGTTTTTAAAATATGATACAAATGTCAGAAAACTTAATTCTGTATCAATTTAACAGTTTAGACATGTGTAGTAACACTGCATTGCAACATTTTAGGTTGTAAACCTCTAAGCAATTATTTAGAGAGGTGTTAGGGTCTCTTTCGCTGGACATCTTCAAAAAGAGGCTGGGCAACTACCTTCTGGGGATGCTTTGGCTGGAGATCCTACATTGGGGGTTGAACTTGATGGCCTATGAGGCTCCTTCCAACTCTATGACTCTATTGCTTTCAGTCTGTGTACAGAACACATGAAGGCCCCTTAAAAATGAGCACTCAAAACATTGCTGAAGTTGCTGGAGAGCTCTCAACACTTTAGCTATACACTACCTCCAACTTCAGAGACAACTGGCTAACAACAGTGCAAGAGATATGTTTCTCTTGTGTCCTACTTGTAGGCTTCCCGTGAACATCTATCTCACCCTGTAGGAAAAAGAATGCTATATAAGATATGTTTGATCCAGCAGAATTCTCTTATGTTTTCTTTTTCTTTGTTGAGTGAACAATTTCACATGAAAAGTTGTTAACAGAACACTGTGATGATGATCAAAGTCCAGCTCATACCAATGAAGGAAGGAAATATACGTGTGTGTGTGTGTGGTATGTGTTTATAATGAAATATTTTGGTGAAGCTTTACTTGTTTCAAAAGGAGTAATAGGCCTTTATCGTGTTTTATTTGTGTTCCCTATGAAATCTTATTTGATCACTCTAACATCATCAATTAGCTATTATTCTGAGAATATTAACAGTACAAGCCTTATTATGCCTTGTTCTGAGAGCCAAGGAAGTATAAAATGGGGGGGGGGGACCTAAAATGGGGAAAAACCTGAACTTTAATATTCAAGAACAACCATTCAAATATACAGAGTTAGTTGTAAATGATGATTATTTCAAATACCATGTGGGGGATGTTTTCACAGTCATGTTTTGATAGAAATTTATTTTCTTATTTTAATAGAGATGTGTCTCACCAGATAGGTGAGATGTGACAAGCACACCACTACTATGCATGTCCTTCCACTCATAAAAATAGGGGACTTCACCTTCTATATAGGGTACTGCATAGTGATCTCTATAGGATAAACACTTGGTTCTGCACATTATTCTACACTTTCTAAAAGCAGTATGTTCTTATATACAGCAGCTTATGAAACTTTAAAAAGTAGATCTGCATCTGTAACCCCAGTTCATAATAACACCATTGACTGCATTCACAGATTCCAAAGCACTTTTTCGTCTTGCGTAATCAATATTATCCATGCCTCAAATGGAACAAACCGAAAACAGGCTCCTCTCACACATACAGTCATAAGCATATACAGTACTGTACTCTACAGATCTGTCCAACATGGATATACTTTGCATGACAATATAAATACAGGTTGAGTCTCCCTTATCCAGAATTCCAAAATCCAAAATACTCCAGAATCCAAAACTTTTTTCATGTGTGACTAAGATAGTGACACCTTTCCCTTTTGATGTTTCATGCACAAACATATTTAAAATATTGTGTATAAAATTACCTTCAGGCTATATGTGTAAGGTGAATATGAAACATCCATGCATTTCATATTTAGATTCCAAGATATCATCTCTAAGATATCTCATTAAGCATATGCAAACATTCCAAAATTTTAAATCCAAAACTCTTCTGACCCAAGCATTTCGGATAAAGGAAACTCAACCTGTATCAAACAAGATGGCAACAAGTGGGATGGCATCTGAAAAACCAAATTAACTCCTGATCTCATATGTAACATTGGCTCCATAACTCCCCATTTCAGCCTAATCCTGAGACAATTCTGTGTCAAAAAATATCCTAAGATTTGTCGATGCCTCTTGAATCCTTTGGTAACTTGGGGAACTTTACACAGTATCCTTTTAATCAGCGCCAGTGCATACAGAAGCCTCCAGCTGGCTGTATTAAGTATGAGTTCTGACTGTATGTAGCAATACCACCTCTGCTACCATCTGCCTACTCACCCGCCTTGGCAGTACCTGCTCTCTTTGAATAGCAGACAGAGAAGAGGAACAAGTCCTAGCCTAAAACAAATCCCCAACACTGCCAACACAGATGAATAAGCAGGGGATGGCAGTAGTGGCACTGTTGAGCCACCTGAATAAGGCTTTCTGACTGACTGTATAAACTAACAAAGCCTGTAACTACTGCAGCCAGCTGGAAGCTTCCATATGCAGGGACTGGTTCACAGCTTCCTGTGTGAACCTGCTGTTACTGATGTGGAATTCAACCTGAAACTAACTAATCTGATATATGACCTAATTAATATCGGGGGGTGGGGAATCACTATGCCATCTCTATTGAAGCATAAGGTAAAAAAGAAGAATTACATTACTCCGACTCCTCATAAGCATTAATATTCTGTCTTTCTGTGTGAAAAGCAAAACATTTCTATCGTTAGTTCAGAAACTTCTCTTTGGTTGTATACTCAATAATTACATGAAATAAAAGGCAAGCACATCCAGGCTAGCATCTCTGCCCAACAGTACTTGAAATAAAATGCATTCTAAAACAATCAGGAAGACGGAGAAAAATTAAAGTGCACATTGCCTACTGCAATTTCCAATCAAACTAGTATGTGTATATTCTCTACATTAAGGTAGGTTTTCATTTTAGACATGCAAAGGAAACCAAGTAACTGGCTTGTCATTTTTACTATCTGCATATTATTTAGGTCACATCCACTTCTGATTCTATCAATCAATGAATCTTTATTTGTCTGTGGCACAAAGTCCATTCTAAAATATTCAGATAATAAGAATACTACTGGCATATATAATTGAACAAAGGAATCGCAAAGCAAGTTGTTGTTTTTTTTAAAAAAGCGCACAAATAAAATAATGTTGCTGGATAAAATGCCAGCCAACAACAATAATAGCATCTATAAGAACTGATCCCCTTTATAATCCACTACTATTGATTTAAAAATTTGCAGCAGATATTTTGGGCTGCTACTGCAAAGGTGGCAATCTTATGTGTAATAGATTTTGAATGATCTGTTACCAGGTCACAAACAATATCATTCTGCTTATGGAAGCTGTTTCTGCAGACATAAATGGAGAAGTCTCTCCTTCCTCCAACTCCTGTTCATCCCAAGAACCTGCTCCAGAAACCCTCCAGAGCAAGCTTCTTATACCATGAAGGGTTCCAGGGAGAAAAGAGAGAGAGAATGTTATTGCTACAGTCACACTGAATTTAGCCCATTATGTTCAATAAAATTATGTATACTAAAAGGCCCAACTGCTCACAAAAGTTATTCACAACATGTGTACTATTGATTTCCTCAAAGATTCTCTCCCTAATTTATAAGGCCATGTTGACTGACAATAGCAAATAACAGAAAGGCAGATCATGGCAAGTGAAATCTTTTCACACCCATCAGAGGTTTTTTTTTTCCTGAAGTAGATTATCTGAAAATTGAAGAAGTGGAAATCATCCATTGTGTTTGCATTTTAATTAGATGAAGCAATTATAAATTCCCAGTGCCGGCATTATTCATATGCTGCAGAAACTAGAGAAAAAATGTCATTCTTAAAGTGTAAAATGGCATTTTAGCAATCTTCCAAGCTCTTTGTATCTCACAGTTAAACTGACACAGCATGAAAACATTCCCCTACTGGTACAGTTTTAGATACCAATTTTCTTTGTGAAAATGTGCAAAAAAAAAAATCTGAAAGTAATTGAAAGAGTTATTGACATGACATACAGTATCCCATATTTCATTAGATAAAAAGTAAGAAGAACATGCCATTGCTCTAATGGGAAGTGTGGTAACAGTGCTTTTAAAAAGGCTCTTGACATTGATGCATTTCTGATAATGCAGAAGACCAAAGCTTATCAGGTTCATAGGAGACTCAATTGCACAGGAATCTAATTATTGAAAGTCTATTTAGTTGTCCTGTTTGCTAAGGCAAAGGTTAACGAGAACTGCACTGAAAAAACCTTCTCTGGTATTACAAAGTATTTCTTACACTGCATGAAATGTAAATGAAATGTATTCTAATCAAGTTCTTCTTTGACTCTTAACTCTTTATAACTCTAGAAGTTAGACCTCTGCTTCTGAGTGATACCACTGAGACAGCCTTCTGCCAAAAAATGAAGTTATAACCAAAAGAGAGGAATTTAAAACAGATACTGACACTAGAAAGCAGAATCTAAGAGATAAACTTTATGAGTGAATTGTTTAAATGACAAAGGAGGAGAAAGTATTCAGACTGTAATTGCTAACATTAAATCTTCATAAATATTAAGTTGGAGGCTCTAATTTCAGATAGAAATTAATTATATTTTGGGGAGTAACACGTTCACAAGTGTTTACACAGCTGAGAGGCCTCAGCTGCAGCAGTTTCAAGCCAAGAGCTTTCTGGACTCATCTGCTTTTCAAGCACATGACTTAACAATCACCAGTTTCATTAAACTTGAAAAGAAAGAAAAAAGAGAGGGAGAAATATCACCTGCAACACTGTCACTTGTTAAAACAGAGTTTAAATCAGATTTGTACATTTTATACATGCTGGACATCCTATCCTACAGGAAGGCTTTCTTTTTTGTTTCTCTGGCTGTTTTCCAAACAGCTGCTGGCATTTGGATTAGAAATCATGGGTTTTCAAATCCTTTCTGGCCTAAACTCAACTAGCAACAGATGACAACACACCAATATATTTCAGAGGTTGCAATTAACCTTGTCTGTGTTTGTTTTTATCTAAAGCTTCAGTTCTACTTCCAACACAAGGACTAGCTACTTTCCATGAAAATACCAGTGCGGCACTGTTCTGCCAAACATGGGCAGCCATCCTTTGCATTCAAAATCTAACTGAACTTTTAAAAATGGGGTGGGGAGAAAGAGAGAGCGTGCAGAAACACATTTTCCAATATACTGTACAAGAAATCTCAAGCATTACAGCAGTGATTGGGAGAGCAAAATGAGAACTATGGCTCTAGTCTAGAAAGGCTTTTCAAGTGGATCATCAGACATGCACATACAACAAAGTTGTTTTGTTTTTTTAAACTTTCTTTTCATGAAAGCCTCCTTGTTTCCTTTTAAGACCTTCCCTTTGTCCTATCCCCTTATCACAAGATGGCTTCTATGATTATTTAGCATGAAGTCTCATTTATTTTGATGGACTTGTTCTTTATTAAGTATACATAGTTTGTTCAGCTTTAAGCACTCCCAGGTAATACTTAAACATGTATTCAAATGATCTTTGGATCAGGCCTTCCTGTATGCAAATCAAAATGCACTATTTTATGTTGTCCCATGGATATTTCCAAAATTCTAAAAGCTGTTAAAATGATACATTAACAAGAGATTCTGGAACATGTGTTTTTTGCCCCATGATCATACAAAAAGCAGGTAGACTAGTATCTAGTATCTTCTACTAGACAAAGATCTAGGTACTTCTTCCCTGAGATTTTTCTCTCTTGCTCTCTAATTTGGTATACATAAAAGTCACAAGCCACAAATGTGCATGCACAACTAATTCTGATCTCCTTCATTGCAGACAATAGGAATCCTAAATTGTTCTGCTGAATAAATATTCATTTTAATCAACATGTTTTAAGCAATTTGCTAAATACATACTTTAGATCTGGGTTTTCAATCTTTGATTTTACCAGCTGTTTTATATTTCCAGCTCCCAGCAGCCTCTACCAACATGACCAATGATCATGGGCTCTAAGAGCTGAAGTCCAAAACATCTGGAAGACCAAAAGTTGCTAAATCTAACAAATGCCAACCTCAACTAGTGGAGGCTCATTGAATCAATAGAACCTATTTAAGTCTTGACTGGGCACGTTCCCACTGGCTCAGTGAGACTCCCATGGTTCTGGCTAACAGGATTTATGATTCAGTGTTTGACTGGATTGGTCAAGTTGTTAAGTAACGAGAATATTTTTATAATGCAGTTAGTTTCCAAGAAAAATGCTGACTTACTGAGTCATCTGTAGCAGAAGCAGGCCAACCTTCCCACAACTGATGTCGAACAGGGATACTAGTCAGGTCATAAACATTTCGTTTAACCTGCAAAAACAACACACATTTGTTTACATGCTGCTGGTATTGCAATTTATAATCTCTATATCCTTTAAAAAGTGTATATGATTACATCCTTTAGCCTCAAAACTATAAAGCAGATCCATTCAGATGTTACCTGTTTGAATATGTGGAACTCAAACAGAAAAGATCATTTGCTCAAAGCAGCCATACAGACTTATCTTATTGATTTATTATTTTAATATATATCCTGCCTTTTTCCAATAAGCTCTTTCCTGCTTTATCTTCACAATGATCATGACTTATTGCCAAAGACCATCAAGTGATTCTCTGAAGATGTCAGCCACAGATGCAGGAGAAACATCAGGAATAAACTCTTCTAGAACATAGCCACAAACCCAAAAAATCCACACAAAAAAATCAAGTGAATTTCATGGGGTTGGGGGCCTTGCATCTCATAAGGCCGACACAAACACTTTAACCCAGGGCTAAGCAATTATGGAGGGTCTAGCAACTATCTTCATGATGTCCCAGTCTTGCTACAAGCCATGGCAACTTTTTCTAGAGAAACCAGAAGTGACCGGAAAGTAATTTCAAATTTCTCCAACCATTCCTGTGAGCATTGAAAACAAGGTGTAGGGGGCTTCTGAAGACTTCCAGGGCTGTGATTCTTCCCCTGGGGGGGAATTCTGGGTAGGAGGGACTCTGGAGGCCATAAAAAAGGCCTTTGTGAGCTTCCCAAACCCACCCCTCCATTGTTCAATTATACCACATTGAGAGCTTGTATCAAAATTAAAGTTAACTACCTTCATGTGCACTATCACTTTTTTAAAAAAGTATACTTAATAACTCTGAAAGAGAATGGCTTGAATTCATAGATGGCTAAACAGTCTAAAGACACTTTTGTTCATCCAGAATCCCCTTCTTCCCCATCAATTTTTTCTTACTAATTTTCCTACTGAAACCCAGACATTTCCAGAGGCTCCATTATCCACCAAGAGCAGCTGTAAGAGTACAAAATCTGTGGAGGGCCCATTGGTATTACAGTCACTGCCACATTAGTGACCATAGATCCAGCCCACTGGTATTACGTTCTCTGCTACATTAGACTTTTGCTAGGCTTTCCACACTGTGAAGCCAATGTTATTTTAGGATTAATCATTATTCATTCATTAATATTTTTAGCATCAAACCCACCTCAAAAACCCATGTAATATTTTTTTTAAAACACATGGCTAATTCAGAAGTAGGATAATCAGAAACCCAGAAAATAAGAAAAATAAAATATTTATTGATAAATAAATAAAATATAATATAATTAGTATTTTCTCTTTAAAAACTATAAAAAAGGGATATATATTCATGATACTTTCAAAGGATTCTGGAAAATATTGAGGCAAGGCAGAATCTATAACACCCCTCCCTCAACGTCACATTGCTTCAGAGGATATCTGCTTGAGCCACATGGTCAAGTTGGTTAGATGGTGATAAAGAGAATAACTCATTTTCAGACACTCTAACACACACCCAAATTCACCCATAATCCATCCATTTCCCAGCTATTTTTTCTTAACCCTTTCTCTATTTCTGTATTTCTCTATTTCTGATCCCTTTTCCTTTTCCCTCCTTCCCATCCTGGATGCTGTTCCACTCACACATGGTCAGTAGGCTTTTTAAAAAGCAGCTTCCACTGACACCAACTTAACATTATCAAAATTCCACTGCAGGTTTATAGTGTAGAAACTACTATGCAACACTACAGGAGACATAACTGTCATCTTAGTTTGGCAGTCTGTTTATTGCTACCTATACCTACATAATAATACTAATACGAATAATAATAATAATAATAATAATAATAATAATAGGATTTATTTATATACCGCCCAATCACTGGGAATCTGAGCGGTTTACAACAGAGGGGATAATAGACAGTTCCCTGCCCTCAGGCTTACAATCTAAAAGACATGACACAAAAGGAGAAGGGAATGGTGAGGGGGGGGAGGTTTCTTCTAAATGCTTCTAAACTCCATTTGGATCATATCACGATACATCATTCAAAGCCGATATCCACAATATCCGATAAAGTAAGGAGGGAAGACCAAGAGGAGACTGCCACCCCAAAATAATCTAATATATGATAGATGCAAAAAGCAAAATTCAAAACCACTCTTGCATCTATGGCTGCCCAGCTAAAAATACCCAGACATATCATCAAAGGTCTGAAGCAGGGGTAGGCAACCTGCAGCCCGCGGGCCGGATGTGGCCCGGCAAGGCCTTGGGACCGGCCCCCGCTCGGTCCTGCCTCCAATTGCCGCCGGAGCCTTTGGCCTCTCGCGTGAGGGCGTGGGGCCTTTGGCTTATCAGGAGGAGGCAGGCGAGGGGGGGCAAGCAGCGGGCAAGGGGGGCAATTGTCTATCGAAGCCTCAGAAACATGCATTTATATTAACATTTTTTTAAAATCAGCAAATTTTTTCGCATGTCCTCCATTTTTTAAAAAAAAATGTCCTCCATTTGAAAACTTTGTCCTGGTTTATTTATTTATTTATTTTAAAATTATTTAATTATTTATCTTTTGGCTTTGGCCCCCCAGTTGTCTGAGGGACAGCAACCCCGCCCCCGGCTCAAAAAGTTTGCCTACCCCTGGTCTGAAGTCTACCCTGAACAATAATAGCAGGTATACTTCAGATAACAAAGTAAATACTCTGCTAAATAAAAAAAAATATTCCTCAACAAAATTAACTTCAAAAGGAGAGTATGGTGGAAATCATGTGGCCCTCCAGATGTTTTTCAACTGCTTCTGAGAGACTTGTGTGTAACTACTCAATTACAACTTATTACAAATCATTCTACCACCTGCACCCATAACTGAAATAACATAAGGTTTTTTTTTCTTACTTCACTAAAGGTATTATTTATTTTACAAATGCAGGATGTTTGCTATTGTCAATGCTGCTTTATGAATGGAGACTAGTTATTTTCTACATACATACCTCAAAGCTTTAATATAATATTTTTAAAAATATTATTAAAAACAGACAAAAATAAACAGTAACACAAATAAACAACAACATATTACACGAAAGAAAAATTTCCCTGTTAGCAATATTTTGTGCTTATTCAATATTTCCAAACTGTTCCTTATCATAATGATATGATAAATAAAGCTTTAATATAATTACTGATGTCTGTATTTCTTTGCATTACATTCTCTGAGACCTCAGTGCCTACATTTTCTTTCCTTACACATAAGTAATTTAACTGCCACATAGTGATATACTCCCTGCATCTGGTCAAGCAGGCATTAGTCCACTTAAGATTATTTCATAAATCTGTCAGGCTTTAAGGTACGATACTTTTTTTTTATGCCACAGACTCATACAGGAGCTTACTATAGTTTGATACCATCTTTGTGTACCAGTTAAAAAATGCAATCCATTAATGGATTATGTATTTTTTTTCATCCTAAGTATGCTCTGTTAATAGTTACCAGCAATATTTTCAAGAGGACAAAAAAAAGTTAGAGGAATACAGCTTTCCCATAATTTTTTGTGAATCACATAATAACAATAATCTTTGAATTTTAAGATGTACTGGTCATTTTCCAGAGGCCACAAGAAATAGCATAGCTCCCTCTCTATTTACAGAAAGTAAAAATATGTTTGATCACTTACCAGCTGAATTAATTTGTAATTTTTTTATCCTCAGCAGGCAACAAAGTGACTATTAATGTAAATAGGTTCTCAAAATACCATATTATTATGTTTTGTTTTTCTAAAATGATAAGAATAATAAATCAAGATGACCACACTGAAATTTTGTATGTCTACATTTCAAAAATCTAACATTTTATCTATGTAATACTGCATACTAAAAAGCAGTCACACAAGGGAAATAAAGCAAAGGGCCATCAACTGCACCCGCAATCCCCCACAAAGTCTGTGAAATAAAAATAACTAAAATCTGAACTTGGATTCCTTACATTCTTTTCTAATTCCAAAGTACAACACCACAGCATTATGAAATAAACAGTATTCTCCTTTCTCCATTCACTCATCTGTAACTGCACAGATTTCAATAACATTCCTTTGCTATTCTAAGCCTGAAAGGCATGCCCTGGTTATAGTGTTATGTTGGTATAAAGCACAATGCCAGACTGATGTGCTGAACAAAAGTGATCAAAGTTTGAGTAACGTTAGCAAACGCACAAGTATTCTGCCTCATTATTCAACCAGAATGACATCTGTTGAGCAACTCGTTGCAGAATACACTAGTTGTTAGAGACAGGCCTCAGCTGGGAGGTACCATGTAGAAAGCATTAGGGCGATGTTTGGTTAAACAAACTGTTGAGGCTATATTCACAAATGGGTTCTGAAAAGATGCCAAAGCCAGTCCTCACAGACAGTATTTTAAAATAATAATAACAACAACAACATTTAATTTTCATCCTGTGCAATGCCAAAAGATGTAATTGTTTAAAAATCTGCCAATATAACTTTTTAAAATGTACTTACATAGCCTAAAAATTTGTAAGATTCTAGGCTGGAAACAATTCTACACAGAGTGAAGCATACTGCTATGCAGGTAAGACTGAAGCATGAAAAAGCAGATTTTAGCTGGGGTTGGAAGTCCAGAAGAACTTGGTCTAGGCTGTATCCCCATTAACATGAGGGGGAGGTATGTGAAAGTATAGATAATACTTGATGACATTTGTGCCAACACACTGCCTTTGTCAGTCTCAGTAGGAGCCAGTGCAACTGAAAATATTTACAGGTCCCAGAACATAGGCAAGGAAATGAGCTAGTGCCGTAGTCGCCAGTAAGTATGAAAAAATGACACTAAATTCCATTACAAAGGAGAAGGTTATAAGGTGTGTCATACAACAAATACATATGCATGCCGTTATCTGACATCTAATAGCATCCAGTGGCTGAGCTGCTATTTTGCAGTATGGATGCTCAGAAACATTCTTATCTGATAAAATTATTCTGTTAACAAGACAATATTCCCAGGAGTCTGACTTCAGCATGGAAATTAAATATTGGTTTGCATAGAAAAGGAAAGCAATACAGGCCATAGGACAAGGAAGAAAATCTTGCACTCATTTTGCTGTGTGCTGCCCTAGAGGCATTTTGTCTGTCTGGGCTATGTGTGGCTCAAGACTACTTTGTAGGCCCCTCTTGGATCTCTGCAGCTGCCACCCAACCAGAGGAGGAGGAGGAAGAGGAGGAAAGAAAAAAAAGGGGGGGGGGAAGGTAAATGTAAGGCTCCAGAAGTGTTGGCTTACCTTTAGAACAAGGTATAGATCTCACCGTATAACTTGTTTTGTCTCCAATCCCAAGGGACTTTGTTGAGGGGGCTAGCACAGTCCACAGTGGGACACAGGGACCAAAAACTGATCCCTAGATCACTGACATTTGTTCACTTTTGTCCCTTTTATGATGAAAACCTCTTTTAACTTAAAACTGTAACTGTAAATAAAAAATGCATTTTTTACAGGTATAGAATGAGTAGAATGTGAGTTCAGGACGAAGCCTAAATTAGCCAACTGACAGTCAAGAGACAAAACTTTCTTTATAAAATTAAAATGAAACATTTTGCTTGAGAGAAATTTGTTTCCAAAATAAAAGTAGAGGATGTAACTCTCTAGATGCTACTGTAATGTGTTATAAGTACATACTTCTCCAACCAGATACAGAAACAGATGATAGACTGGCTCCTCTTTAGCCTGATTTATCATTATTTCACATAAACTGATGATAGAACAACTGACAAAATCAGACTCTCAAAATGTCTGCCCCTTTTCCAGACTGGCATTTACAATAAACAATGTCCCACATATTGGAAATGCTCAATGTACACTCCAATTCCCAAGAAAGGGGGCCACAGGCAGTGAAGTAACCACAGGACCATTGCATTATACTCCCATGCAAGCAAAGCGATGATCAAAATTCTACAACTTAGCAGCACACGGTATCTTGGAGCAAGAAATGCTAGATGTCCAAGCTGGGTTCAGGAAAGGAAGAAGGACCAGGGACCATATTGCAAACATATGTTGGATAATGGAGCACACAAGAATTTCAAAGGAAAATCAGGCTGTGCTTTATAGATTACAGCAAAGCCTTTGACTATGTAAATCAGGGGTAGGCAACCTTTTTGAGCCGGGGGCCGGGTTGCTGTCCCTCAGACAACTGGGGGGCCGAAGCCAAAAAATAATTAAATATTTTTTAAATGTTTAAATAAATAAATAAAAATAAAAAATAATTCCTACATACACTGCACATATCATATTTTGAAGTAAAAAACAAAATGGGAACATAGACAATATCTAAAATGAAGATATTCCTACAGGCCCGCCGCTGTGTTCTAAAATGGCGGCGAAGTCTCGCGCAACCTTTCCCGTCCTGCCCCGCAACAGGAAAGGTCATGCGAGACTTCGGACACCATTTCAGAACTCAAAATGGCGCCCGGAGTGGCGTGGAAGCTGAGGCAGGGGTGGCAATCAGCGGCAGGACCAGGCTGGGGCTGGTCCCAAGGCCTCACCGGGCCGGATCCGGCCCGTGGGCCGTAGGTTTCCGACCCCTGATGTAAATCATGAAAAGCTGTGGATCACTGTTAAAGAAATGAGTGTGCCACAACATTTGCTTGTCCTAATGTATAACCTATATTCAAGACAAGAGTAGGACAGAATACAGAGAAATTGAGTGGCTTCCAATTGGCAAGGGGGTCAGGCAAGGCTGCATTTTTTTACCCTGAAACTGTCTGAACATGTCATTCATACAGCATGATTAGATGGGGAGGAAGGAGGTGTGAAAACTGTAGGAAGGAACATCAACAATTTAAGATATGCAGATTCTACCATACCATACTTTCAGATGAAATTAGCAAAGACTTGGGATGATTACTGAGGAAATAGTCAAGGAAGAATGTGGAAAGGCAGGTTTATGTTCAACATTCAATAATAATAATAATAACCAGATGACTTACATAATTTTAAAGAATGAAGAATGCAGTCAATAAGTCCAAGAAGAAGACTTGGACTACACAAGATCCTGAAGTGTGAAAACATTTCACTGAATAATAACTGCTCCTTTTGGAACCACAGCAGGAGGCAGCCTCGGGGCTGCGGTGTTTGCCGTGGCCCTGGGGCAATCGGGCAAGGAACAGCTTCTGGCCACTCCTTCCTGCCCATCTACTTCATCCCCAATACTTATATCAGATGGCTAGATTCAATTGAGAGATGCCACGGCCATGAATCTGTAAGAGCTGAGCAGTGCAGTTGAAGACAGGATGACTTGGAGGTCTCTCATTTATAAGGTCGCCACAGATCAACATGAAGGCAGTTAATAACAAAAACAAGACGTAGACAATGAAGACATCAACTAGTTCAAGATTTTCCATACCTTGATTCAGTCATTAATCAGAATAAAGACTGCAGTCAAAAAGGGCAGATATGAAAGAAATAGACAAGATCCTAAGGTGCAAAGATATAACACTGAATACTGAAGTTACCGTTTCTATGTGGGACCATGAAAGCTAGGCTCAATCATCAATCAGAATGCAGACTGCAGTTAATAAATCAGAAGAAGACTTGGAACTCTCCCTAGTAGCCAAGATGATTAAACTGAAGCCGAAAACAGATGGGCCAAAAGCCACCAGAAAAAGAAATGGCAAACAGAAAAATAATCCTACTGGTGGCTGGTTTAGAGCTGCAGCAGTGGACAGCTTTAAGAGTGGGCCATGCGGTTGCCACAGTCCCGGGCCGAACACATCCCGACTGCAGTTAGACCAGTCAGAGCCAGAGGCTGCTCCCAGCCGCCCATCTGCTTCACTCCCAAGATTGTCATACTTTTGACATATAATGGGAAGACATGACTCACTAGAAAAGATAATAATGCTTGGCAAGGAGGAAAGCTGTAGGAAGAAAGGAAGACCACTCTGCAGATGGATAGATAATCAAGGAAGCCACAGCCCTGTGTTTGTAAGACCTGAGCAGGGGCGTTGATGATAGGGTAACTTCGAGGTCTTTCAATCATAGGGTCGTCGTAGGTCAAGTTGACTTGGCAACAGTTAAAACAAATTTACAACAATGCATAGTTCTCTGTTCATTCACTATGTTTCTAAACCCTGGAATTTCGATATGTATCTGGTTTGAATACTAAAGCACTTTGGTGCATATATTCAGGATATACCTTGCATTTTGAAAAAGAAATAAATGCCTATAGAATCTATTCAAAACAGAATAGCAACAATGTATCATATTATATATCTTGAAATTGAAAATACAAACATTTAATTACTTTAATTTTATTTATTCGTTTTTATGTGTCCTTGGTACATAATTGTTCTGTCACAAAACATTCCTAGCATACAAAATTAGTAAATTATTAGAAAAACATTCTGCAGTATTTCATTTTGGGAAATATGGATAAAAACTGAGTCTAAAAAGATCTCCACTGCCTACAAAAAATTTGTAGAAAATTTTCAAAACAAATGTAAAGTGTTCTAATATATCAGAAGAACAACACAGTAGCCACAAGTTGGTTAACAAGTTAAACTTGCAGAGAATTCACTGAAGTGAATGGGATTATCCCAGTGGTTCTCAAACTTTTTCACCCTGGGCTCTCCATTTTTCTGGCAGCTCTCCATATTCAACATGATATATGAATAAAAATATTTTGCTTTTTAGTGTGCGTATTTTCATTCACATGTTTATGTATCATATTTTAACATTTTATAAGAAAATTACATTATTCAAATTAGAACATTTTTATTTCAATAAATTCAGTACCCAACTCAACACAATGTTTATACTTGATGTGATGCACATGCTTGTTTCTGAGAACAAAGTTTACTAAAATGAGGAGTAATATTAGAAAGAGCAACTGTCAGTTCTTTGGTGACATCAAGTCTTGCATGATATTTACTATTCATAGCTATCAAGTGCGCACATCTGGAGAAATGGCTGTCATGCTGAGCAACTTTTGCTCCAAACATTTCTCCTGAAGCAAATGTATTAGGAGAAATGCTTGGAGCAGCAATCGTCAAAAAAGCCAACCTCTTACTGAAACCGGCTGCTCTGTGAATAGAAGGAAAGCATCCTTTAGGCCAGTGGTCGCTAAACTGTGCCCTTAAGAGATTTTGAACTTCAGCTCCCAGAAGCCTCAGCCATGTTAGCCAATAGTATGAATTTTGGGAGCTGAAGTCCAAAATGCCTTAAAGAGTACCACTTGGGGACCACTGCTTTAGGCCAACTCTTTCCCAAACCATTGCCACATGCACACAAGCTCCCAACCACATACTGACACTCACTTCCTTCCCTTCTTCTTTTACTCCATGCCACATTGTTTAACATTGAAACAGATTCTGAAAAATGTGTTCCAAGCACTTTTCCTCTCTGGGAAGGGAGCTAATCAGTGCCTGAGGTTGGTGCCCCTCTTGAGGCATGCCCCACCATTTGAGAACCTAGGGATTAGCTAGAAAGTATTTGACTTGTTCCAAGAGTCCCAATGAGTATACTCTAAACAATAGCTAATTCCCACTCCTTTTTATTGCAATTACCTGCTTTTTAGGACAGGTATAATACAGAAAAATAGCAATTACAATTACATGCTTTTTTAGGTTGCTGGGATATAAGAAAACACAAATGGAAAGAATTCAAGTCCCTAGTATCTTTTTATTTCATGCAAATCAATTAAGGGCACGCTGAAGCGAACAGCTGGGCAGCTTTGTAAACTGTGTAGATACACAATTATTTTAAGATTATCATCAGTGCAATAACATGGTTTGTGCTGCAATGTATAAGTGGATGGTGTCTTTCAAATATCACATGCCCTGCCCCCAAAGGCTTGTTGTTTAAGGGCACCTGCGGTAGCACTGGAAAACAAACAGATCAATACAACAGACAAATGGAGTGGTGAGGGGTCATTTACGCAGGATTGTATTACAGAACAGGTGGGTTCCAATGATTCTTTTTAAAAGGAGGGAAGAGAGGAAGCATGAAACAGTGTTTATCAGTAATGTTCCCTTAGTCACATTAATCAAGCATGTCTAAGGCAGGAATCCTAAACTCATTTACCTGTGAGTAAAACCCATTGAACTGCATAACATTCTTATAGCTTCATTTAGAACTTTAATGACAGTGAAAAGGGAGGTATTAAAGGACTGGGTGGTGAAAAACAGATTAAAGAGGAAAATTTATTGGGATAATTTTCTTCTTCTTTTTTGTTTTTGAGGGTCAAAGCCTAGTTTAATGCCATATCCAATATCAAAATCAACTCACATTTAATTGTTTGAGCTTACTTTTTATTTTCAAAAAATATTTACTTCTGTCTTAACTGTAACCTTCTCCCTTCCCATTCTCTTTTTCCTTTCTCTTCCTTCCTCTGTGGCATTCCTTACCCACCCTACACTCCTCAAACACTGATTCTAGTGCAAAGGGTGCCATTCAGGTCAGAAAACAACTAAGCTGTGGGTCGCAAACTACCAGACAAAAACTAATGGGATGAAGGTACAAGTGAAAAGGAAATGATGTTTATGCTCTGACAACTGATTTGGAAGGAAGCGGCAAATGATAAAACCTTTTGTTGTTTTCTGTGCCTTCAAGTTGTTTCTGACATATGGCTACTCTGAAGTGAACTTGGGGTATTCTTAGCAACATTTCTTCAAATGAGTTTTGTCGCTGTCTTCCTCTGAGGCTGAGAGAATGTGACTTGCCCAAGGCCACCTAATGGGTTTTATGGCTGAGCAGGGAATTGAACTCTGGTCTCTAGCTCTGTAGTCCAACATTCAAACCACTACGCCACACTGATTCTCTATAAATCTGTTCTATAGAGATATTTAATTTCTTTATGTTTGCAGACAGTTTTTTTTCCCTTTCCTTTTCTTTTCTTTTTTGGTCCTTTAATGGGTTCCTCTGTTTCCTGGGCTTTTGTGGGTGTTTGCCTTTGTTAGCTGCTTTGCAAAACTGTGGTTAACAAATGACCAGGAATTAGGGCCCAGTACTGAGTAATGTCCAAGTTTTCAAATGCCACCAAATTGTTAAGGCTAGTTAAAACAAAACAGATTGCTTCTGGCTAGAACAAATGTGTAAGCCAAGTGCCCCCAACAAGCTGGGTACTCATTTTACCAACCTATGAAAGCATGGGGGGCTGAGTGGACCTTGGAGCCCTCCTCTAGGATTGAACTCACAACCTTGTGGCTGAAGCAGCAAAATGAAATGAAAATAAACCTGCCAGTAACACTATATGGATCTATAGTGCAATCACATTTAGAATGCCACAATAAAAAAAGGATATTGGGGAAAATGCAAAAAAAGGGCAGCCAATATGATAAAGGGATTGGAGCTACTCTCCTGGGACAAACAGTTAAAACATTTGTGTTTTGCTAAAACAAATTAAGCAGAAACGTGTGTAAAATTATGTATGTTTGGAGGAATTCAATAGGGAGAAACTTTCCTATCTGTATGCTTCCAAGTTGCCTGCCGACTTATGGCAAGCCTATGAATTTCATAAAGTTTTCTTAGAGCAAAGAATACTTAAGATATTGTTTTGCTAGTTCCTTCCTCTGAAATATAGCCTACAGCACCTGGTATTCACTGGCAGTCTCCCATCTCATCTAAGTACTGTCCAAGGTAGACCTTGCTAAACTTCCAAGATCAGATACAATCTGGTGCCTTTTGGTTATTTAGCCCCAAAGTAGTTATGCCACTCCAATCTGTTTGGATCAGACCTCATGTAGAATACTGTGTCCTAACCTGGAAGCAACAGTTCAAGAAGCATATTGAAAAGTTGGAACACATTCAGAGAAAAGCAACCAAGATGATCAAAGATCTAGAAATCCATCCATATGAGGAACTAGTGAGGGAGTAGGATATGTTTAGCTCGAAGAAGAGAAGCCTGAGAAGTGACATGATACCTATGTTTAAATATCTGAAGGGATGCCATGTAGAAGATGAAGCAAGCATGTTTTCTGCTGATCCAGGAACTAGAAGTCAAACCAATCAGTTACATTTTTTTTAAAAAAAAGTGGTTCCACCTAAATATTAGGAAGAACTTTTTTACAGTAAGAGCTGTTCAGCAGTGGAATAGATTGTCTCTGAGTGTGATGGGCTCGCCTTCTTTGGAAATGTTTAAACAGAGGATGGATAGGCATCTTTCAGAAGTATATTCCTTCCTTAGATCAGATGGCCTATGCGGCTCCTTCCAACTCTTCTGATTCTATAAGACAAGGTAGCGCATTTAAGACTAACTGATATATTTTACCTTCAGTGACTGTGGATTTCAATCCCCTTCTCCAGATGCATTAACTGTGACAATTGCACCAACTGCTAGTTTCTTTTTGGGTGTTCTCTAACATGTTGATTGACCTTTAAAGCCCTAAAGGTCTCAGACCAATTTCTTTGAAGGACTGCTTCCACTGTCTGTACTTCGGGTTTGGTAGCCAGAATCCTATTTATGTGACCACCTGTCAGAATTATTAGACTGGCACACATGAGTGAGGTGCACTTTTCCACTGCTCCCCTGCATTTGTGGAACTCTTTTCCAATGAAGGTATGTCATACAGCATCACTGGAGGCTGTTAATTTCAGGCCCTAAAAGCATGGTAACCCACTGAGTGGTCATGGGCAAGCCACATTGTCTCAGCCTCAAGAGGAAGGCAAAGGCAAACCTCCCCTGAAAAATTATTGCCAAGAAAACTCTGTGATAGGTTCACTGTAGGGTGACCATAAGTTGAAAATGACTTGAAGGCACACAGCAATAACAAAAGACCCACTTATTTGCTAACTGACCAGCACTGCCTTCAGACAGAACCTGAATCCCAGGGAGGCACAATAAAATGAAACAGATTTAACAAAGTGATGAGGGTCCAAAACCAGAAATAACCCAGTTTGAGACTGTTTTAACTGCCTTGGCTCAGTGCTAGGGAATTCTGGGAAGTGTAGTTTTGTGAGATATTTAGCCTTCTCTATCAGAGCTCTGGTGCTACAGTAAACTACAATTCCCAAGATTCCCTAGCACTGAGCCAAGGCAGTTAAAGGAGTCTCAAACTGGATAATTTCTGCAGTCTGTTTTGGACCTTAGAAACTGTTGTTGTTGTATGCCTTCAAGTGGTTTCCAGCTCATGGTAAATCTATCATGGGGATTTCTTTGTAAGATTTGTTCAGAAGAAGTTTGCCATCACCTGTTTATAAAAACACTAGATGTTTCAACTTCCACCTTCCTTGGTGATGTCCACTGGAGGAGAACATACATGCACACACACATGCACATATACATCTGAATGGCTAATATCTTTAGTTGAAATTTTTTACAGAATTAATCTGTATGCTTCAGGCCAGAAGTGTTTTGTATTTCAGATTTTTTTGTATTTTGGAGTACTGTACCTGTGTTTACATACTGTACATGATGAGATATTTTGGAGAAGGGACCCAAGTCTAAACACAAAATTTATTTGTGTTTCCTATACACCTTATACACATAGCTTGAAGAATTTTTATAAAATGTTTTAATAGTTTTGTGCATGGAACAACGTTAATGGTGTACATATTCATTTGTTTCATGCACAAAATTATTTTAAAATATTGTATAAAAACAGAAAGCAAAAGTGTCACTAT
>NC_056525.1:80723396-80723884 GCF_019175285.1 Sceloporus undulatus
CTCAGTCAGTTTTGAAAAGTTTTGATTTTTAGAAAATTTGGATTTTGCCTTGTCCCTCTCCCAATCTTAAATTCCTCCGATTGCTCCCCATTTATTATTAATCTTGCAGACTGTCCATTATATATTTCTTCAATATTTCTAATGAAGTCCTTCCCCATATTCATAGCTTCTAATAACGCAAACATAAAATCCCATTTGACACAATCAAACGCTTTTTCAGCATCCACAAATAATAAGGCTGCCTTCCTTTCATTATGTGTATTGTAAAAATCTAGCACATTTATAGTATTTCTTATATTAGTACTAATCTTTCTCCCCGGTAGAAAACCATTCTGCTCCTTATTAATTAATTCATTTAAAGGCTCCTTTAATCTTTCTGCTAAAATGAAAGCAAATATCTTATAATCATTATTCATAAGGGCTATTGGCCTGAAGTTACTGATCAACATTTCATCTTTACCCTCCTTCGGGATTAAAGTTATCACTGT
>NC_056525.1:80723984-80826931 GCF_019175285.1 Sceloporus undulatus
TTCATCTTTACCCTCCTTCGGGATTAAAGTTATCACTGTTTCCCCCCATGAATCTGGCTTACCCTCCGTTTTTATAAGGTTACATACTTCTCTCAGGGGGTTTTGTATTTCTTCCATAAATACTTTATAATATTCAGTTGTCAGACCATCCCTTCCTGGAGCTTTTTTGTTTTTTAACTTGCCTATAGCTCTTTTAATTTCTTCCAAAGTTATTTCTGAGTTCAATCTATCTTTCTGTTGTTCACTTAACACTATCTGATTTTTTTCCACCACTTCTCTCCTCTGCATATAATCTAGATTATTACCTTTTCTTTCAAATAGATTTTCAAAAAATGAAACAAAAGCCTTTTTGATTTTACCACCATCCGTTATTTCTATATTATTTTGTTTGATTTTAGTCACTATTTTCCTTTCCCTTTGTTCCTTTATTTTATAGGACATCCATTTACCTATTTTATTTGCGTTTTCAAAACAGTTCTGTCTCAGTCTTCTAAGCTTAGCTGTAATTTCTTCAATTATTTTGTTATCTAACTGTTCTTTCAGAATTTTTATTTCTCTCTGTATTTTCTTTTTCCCTTTTTTTCTTAATTGTAATTCTTCCTCTTTTTTTTCTAAGTTCCAGTTTTAGTTTTTCTTCTCTTTGTCTCTCTGCTCTTCTAATTTCTGCCATCCTTTGTATAAACAAGCCCCTCACAAAGGCTTTACTGGTATCCCAGACTACCTTCATCTTGCTTGTTTTACCCCCATTCTCTTTGAAAAAAAAGTTGATCTCATTTTTAACTTTCTTAATAAAATTTTCATCCTCTAATATTTTCTCATTTAATCTCCAGCCCCTATTTATTTTTTTTTCCTATATTTACTTCTATTTCGATCATATTATGGTCTGAGAAGGTTCTCGGCCAAATCTCCATATATTTTATCTCATGAAGTAGTGTTTTTGGGGCCAGGGCTATATCAATCCTCGAATGGGATTTATGTACTTCTGAAAAAAAAGTAAAGCCTTCTTTTTTACCGTTGCAATGCGTCCATACATCTGTTAATCCATAAATTTCCTTTAAATCAAATAAGGATTTAGGTAATTTTCCCTGATGTTTCCTCTGTTTTTTACTTTGGGCTTTCCTATCATACCTGGGGTTAAGTACCCCGTTAAAATCTCCAATCAAAATCAGGTTGTTATTTTCCATATCATATATTTGTTTACTCAAATTATTATAGAATTCTTCCTTTCTTTCATGTGGTCCATAAACATTACAAATTAGGTACAGTATTTAACATTGTCAATTTTAATTTCTACACATATCCATCTAGCATTGACATCTTTACATATCAATCTCGATTCCCATTTTGACTTAACAAATATTGCCACCCCTCTTTTTCGTTTATTAATAGTTGCCGCAAACAGTGTACCAATTTTATTATTTCTAAGATATTTCAAATCCCCATCCCTCATTTTGGTCTCTTGCAAACATATTACATCAAACCCTTTGCCTTCCAAAAAATGCATAACTTTCCTTCTTTTTTTTTCCTGGCTGATGCCCTTAACGTTCCACGATATTATTTTAAGACCCATTTTCAAACATGGACGTGTGTTATAAACTCTCCTCCTTTAAATTTAGAATTTCAAAAACAAAACAAAACAAAAAAACCACAAGACCACAGGGATGATCTAAACTCAAAAAGATAGCCGTGTTACCTATCCAACTCCCCCCACTGCACCCTCTTCTCCTTCATTTATTCTACAATCAGTCTGTTCTTGATTTTTCCCTTCTTCCCGAGAAGGACTCTTTCCTTTTGGAATATTTATGTCTTCCTTATCTTTTTTCTCTCTTTTTTCTCTCTTATCTCTCTCTCTTTTTCTTTCCTCCTGTTCTCTGCCCTCTCTGTTAAGTTTTTCAACAAAATTTTTGGCCTGTTCTATTGTGTTTATTTTATATCTCTTTTGCTGGTAGGTAAATATTACCCCCTCAAGTTTGTCCCATTTATAAAAAAATCTCTTTCTGTTGTAGCAATATTGTCAAAAATTTGTATTCTTGTCTCCTTCTAATAATTTGTATAGGCAAATCCTTATAAATTTCTATTATTTTGTCATTCACGATCAATTTCTTTTCATAATTCTTCCTTAATACTATATCCCTAATCCTTGTACTCGTAAAACATACTGTGATGTCCCTATCAAGTTTCCTTTCAGTTGCTATTTTAGAGCTCACTCTAAATACCTTGTCTATCTGCGCCTCTAAAAGGTCCTCATCCAGGTCAATATACTCTGCCAGCATTGAAATAATCTTGTCATATATTCTTTCTCCTTGTTCCTCCTTCAACCCCCGAATCTTAATGGCCCGTTCCCTATACCGAACCTCCTGCAAAAGACCGTTTTGCTGTTCCCTTATCAAGGCTCTTTCTATATCTTCCGTTCTCCTTTCCAAGCTATCAGTCCTTTCTACTACCTCCTCCACCTCTATTTTAATTCCTGAGAGTTCCTTCGTGATGTTGTCAATCTTTTTCCCCAATCCATCAAACTCCTTTTGGACATCCTCCCTAATTTTTTGCACATCCCCCTTTGTTTCAGCCCGACTTTCCTTCAGCTCTTCACGAATCTCCTTCTTAAAATTTTTTTTAAATTCCCTTAATTCCTGTAATATGATATTGCTTATGTCAGATTGACCTGTAGATTGACCAATAGATCCCCGTCTTGCAGTCATGCTTCTAGTTTGCATTCAATTTTCACAAGTATTTAACAATTATTATACAATATAACTAGCAGTCTTTCCAGTTTATAATATTAAAGTAGTTCTTTATCTTTCTGTCCAATTTTTCTCAGTGTGGATAGGGGAACTATACCAGTCCTTAGAGCTTCTTTTCCAAGGCTGTCTTAATCCGTTTTACAACTGTTTCTTTTTCCTTTACACTGCTGTAAATTTCCTTCTCCTCTAGTCTCTTGCAGCTGTGTTAACAATTGGAGCTCCTAAGTTTGTTTGTTTTTTTTTTTTCCCCCACAGTTGCATTCAATTTTTGTATCCAAATCAATCAAGTTTGTTTTCTCAGGGGAGTTTTTAAAGAGGATTGTTATCCATGAAAATAATAAAAGAAAGAGTCACAATTTGTTTATCCTCCAAGAGTTCAAGTTATATTCCTCTATTCTCACAGTTTCTTTCCTTTGGTTTTCCTCATCAAAAGAAAGGGTCCATGTCCATAGTCTTTATTTTCCACTATAGTATTTCCCTCAAGAGTTCTTTTCCTCATAAATCATTCTCCAAAGAAGAAGTATTTCTCAATATATGTTTGCTAAACAGATTAGTTAGGTTTGTTTCTCCAATAGCAAGAATTACTTACTCTTCATTCCATCATATTACTTTAAGTCCAGTAGCATAGCATAGGTCTTTACTATGTTTGCCATTCATATCTCATTGTAAAGAAAGTTTACCTCAGTCTCACCACTCCAAATAAGTAAAAAAACACAAGAAAGAAAGAGTCAGTATCCCAAGAAGCAAATTCACCTGGGTTTTCCGTTCTCTAACAACGCCTCCTTCTCTCTTAATGTAGCTATTTTGGAGGAGTTAAGCAGCTTTCTTCCAAAAAAAGAAACAATATAGATTTTTTTTGCTACAAAGTTGCCTTTACCATCTCTTAATATCTGATGTCTTGGAGAAAATTGCTTAGAGGATTCCCTGTAAAGAAGACTTCTCAACGTCACTCTTCAACAAACAAGAGCACCTCCACTCCTCCACACCCTCAAAAACAGTGAAAGGCTTGCCGCGTCGGCTGGTTCCTTTCGGAAAACAATTCACAGCAACGAATGCCTCCAAACTCAACTCCTTCCTCTCCTTCGGTTTCCCCCCCTCCGAGGTCCGTCTCTGGAGAAGAGGGTTTGGGTTTCCAATGGGCCTCGTACCCCGGAATTCCCCCGTCCCAGGGTATCCCCAAATTAATAGGCTTGCTGCAATTGAAAAAGGCAGCGCGGAGCCTCCGTCTCGCGCTACCGCTCGCCTTCGCGGCTAACCCGGAAGGCAACCGTATTCTTTTTATGGTTCCAATTTTACTTTTACAATTTATTCTTATTGTTTTTAATTTTTATGGTACTATAAAATGTATTTTTTTGGGAACTTGTTTTTAATTTTTATGGTACTATAAAATGTATTTTGTTGGGAACTGCCTTAAGAGTGTTGTCAAAATGGCATCCAACAAATATTTTAAATATTTATTTAAGTAGCACTATGAATATTGCACTCTCCACAGTAGGAGACAAGAAAAGAGGTGCTTACACAGAGGATTTTAAAATCTAAAATTTGACAGCAATATATGGAGGAAGATGAGAGCAAATAGGAGAAAAACATGCACCTATAATTATTTGATTTTACATTCTCAGTCTTAATTTCAGTAGCTGGAAATAACCAGAGGAAAAAATCTCATTCAGTAAGAGCCAGAAGCATGATGTGAAAGATCTGTGAATAGGATTTCCCTTATTTTGCCACATTTTTAAAGTAAAAGAGCAGCAGGGAGGATCTAAATTAGGGCTACATGTCCTGCTCCAATCTGGGTAAATCTCTAGCAATTCAGAAATGGGCACTCAGACAGCCAACACCAGATGGGGGAAAAATGGACAGTCTACGAATGTCAAGGGCAAAAGCAGAGAGGGCCAGAACAGACAGTCCTTAAAAGATGCCTTCGGGGTGTCATCAGAACTTGGTGTTTACATGCCACATGCTCCGACAATACCTTGAAGATGTCTGGAAGCTGTCCGGCCACCCAAATGTGGGCAGCTTCAAGACACTCCAGCAACGCAGCGTTTAGACATCACATGCCACCGGAGCATCTTGAAGCCACCATGGGACTACAGTGCAACCACTAAAGTTGGCTTTTCCATGACACAAAAAGGTAAAAATCTTTGCCGCTCCTTTTTGAGCCATATTCAAGGCAGATTGGAGTCATGGTATGTAGTTGCTATGGCCCCAATCCATCTTCAGAAGGGGTGGCTTCAAGCCACCCCTTCCTGCCTGTATGTTTCACCCCAGAGTCTCTAATGATGAGTCAGGGATATGCCAGAAGCATTTCCCCAAGAGCAAGTTTAGCTCATGAACCAGTAGTATATAAGCACTTGGGGTTCAAAGGGCTCAGGAAGAAACAAGGTCCTCAATAATTTGGCATGATAAAAGAATTCAGACAGAAGGAAAAGGACAAGAAAATACCTACATTATTATTATTACAGTTCCATCAGGACTAGCCTGGAAGAAGGAAGAGCCCTCCCTCCAATCCATCTGCCTTGGTCCAGGCCTTAGAGGAAGAGAAGAACCATTGGACCTCATCCCCTTTCCCTCCATCATTCCCTTCTCCTTTTGTTTCATGTCTTTTAGATTGTAAGCCTGAGGGCAGGGAACTGTCTGATTAAAAATAATATTGTAAGCCGCCCTGAGAGCCATTAGGGCTGAAGGGTGGGATATAAATACCTAAATAAATAAAATATAAATAAATATATTATGTCCAGAGCTCCAGGTAGTTTGCATCTAGCAAACACTGAGTGAGGCTGGACACTTTTTGATTCAAAGACATCTGATTCTACCCAGCCTCAGCTCCAGTGGGGCAAATCCTTCAAGCCAATGCTACTCAAATGCTACTTGGAATAGGTGCTCCAACGTCTGGTGAAAGTGAGCTGCAGATTCATGCTGGAGGACCTAGAGATTCCCAGAGATAACATATTAATAAAATCTGTGAATAATCAAATTCACAAAAGCCAAAACTGCAAATGTGGAGGGCTGACTGTACAGGCATCATACAGATATCTCATGCCATATTTAATCTGGCTTGTAGTTATGCCAAAGAATATTTTATTGGCTATGAGTTCATCTACCTTCCTGGTTCTAGTTGGAACACCTCTCAGTATCTCAAAGGCAGTAGTAAGAAAAAAACCTCCCTTGTTTAATAAAACTGAGAAATTCTAGTTGACATGCTAAGAAATACTTGAAGTTCTGAAATAAAAATGATAGATCTTTAACATATCCAATTTTCTTTTAGTAACAGCAAGGTTCATGTCCTCATATCTGAAAATCCAACTGCCCAACAATATACTTATCCAAGGCCTTTATATTTTTAACATTAGAATAATATAGAATGCAATGGAATATATTCAGATGTTATGCTTCGGCATTCATCAGCCTGATACTATGCTTTGATTGCTTACAATAAAAACATCATATAGGTCAGTAGCACGCATCAATATATTGCTGGCACTTATAGAAAAATATAAGAATTGCTCTAATATATCCATTTAGTATACCATCCTATTTCCACAGTGAAGCACAAAAAAGATATGAGGGAAACAAATCATCATCCCCAGCAATTGGTAGGCACAGTGCTTCTGAACATGGAAGGTGTATAATCCCCTAGGAAAAGTCATACATAATGTTACTGCAGACTTCTCTCAATTTCTTTGTACATATGCACAGGTTTGGTTCTGGAGTGCCCTGCGGATTGAAAAAATACAGGAACTCATGACCATATTAGTCCATTAATGGAGACATACTCATGCTCAATACGGCTGCAGTACCACTGGCTAATGTGGGGAAAGGTCAAGTCCACTGGAGCTCCAGTCTGCAGATGACCAGCCCACTGATATGGCAGCACCACTGTATATTCCACTGTAGCTGACAGGCCAAGTAAGGGATTCTAGGAGTTAAATGAAATGAATGGGAAAATAATACTTCAAGTGGCAATCCCCCCAAAACCGTATAAAAGGAATGCTTAACAAGAGACAGAAACTGCAGTTTCTTGTCTATTGCCTTGAAGAGTGACCATAGTATCTCAGTGCGTGAAAGAGAATGTTTCTCTAGAGTAGAGATGAGAACAAATGGCAGGATTCTTCATGTTGATTGTGGATGAACATGTTTGGAGGCTCTTAGTTGTTTATTATACACTTGGAAGGGCCTGATACCTTGGCACATATGGTGACATTTTCCAGCTTGACAAAATATGGGCCAAGAGTTTGGTGTAAGCCTGCAGTGTGTATTCCTTTTTAGTATAAGCTTTCATACTGTGTTTATTTGGCTGCAGTATTGGTAACACAAAAGATGTTGGATATTCTAAATCCATGAGGTTACGGAGTGAAAAGAAAGTGAAACCTTATTTTAGAGAAGGAATAAAAATTTCCATGTTAACAGACATTAGGAGTTTTCCAGAAAATCAGGACAAAAACATGAACAGCAAGGAGAACATATAGATATTGGCAACATTATTCTATTGCAACATGAAATTTTCTCTGAACAGTGTGAAAACCATTGTTTTCATGTTACATACTGAGGTGTTAAACTGGATTGGTAAACTCAGATTTGCACTTACAAGATGGTACATTTCAAGATGTCCTCGTGTTATGTTTGCAGCTCTGCTTTCCTCTACATTTGGTGATAAGAGTCATCACATCATGCAGCCACTCATCATTGCATCAGACCCGGCTTAACCAGAAGCTTGCATACAAGAGGGACCGCCAAATAGTTTCTGTTCAGGAGCACATCTTAGATGAGAGTCCATGAGCAAGGAGATTTGGTCAAGTGTGACTGAAAGACTTTCACTATCTTCTTTCAGGCAAACAATTTTGGCAGAACCAGGCTAGGTCAAGGATGTCTCCCTTTACCTCATCACCACTTCGGCCTCATTGGCCTGAAGCAAGGGCCAAATGAGGTAACTTCTGACACTTTGGGAGGCATGGTATTTAGATGACGGATGCCCCTACAAGGCATGGTATTTAGATGACGGATGCCCCTACAAAGCCAGAAGCCACATCAAGACCACACCAAGCTGGGAAAAGCCAGCCTAAAAAGGAGTCAGTTTAGGTCGACTCCTGGACTGTGCAGTTTGGGACTTCTTCAGGAGTGGGCTGTGAGGTCACTGTGGTCCTGGCCAGAGCAGCCTCCAGTCACTCTTTCCAGACCATCTATTCCAGGCCATTGTAAACTGAATAGCATAACTTATGCTAACTGAGTAGCATAACACATTAAAATACAAAATAGTACTTTACTTTTTTGTTTTAGTAATTTAACATTCACACTGCTGTAGAGCAATCCCTTCATCAGGGTTCAGATTCCTGGACACCTTCACTAACATACATAAGAAGTCTTATTTCACCCACATAAACATGCACTGAAAAATTAGATTCCATGCTTTGCCAATCCTTTAATCATTCTGATTGCTGTTACAGACCAAAGGTCTATAGTTCAACATATGTTCCCAGATATCTATAGGATGCCCACAGGCTGAGCATCAAGGCAATAGCAGCTTTCTACTTGTGAGCCAAGCAACTGGAACTGAGAAACATATTGTTCCTGAAACTGGAGGTAATATATAGCCATCATGACTAGAAGTAATTGAAAATCTTAACCTCTAGAATTTTCTAATTCCTTTTGAAAGCTTTCTGAGGTCCAAAACACTCTGCAGAAATATTTCAGTTTGAGAGCACTTTAACTGCCCTGACTCAGTGCTAAGGAATTCTAGGAATTATAGTTTATTGTGGCACCAAAGCTCTTTGACAGAAAAGGCTAAATGTCTCACAAAACTACAGCTCCCAGAATTCCCTAGCATGGAGCCAGGATAGTTAAAGCGGTCTTAAACTGGATTATTTCTGCAAGTATTTTGGACCTACATTATTGTTTTTTATCAATACCTATTTTGGAAGCAAATCCAATAGTTCAAATATTGCTGGAAGGAGATCAATTTTGCCTGTCCTGAATCTTCTACCGTTCAACTTCACTGAATGATCCTAGACAGAGAGAAAACTCCCTATCCACTTTCTCTGCACTATGCATAGTTCTATAAGCTTCTGTCATGTTCATGCCCCTTTGCTCACTTTTTATTTACTCCCCAAAGCCCCAGAGGTTGCAAGCCTTCTTCATAAAAGAAAAACTTCAAAGAGAATAATGTGCCCTTGTTCAGACAACACAGTAAACAAACCACAGAGCACGTTTTTTTATCAGCTCTCACTGAAAGTGGCAGAAACTGGACAGTGTACATAACATACTGCCCATAAATGACAAACCAAAAGATCCCATGGTTCTCTGCTTTTCTTGTCATCTGAAATTGCATCATTCCGTCCATATATTTGATACTATAGCCAGATAGGGATACACTACCAGAAGGTAGTAAGCTCACTCTGAATTTCAGTGCCACTGCTCCTATCGATGCTCCAAGTCGAACAGGATCTGCACTAGTGTTGGACTCTAATTTGGCCCTGGAAAAGCTCCTGTTCACCTTGAGAGCAATGGTGGGAGAGAAACTTAAAGTCCACAATGAATTCATCACCCCTGAAACAGTGGATCTACCTCCTGCCTCTGAATGACACTTTCATGGAGACTAGTAAGTGAGTTACAGAAGAGTTACCTTCGCAAAACCCATACTGATTCTCCTTCAGTAATCTGTTTCTAAATGTTTAATCATTTTGGTTTCTCTAAAGCCACTTTACCCAGAAGAGATATTAAACAAACCAGCTTGTAATTTCCTGGATCTTCTCCTGGAATCTTTCCCCCACCCTTTCCTTGGCATTATTTTTCCATCCCTTCCAGGTCTCTGCTACAGAAGCTATCAGGAAGGTCACACCTACTTTTGTTAATAGATCACCAAATTTGTATTTGAGTTCTTCAACAGTCTTGGCATGCTACCATTTGGAACTGTGTTTGTTTGGAATCAATTTGTCAGCAACACCTTCTTGAACCTCTACAGCATCTAGAATATCTTGTCATTATTACTAGGTTCAGTTCCCAAACTCCCTACTCTACATATGGAGCCCTGGTGGTGCAGTAGTTAAATGGCTGTACTGCAGCCACTCACTCACAAACCACAAGGTTCAATACCAGCCAGGGGCTCTGGATTGACTCAGCCTGGCATCCTTCTGTAGCTCGCTAAAATGAGTACCCAGCTTGTTGGGGGCAATTAGCTTACACTTTGTGAACCACTTAGTATATTGGTAAGCAGTATAGAAATGTACTTGCTATTGCTATGAAGAAACTGTTGAGGACCACAGTTTCTTGGGTCTTCCTTATCTGCTTAATAAAAAAAATGGGCATATTTTTTATTAAGCAGATAAGGAAATAATTGCAGTGCTAGTGATATTTTTCTTCCTGAGATTAATTAAGTTACTTTTGTATACAACTTCCAAAAGTGCAGACTGCACTGCTCTCTCCAAGAGGAGGACACTTCTGGAATTTTGGTATCCTAGTTGGTTGTTTTTCTTTCCTAGAACTGATCTAGCTTTGTTTAGAACTCTGTATGTGCACTTTCCTTGAATTATACTGTTCTGACATTTGTGAAGAAAATGTGCCGATTAAACTGAGAACAGAGCTTTATTCGAAACCTTTCACACTGTCTGGCCTCAGGGAAGGGGATATTAGTGAAAGAAATTTCAAGTGCGGGGAAGGTATTATTCACAGACCCCAAGACTGTGTCACTTCTAATAGAAGATAGGGGAGTTCTCTGAGAGTAGAAGAAAAAATAACCTGAAAACTCTTTGATTACACAGCTTAATTTACCTGTGGATAAACTGAGATAGTAATGAACCAGAGAATGCCAGGCTAAACCTTTCTGAGCAAAGGTTGATTCTCATTATCCTCCAAAATTTCAACTGAGCATTCACGAATATTCAAGCATTCAACGACTTGCTCATTAATATTTAGGTTTTAAATCTAATACAGTATGATAACTTTCTATGAAATGAAATAATGGTATCAACTGTGTAGACTGACAATCAGCATCAAAAACCAGAGCCCCACCAAAAATGATTCAAACTGGATTTGTACCCAATCATGTTGGTTACACTACTGCTGGCAATGTCTCTCACAAATATGCAAACTATACATATGCAGTGATCATACTGAAATGCAATGCTCACATGAACTATTGAAATATACTGGTCTCAAACACATGTGGGCTAATGACAGATCACAACCATTCTTTTTTGCGTCTAATTTTCACCATCTATTTTTCTTACCTTTTAAACTTCTCAATATTGCGAACTCAAATCCTTAACTCCTACAAGAGGTGAAATTTGACTACTATAACAACAAAGGTGAATTGGGAAAATATTGTTGCCAGAGCTCTAATTACTGCATTCTTTTACCACAGACTGTAAGAGTAAAGTATTTAATTCTACTATACAACACATTCTCATATAGAATGCACCCAATTATAAATATGCTTCATAATGAACATTTATGTCTATGGTATTAAGAATTTCTGCATTGTCCTATTAAGCTACTAACAAGCTGTATTGTAGTCATAGACTGAATTCTCTTTTAAAAAATTACTTCCATTTAACTATTCACTAACAAAGCTACTCCTTAGCTCATCCCTGGCATAACCTGCTCTATTCAGAACCATATGGGAAAAGACATTTAATGTCTCTGCAAAGCACAGATTTCTAGTATTAGTGCTATACACTGCATATCCCTATTCATTATTCCACCTCCTCTATTTAATCTATCATTAAGATTCAGTGACCCTACACTAAATTTAAAGCAGATCCTTCCTTCCTCCCATGCCTAAATTCACATACTTCACTAGTTGCAGATGCCCTCAAGTATTACCCACTCTACAGGGTTTCTCTAATCTCAGCTCTGAGCTAAGTTGTGTTAAAGTACCAAGCAATTGCCGCAGTACATTTTAACTACAGAAGCTTACTTTTTTATTATAAAAAAGTGCCTTTTCATCAATGATTTCTTATCTAGTATATTCCAAAATTGGTTGTTGTTGTTTCTAAAGCAAAACCATACAGCACTCCCTATTTTGTCATAACTCCAACCTGTAAAATACAAGCATTGACAATACAATTCACAAACTGTTGGTGATTTTAATCAGCAGTGGCAAATCCCATTAAAAATTTCTCACCTATTTCATATAAAATCAGTGCAGATTTCCATTTAATTGAGAAAATAATGATTTTACACAGAAAGAACACAACATAATTTTTGTCAGGTTTGTGTTTTTCACGTTTTAAAGTCAGATACTGCTAAGACCAATGCCCCATCATCACACTGTGTTGTACTTCATGACAGAACATCACTGGGTTTCAAAACTGGTTAGCTGAACAGTGTAGGAAACAGCTGTTCAGTAAATATAAACCCAGAGCTGCTGTGGCTCTAAAGTTAGCAGAGTGCTCCTCTGGTTCAAGCCTACAAGAATCTATGCTGTTCCTGCCAAACCTTTACACAAAACCACACAAAATAAAGAAAGGGAACTGCTCACATCTAGCACCGCACAATGGTTTGATATGTTCCTTGAGTGTGCTACCAACCCACAAAAACACTACAGTTGTGAGGCACACAAGAGGCTACAATATATGACTGATAGGCTACTTATTATGCTGTCCTAATTTAGAGTTAAAACTTACATGTTTTGAAAACCAGTAGTGAGATTAAACCATAAAAAATAATTTAATCATTCAATAAGATTTTTACAATATGCAGTTTGTAGTTTAAAGATGCACTAGAGCAAAGCTACTCAAAGTGGTGGTTCTTCGACTGGTGCTGGTCTGCCAGGCACTAGCTGCCAGACTACAGCAAATTTCCAAGAAATAATGAAACAATTACAGCCAATGGACACAAATATGGTGCCAGTCCCTGGCACATTGAGAGGAAATATCTTTATTTTATTTTCTTAACTAAGAATTGCTGTATTGTTTCTTCTATCTGTACAGCTCAACTATCCTTTTACATTTTTATAGTATTTTAACATATGATCTGTTCTTGTTCTTTAACTGTCTCGCCCAGCCACTGGTTTTTCATATATTTTTTTTTTGTTTTCTGGCTAAGTATATAAGTTTGTTGTTACACTCTTCAATTTCATGCTGGCACTGGAAAATTTGTGTTTGATTAAAATATTAAAGAGTTCTTCAAAGAAAAGGACTGATCTGAAACAGGTGGTACTATTAAACTTTACTATGCCAGCATATAGCACAATTGCACTAACAAAATTGCATAAGCACACAAGAGTTGTCTAGCTTGCTGGCTGAGCAGCCATGAGTGGTGTACACAAATCCATCCTGGCCAGATAAACCCAACTTGGTGTATGTAGGGGGTGGGTGAATTGATTGAGAACTAACACAGCCATCTGGTGCAAGGAGGCTTTCTCAGACAAACATTAGGTCATAAAAGCAATAACAAAAGATTGGTATGCAGTAAAAACCATAGCCATACAAACCTTATGAATGTGTTCTGGAGTCCTCCACATGAAGTTCATAATACAACATACACATTGATACATGGAGCGCATCAACAGAGAAAAACAGCTACTGACATGGGTACAGAGGGCAACAGAAACCTGGAGAACCAATTAGCTCCACACTGAAAGCCTGAAGAAGCTGGAAGGCTGATGACAGTGGGGAGCCAGTGGCTTTGTGGATGTTACAGACACTGGTATTCTACATTGCAGAGGAATTCTATACTCCCACAGTCCTGAACAATGAAATTCCATCCATACCACCACTACAAGCAGCTGCAACATTGAACAGAACATTGTATCAGACTCTTCAATACAGAGAATCTGGTTTTTTTTTAAAGCTGAAAACAAAATCTCTCAATATTTCACTATGCATGCTGTTCTGGATCCTAAAAGTCAGATGTGGCCACAGAGATCAGACCAAAAACAGAAATGGAAGGATACATCTAATGTATACACACAGTATAAGAATTACAAACAGATAGTCCCAACAATGGGAAATGATGGAGTTTTTTGGTCAACCACTAAATATATTAATTTAGATTATCATGCATGTTAACTCAATATATTAATTTAGATTATCATACACTTTAACCCAGCTTTGAACATCACTAAAAGTGAAATATTTTGCTTTGCTGCATCCTCAGAGCACAACCTACAAAGAATGTATGAGGGGGGGGGGGGGAGAAAAGAAAGGACAAATACTGTCAGATACATTGTGAAGTCCCAGTTCCAAACAAGCTATATAAGATACACAAGCTCTGGATCACTGTCTAAGGACCTGTACAGATGGGCCAAAAAGCACGTACTCAGTATGTTCTAGGATTGCCTGGAAATGTCCTTTTCAGATGCTCCCTAACCCTAGTACGTACTCAGTACGTCAAAATGGCGGTGCCCTGTCTACATGGGTGCCGCCATTTTGATGTAACAGCCGCGTCACATCCAAACGGTGCAGCGTGGCCGTTATGTACAGGCGCCACTGAAAGGGGGCCACAAGGAGCTCCAAAACGGAGCTCCTTTCACGCCATGTATTGCTGATGCGGCCTTTACACAGCTGCACTAGTGATACTGAAGAGAAAGGCCCCTTTCTCTGTCTCCCCACCGCTTGGGGAAGCATTTTGCCACTTCCCCAAGGCCTGGAAAAGCGGTGGATCGGGGCCTCCAGGGGCTGCCACTGTGGCAGCTCAGGCCCCAATCTGTTGGGGAAAGGGGCGGGTACAGACTGCCCCAAAGGGGCGATCTGTATCCCACCTAAGTTAACAACTTCAAAAGGGAATAGAAATACCAGAAATTCATATCTTGATCAAGAAAATTGAGCACTATATGCCTTTTTATTTTAACAATATATAGTTGCCTGTGAAGATGTGTGCCTGAGATTCCTCAGACACACATTTTTTCTGTCTTTTGACTGAACATGTTTTCCCCCTGTTCTGAACCTACTGTCCATAACCTCCACTGTGTGTCCTGAGCAATAACTTTCTAAAAGAGAGGCATTATGTGGTCACTCTACAGAATCCATAATTAAACCTCCATCATAATTCTTCCTTATTTATCTTTTTGCTTTCACTCAAACTCCTTCAATACTTTAGCTTTACTTTGGCAGGAAAATCATTCCAACTCTTGGTTGTTTGGGAATTTTCTTTTTTGCTGCTTTCCAAAGATACACCCAAAATTATTGGCGGTATGACGTCTCTAGGAGGAAAAGCTAATTTAGTGGAGGGTTTCCTGTATCTTTTTCAGGTTTACAGCGCCCTTTTTATAATGGGGCAATGGACCACCTAGTCCCATATCAGGCTCTCCACACATGAGGATAATCTTCACATACCCTCCAGCTGTCACAATTTGGCAGGGACAGTCCAACTAATCCTCTATTGACTCACTTTTTCAGTTGCTTTTCAAATATCCTAGTTTCTCCTCTTCCCACTTCCCCCTGGGTTATTTCCATTGCTGCATACTGAGTTCAAATTGCAAAAGTAGTTCACATTCAGTTAACAGCAAGGAAGAGAAAAAAGGAGGGGAGAGAATCTTGTCCTTGCCAGTCGGCTCTGGCAAAAACAAATTACTGTAGTCTTTCCTTGCCTGTGTGTTCTTCCTCATTAAATAACCTTTATGTCCTGCTCACCTCTACTGAGGGCAGCACAGCAGGGGAATATGCCAAGAAATAGTCCAGAGTCCAGTCCAAGGGTCACACAATACCAGTCAGTCAGTCACAGTAAAGGGCAGAGGTAAGAGCGTAGTCACAAGGCAAATCCAGAGGTCAGATAACTTGAATCCAAGAGCAAGGAATACAGGAAAAACAAGGCTGCAAGACTGGTTGTTGCATGCAAAGAACCTCTACAGTTGGAGGTCTTTTAAAGGATCTGTGCTTCTCTCAGCTGAAACCTATTAGCTCTCCTCTTGGCTTCTAGCCTGGAAGACCTCCTCAAAGACTGCTTGACTTGCCTTCTCTGCACAGGTACTAGCACTTGCAGCCTAGAGTCTACAGAGTCTGTTTCTCCCTCAGCAGTATCCTTAGCCTGCTCTGGGACTGCTGATCCAGGCAGACCCAAATCTGCCCCTGTCTCAACCTCCTCCATGTCCTCAGAGTCTGAGTCCTCTGACTGTGCCTCTAAATCAGGCCCAGGGCCAGGGCAGTGCATGACACTTTGCCATCTTGACCGTATTGTGATGCTGCTTGGTTTTCATCTGTGGAATTTTGGAGGTTATGTCTTTAGAAGTCTGCTTCCAAGCACCTCCACTATCTTGATTAGGACAAATGGAAACTGGGCAAAATGTGCTTTTCTGGTTGCAGAACCCTCTCTCCAGTGGCTATTTTTCTATTGTTTTAATGTTACACGAAATTTTTCATGCCATGACTTTACAATCCAGGCTAGTTTTTTGGAACATTAACTCCACGGCTACAGGGGCATCATGGGGGGCGGGGGGGTGAACCATACCAAGTGACACTCTAAGGGGGAGTTATACCACTGATCCACAAACATCTGCCTTTGAGCAGAAATGGGCTATGGCATTTGTCTGTGTCCCTTTAAAGCACTGAAAAGATAGTGTGAGTGGGGGCAAGGCTAAGTGAGAAGAGAAAGGAAAGTTCCCAGGTTTTAAAAATAATAGAATTTATTCAATTTCAATTTTCTTTAACATCACATCTTACCAAATTTTCACTTTAACCACATGAAACTATGTACATGTAAATACATTTAGGTTGTGCATGATACTGTAAGTTAAAGGTATCATTTTAATTTTGCTAATAGTTTAGGTCACAATTATTGCCATTCAGTGATATACGGGAATTTCAATTTATGAGTAAGAATAGTACAAATTATTCTGTATGGTATGGTATGGGAGTAGGTCAATGGATGGTGACACCATGAGTTACTGCATTGGGTAATGCCAACCCTTGTGATGCCACCTGTACTGGCTTCTGTACCATTTCTGGGCCCAGTTCAACATGCTTGTCACCTCCATTAACAATTATATATGGCCTAGAACCAGGATACTTAAACTGGACTATCAACTTCCATTAAACTGGGCTATCAACTTCCTGTCAACTCAGTTACTCTGGGAGAGGTCTTCTCCATGCCTCACAACTTTCACAGCTTCAGTTGGTGATTGCAGAAGCGAGTTGTTCACTTTAGCAATACCCAGGTTATGGAAACGCTTTGCCCTAGGAGATGTGCTTGACTTCTATATTGGCAGTGTTTCATGACACTTGAAATCTTTTTTTAAAATGTCATTAGCCTAATGTCCTGATTGATGTTCAAACTGTCTTCTCCATTTTTGTTTGCTTGTTTGTTTTTGGTGGGGGGGGGGTTGGATGTTTGACGATTTGTTTTGAAGTCTTCTTTTTATGTTTTTGGTCCGCCCTCATTTTCTGGATTGTTTTTATTTTGCTATGTCATTTACTTTTTTAAAATTTATGTTGATTATTCAGTGTGTTGTTGTAAGTCACATGGAGCAGTTTGTGAGCTGGAAAAATGGAACATAAATATTTAAAATAAAATAAATAGTAAACAAATAAAATAAGGTAACCACAGGAAAATCCATTTCAAAAATTCTATATCTAATTTCATTTCTGAAACCAATGACTAGAACTGCTTGTGTAGGAAATAGGGGAGGACATTCTTTTTAGCAAAAACATTATTATCTAAAGATTACTGTGAGAATGCAAGAGTGCAAGTGTGATCTGGGGATCATGGTTTGTTTGCAAGTTTTGGTTGATATAGAAGGCAGAGAAAATTACCTAATTGCGTGTGTTCTTTGCATTAACTATAGCCTCTGAAACAGATTTTCCCCTGATGGGGAATATGGTGCAGGAACAATAGAGAAAAGAATAGCACCCTGGAATCTGAAGATACCTGCATTTCCCATGATCCTATGTCTGCAATCCACAAAAACTGAAGTTGCCTTGAATGAAAAATATAAAGAAAGCTACACTATACCAATGTGAAGTCAAAGGCTTTCATGGCTGGCATCCATAGTTTTTTGTGGGTTTGGGGGGCTATGTGGCCATGTTCTAGAAGAGTTTTTTTCTGACGTTTCACCAGCATTTGTGGCTGGCATGTCTCTGACCAGGCCAAAGTGTGCCTAGCTCAGAATTTGGCTCCATCTGATAGTTATAGGATGGAGCAATCCCAAATTAATTTAATTTTTAATTTAATTTTTTGAAAGAACACTTATTTTTTGTAATAATAGTTCTCTCCCACCTAATTCCTCTCTAAAACAACATGTCCTCAAGAAGCAGGTCTCCCAGTAAAGGACAGCTGTTTACTGAGAAGCAGAAACAATGGGAAACACTGCATCAGCACACTTTTTAAAATGCCAAAATCTATCAGAATTTGGGATTAAAGGGTCTGATATAACTAGGTAATCCTTTTCCCCCCTCCATCACCATCAACCCAAATCTAGACAGTTCTAACTGTGGGATTCAGAAGTAAAAGTAAAACATGATTAGTCATCAAATTTCATCCTGTGATAGTCCCAACAGTTGGCACCTTTATCAAGACCTGAGGTATGACCAAAGCAACTACTGTAATTTATACTAAAGACTTTAAATTATGACTGAGAAAATTAATTTGAGATTGGTCCGTCCTATAACCTGCCAGCTGGAGCAAAATTATCAGCTAGACACATTTTGGTTTGGTACAATGTAGCTTTCTTTATATTCTTAATTGTCAAGGCAACTTCAGTTTTTATGGACTGCAAACATGGGAAATGCATGTACCTTAAGATTCCAGGGTGCCATTCTTCTCTCTATTGTTCCTGCACAAGGAGTACATATAACTTCTCCATCAGGGGAAATGCAAAACCTCTGTTTCAGAGACTATGATTAATGCAAAGATCAAAAACTATTAAACTTCTCTACCTTCTATATTAGCCAAAACCTGCAAACAAACCATACCTGCTTTGTGTTCTTGCTTTCCCACCTCCCTTCTCCTTCTTTGGCAATTAAAAAGTTTAGAATGTTTCTTTTCCATTTTTCTTAACTTCAGCTAGTACAATGGGACTTTCTCCTTCCTCTTTCCTTGCAAACCTATACTGTCCTAAATGTTCTCAGGGTCAGGAGCCCTCTGGAACAGATTTTAAGGACGAATTACGGGCTGTAGGTGATAGGACTAACTGCTCATTCTATTGATGAGGAAGAATACAACTATATAATTGCCAAAGGCTTGTTTCAAATAAACCAGTTTAGGGTTCAAACAACACACTCAACTGCATCAAATCTGAAGTAGAAGTTGTTATTTCTCAGACATACTGAGGAGGAGAGGTGCGAGAATAACATGAGAGCTAGGCAAGTTCCGGTAATAATAAAACATGGTTTATCATTAACAGGCAACAATAACAGGCACCATTATGTGGTCATAAACATATTAAAAGTAGCATCCTAAGCAGACAGAGAGGCAATATTCCCCTTTTACTCCTTTGCTAAACCAAAGTTCACGCATTTGTTTAAAATATTCTTAGCAGCCACCTGGTGTTTCTCCAAGTATTCATAGCTATTTTTATGTCTATATTTTACTTCAATGCACTGAGTCTTAGGGATTCAACTAGGCTAAAAAGAAACCTACTAAAATATTTTAATTAAACACCAACTTAAGTTGTTAATCTATGTACTGTAAACTTAGACTTCCATTTAAGCATGTAAGAAGATATTAAATTCTACTAGTTTCAGTATGGCTTTACGTTTCATTGATTTTGGCAAAATTGTTTCCCATTAATGGTTTTACACTGCACAAGGTCTTAGGAATGCCATCAAGCTGCTTTAGAAAGCCTCCTGAGTTTCAGAAGTGTTTTAGAATGTGGAAGAGGAAGCTGCTAGAAACACTAAAGCCCCTTTGGTTATGTGGAACTAGTTAAGGTATTTACTTTAAAAGTAGCTTGGATGCTTCTGATATTCTCTCCCAAAAAAAAGAACTGAATTTGCGTTCAAAATATTTCACAACCTCTTCATTATGGCAGTTCTCATTATGGCAGAAGTATTTTAAACTTCTCATTTCCATAACATAATGTAAGATTATACTGCCAGAGTTGTTTGTTTGTGTGCCAATTAATCATCTTCCTCTCCAGTTTCTAGAAAGCATAAATACTAATGCATAGTAGTATTTAGGCTGAAAGATTTCTGTATTTTATTATCCAGAGAACAGGCATAGGATAGTTGTAAGAAAACTTAAAATAATAATTATAGTGGGTGAAGTAAAATATTATACCACTGTAAGACTGTTTTGTTTTTTCTCATCTTCCATTATAAATTGCATGTATCTTTGTCAAACTGTTAAGGGATAATAGGTTGTATCTCATTAGTAATATTAGACTATGGTACAACTTACTATTCACAGAGTACTCTTTGGTCCAGCAGAACTTTCAGTCTATGGAAACAAGGGTGCCTATTTTTTTTATTATTATTTTTGGCAAAGCCACTTTCACCCTTGTTACCCATTTCCATGCCAGTTCTGACATTTATTTCAAAGTAGATGGGAAGAGTGCAGGGATAAATTAAGAGTTTATCCCCTTCTGTTGTTTTATCAGAGGGTTCTGATGAATCAAAACACCTTCTGTGAATAGACTGAAGCCAATGGACACAAATCAACAAGAAATAAGCAACATGTAAAATTAAACCTTAATAGAGCACTTCTACAACAGCTAGTAATTGGTAATCCAACTGTTTCCCATTTAAAAACACATTTTGCAGGTAATATGTGCCAGTACCATCCTTGTGAGCTATTACATTTACTGAACAGTCAAAAGTCACCTTTTATATCTTCAGAATGCAATGCATATCTCAGATTGTTTTTATAACTGCAGTGTGGACTGTGACTGAGAGGGCTGCCTGTCACAGGACAGGGCACATTATCTACAAAGCTTATGAATTCAAGAGCTTGGACACCAGACAGAGCCACTGGTGATAGTATGCCAGAAACTGCTTCCTGTAATTAACTACATTCTAATACGTCATCTACTTGTGCCATTTTGTAAATGTTTTCCAGTGGAGATTGAATTATTAGGCTGGGTCAAGAAATATCTCAATATTTTTATTACAGATTTCACAACTGAGGGCCAAACACACTGCAGAAATAATCCAGTTTGAAACCACTTTAACTGTCCTGGCTTCATGCTTAGGGAATTCTGGGAACTGTAGTTCTGTGAGACAGGTATCCTATGTCAGAGAGCTCTGGTGCCACAATAAACTACAATTCCCAGGATTCCCTAGCACTGAGTCAGGGCAGTTAAAGTGGTCTTGAATTGGATTATTTCTGCAGTGTGTTTTGGGCCTGAATTAGCCTACATTTTAAAATAACTTCCATATGATTTCATCTTCATGTCCCCTCTGATACAAGGTTTCACACTAATATAACAGCATTTCATTATCTGAGGATCTATGTGTCTGTGGTCTTGTTATTTAGACATCTTTAATTTTTATCCCCCCCCCCCCCCTTTTATTAACTGAATTAGACATATTGGTAAAATTCAAAGGGAAGCCATCCGTTCTTTTTTTAAAAGGGGGGGAGAGGGGGTAACCTCTGCTAGTTATCAACCAACTAGATTATTTTCAGTGATTGGGTTTCTGAAACACAAGTTTTTGACTTGCATTGAAATTAATAAAATAATTGAGATATACACACTGGGTTGATAGCAAGGTGCTCTGTCCTTAACTTTGTTGCATACTAGCTTATTATAAGAGCCCTGATGATAAACTCTTCCCCATTATGCTTAGGTAATCTTTTAAATTAAGAAATTGTCTCACGTTAATGTACTGTCCTCTACTTTGCTAGCTGCGGGGCTGTGCAGACCGGCTGTTTGGGCTGGCCTGGGGGCAGAGTCGGGCATAGAACATACGACCCAGCGGTGAAAGAGTGCTGCCAAGCTGTAACAACGTGGCTATCGCGCCCTTTGAAGGGAGCAGAAAGGAGCCCTTTTTGCAGCTCCTTTTTGCACCCTGCAAAGGCTAGATGGGGGCTGTGGCCTGCGGTTGCTGCAGACCCGATCTGGTTGTAACAGGGATAGCTCCAGGCCGCACCTTCAGGGCTATGCGTACAACCCCTGACTCATTTTACAAGGTGTCATCCAATGAACAGTTACGCTTGTTGAATCAGAGAAGAACCACTCCCACACGTACAAGGGAAGATGGTTTGTAGGGCTGGGCATAACAGGGGATGTGGGGAAGCCTGTGCATTCTGCATGGGAATGATGAGCCAATCAGTGGGTTGGCTGGCAGATGGGGCAATGGCTCCTTCTTCAGGCAGGACTGGGACCATAGGCTTGACCAGAGCTATGCAGGGAGAGGATAAAGCTTTTTCTTCACTGTTCCTCTGGCAGTCTGGCTTCCTTCAATGCAAATCTGGAAAACTTCATTTAGATTCCTGTATCATTTTATTTGTGCTTTTTTATATATGTAAATTCATAATGACTTTGTTAACATCAATTTTTATGCTCTGTGACTGCAAAAACCAACAACAACCTATGAGTTCATTTACTCACAGTGGAAGCAAGGCTGCCACCGCCATTAGCGGCGCCAAGGAGCCCCAGTGGCCAAACCGTGAGGCTCCCTGATGCCGCAAAAAAGAAGCGCCCAAATGGCACTTCTTGTTGCGGTGCGCTAATGATGCCACAAGGTGCTAAGCATCCACTACATCAAGATGGCGGCGCCCGTGTAGAACAGGCGCCGCCATTTTGTACATCCCCATTTTGTACTAGGGTTAGGAGCGTGCGTAAAACATGCCCTTTCCTAACTCTAGTACGTCCTGGGGACGTACTTTACGCTCGTGCGGAACGGGCCATACACACACTTCTCCTCTCACCTTCTGTTACCTGCTAACTGATGCAATATCCATGATAGAAGTACAATATTTTAGCCCTCTCTACTGTCACTCTTAGGCCCGTTACAGACTGCCCAAAAGGGGCGGTCGCGGGCCGCTGCCAGTTGAAGCGCGGAGGAGTCGCAGCAGCCAAACCGTGCGACTCCTCCGCGCTGCAAAGTCCTTCTGGCAACTCGGAAGAGACGCCGCAAGTGCCAAAGCGCGCACTTGTGGCACCACTTCCAGGGTGCGACATGCGGACGCAGAGCATCTGCTACATCAAGATGGCGGCGGCCGTGTGGAATGGCCGCCGCCATCTTGTACGGACTCAATCCGTAATAGGGGTAAGTGCGTGCATAAGCCATGCACTTAACCTAAAGCTAGTACGTCCCCAGGACATACTAGCTGCCCGTGTGTAACGGGCCTTAGTTCTCATTTAGATTTCTCATTTATTGCATGCCACTGATTCACACAAGAAACAGGGTAATTTATGATGAACTTTTTTATGCTGGCAAACTTCTTTGTACAAAACACAAAGTAAACGCTCCCTCCTTCCTTTTTTTAGTACACTTTAAACTCTAGTAACTTCTCACAGTATCTGTTTGTAAGTTTTATCAGGTTTTTATATATGGCAGATCCCACTGTTTGCAATCGCTTACATCCTGACATCTCCAATAAAAAGATCAGGTGATGGGATAGGCCTTTTCCTGAGATTAAGAAGGTCCTCTCCCACCAGAGATGCATGTGAGGGTGGCAAAGACAAGAGAAGGGGTCCCCCCGTAGATCTCAAAGCTCATGGAAAAATACATTCCTTCACATAATCTGGAGTCCAGTTGTACAGGTCTTTATAGCCAGTATTTTGAACTGTGCTTGGAGACAGATTGGTAGTCAGTGGAGCTGCTTGTAACAAAGGAGTTGTTTGACACCTGTACCATCAAAACTCTGGCAACAGTTCCTTAGATTAGCCAAAATTTCTAAACAGTGTTCAAAGGCAGTCCCATGTACATCATGTTACAGTCATCAAAATTGGATGTAACTAAGGTTTGTGTCACCCTGGCCAGATCAAATGACTGTAGGAATGGGTACAATGGATGTGCAAGCATAAACTGTGTAAATGAACTCCTGCCTATTGAAGATATATGAGCTTCCAGGTTCAAGGCCGAATCCAGGAGTACACCCAAGCTGCAAACTTGTGCTTTACCAGGAAAGGTAACACTGTTCAGTATTGACTGAATCCCTATTTCATGGACTACAGTTGGCCTACAGTTGGCCCTCCATATCCATGGATTCAACCATCCACGGCTTGAAATTTTTTTTTCTAAAATCCAAAAAACAATCCTTGATTTTGCCATTTTATATAAGGGACACCGTTTTACAATGCCATTGAATATAGTAAGATTTGAAAATCCAGATTTTGGTATCCATGTGGGGTCCTAGAACCAAATTCCAGTGGATACCAAGGGCCCATTGCATTTAACATAAAAGATATATATTCTGAATACTCCTTAGGTACTCTTGGAACCTGTCCTCATAGAAAAGTAGAGTACTGTATACCTTTTCTTTTCAGTATAAATTTTTAATTTTTATAATCTACTGTGATAATCTACTCTGCATCAGAGATAGTATGCCTCTAGATACCAACTGCTACAGAGCACAACCCTAGTGTGTACCAGTGTTCTGGTCATGGGTTTCCTGTTGACATCTGCGGGAAGTGAATTCTGTTATTATGTCTCCTCTTGTATGAACCTGTCCACTTCTAATATCAGCCACAGAGGCTCTTCTCCATGTTTCATATGTATCTGAGGCACATTTGGCAGGGACATATAAGAATGCATTCAAAGTCTCTGCACCCATGCAGCAGAGTATCCAGCACTAAGAGAGCTGTTTGGCACTTTCCTTGCTGATTTTTCTTTGCTTTTGAAAAGAAATATAATCCAGTGGGAGTTAATCTAATTTACATAGTGGATTTGGATTTTAATTGCCATATGGTCTGAATTTTGTTAGTTTTTAATGGATATTTTTATTATTGTTACAGTTGAATTTTGCGTCATTAGCCATACTGGGCACCTTTATATGAAAGACAGGATATAACATAGACTAATTAGTAGATGATTAGTTAGATCAGCAACTCCTGGGAGTATGCTCCCCTCTCAGAAAAAACAGTCCCCATGGGGGGAACTGTAGATGGCTATCCATGAACACTGGCTTTCAAAATGCTGGCTCCTGGGCTTTTTTTTCCCTTCCCGGACCACCTAGCTGCACTAGCTGAGAAAAGGATGCGAAGGAGAGTGGCAGAGTATTTTATGCTGGCTCCAACACCTCCAGAACCCCTGGCTGCACTGGCGCAGAGATTAACTATTTTAGTTATATAATTGATAATTGATAGTTGGGGATTATCATTTAGATTATTATGCTATGTTATTATTATGCTATGTCATGTAGCCTGAATTATTATGCTATGCCATGTATTTTGGATTTTTTGTATTTTGTATTCTTTATTATGTATTTTTTACTTTTTGTATAATTAATTTATTGTTATTATGTTTGCTGTGATTTAATTGAAGGAGGGGTTATTTTGTACTTTGTATCTGTATTTTTTGTTACCTTTGCTTGTAATCTGCCTTGATTCCACAAGGAAAAGGTGGTATACAAATATTTTTTTTATTGTGGTTATTGTTGTTGTTGTTATTAAGTCAGTCAGTCAACGTTTGTTAGGCATAGAAAAACAACATGCATTTACAATAAAACTTCAGGATTGTTATTAAAATTTAAGCTATAATCTTGTTGCCTCTACCAAAAAAATGGCCATTAACCTGGTAATATGGGGTTCCAATCTTCCAATAAATATTCCACCTATAACTCATCCAAACAGATATTCATTTCCACTAACCTTCTTAACTATTTTTCCCTCAAATTTATATACAGTGGACAAAGCAATACAATATGATGGAGAACATCTGGAGCTTGATTATAGTCACGATTCAAAAATGGGGTCTGCAAATATCTGCCCCAGTCACATTTGAGGGGTGTACATTCAGTCTTGCAAACAAAAAGGCCTTTCTTGACACCAGCAGTGAAAGGGTTTGAAAATAATCCAGAATCCTACTCTACAAGGGGGGATACCAAGCATCGCTGGAGAACACACTTCAGGAGGAGCTGGATATGTCAGTTGATGTTCTCTCTCTACAAGACAGACCCTAATGCCTTAAACTTATCCGTCCTTTAATTTCTGTCCAGCATTCAGCTGCACGCATTATCACTTCCACCCACCGCTCTGACCACATCTCTCCTGTGTTGGCATCCCTTCACTGGCTCCCCCTCCCTTTCTGCATTCAGTACAAACTCCTGCTGTCGACGTTTAAAGCCCTCCATGGGCTGGCCCCCCCTTACTTATCAGACCTTATTTCTCCTCACCTTCCCACTAGGGCCCTCCGTTCTGGTAGTCAAGGCCTGCTGTCACAGCCCAGGATTTCCTCTGCCCCATCTCGGATTCGCCCCTTTTCACTCGCTGCCCCTCACTCCTGGAACCTTCTTACTCCACAAGCAAGAGCCATCACTACTTTAACCAGCTTCAAAACGGAGTTGAAAACCATTCTGTTCAGGGCAGCGTTCCCAGGCATTGCATAATTGTCACTTGCTATTTGATGTTCTTTTCTTGCCTGTTTTATTGAATCATTTCCTGTATTGCTATGCATTTTATATGTATTATCCTACTAGAGATGCCCCTTCCCCACCACCACTCCCTCTGTGTCGTGTCTTTCTAGATTGTAAGCCTGAGGGCAGGGAACCGTCCAATTAAAAAGATTGTATGTACAGCGCTGTGTAAATGTACAGCGCTTTATAAATAAAGGTTAATAATAATAATAATAATAATAATAATAATAATAATAATAATATGAAGTCATTAGTGGATATAGAAGATGAGCTCTCACTTTTTGCTGTTTTTTGTTTTTGATTAGAAAATGGTGATATGCTCAAATAAGCACCTCAGAACCATAAGGATATGGATCACAACAAATAAAAGTTAATTTTAAGTAAGCTATCATGACTAGATAGGTGGTTTATTGTTTCATGTTGTTCAGTTTTATAATAGTTGTTTCATTAGCGACAGATTAATATTTGTAGCATTTTTCCCCATTCTTTTACTCAAGGTTTCAAAGCAGTTTATATGGCGGGGATGGAAAATCTGAGGCTGTCCAGATGAACTACAATTCCCATGATGCTATCTCTGGCAATGCCACATACAAATGATAGAAGCTATAGTCCAAAAACAAATGGAGGGCCACACATTCCTCACCTCTAATATATGGTAATATCCCCTTATAACCCCTCAAAATCCCCATAAAATAGAATAGACTGGGAACCAATGATTGAGTACAAGGTTACTCGGAGAAATCTGTGGAATCTGAGAAAATCAATCTGATCTTGCCTTCTGCCCAGTTCAAGTCTGACATTCTGTCCATGACACAGAGTTTCCTGATCTACTGCAGTGACGGTACAGAAGTAAAAGGACAAATATATTCCTGAACATAAAACTGCAGTGTAGGCCTTAAATGCCCCAATCTAAAGAAAGTATAGCTTTAACCTTCACTGTTTTACATATATCTAAAGAATACTGGGGTTCATGGAGTATTCCCCAAAAAACATTCCTATAAAAAGATGCACACATAAAAAGATGTACAATTTCTTTAATGTCATCAATATACATAGACAGAGATGTTTCCTGGCTGTGAAAACTTTCATATATGATGAAAGAGTCGCACAATTCATTAGCAAATTAAACATTTTGTAATGCAGGCAGTCACATTTTGGCTTTATATCAATTACTTTGGACCACCTGGGTAGGAATTCAAGAATATGGGAAAATAAATATTTGGTTGTTATTAAAAACAACTCTCAATGCTTTTATGAGAATGACAGATGAGAAATGTTTGCCGTAAATTGTTTTGTTTTATTATTAGGTATGTGTGTTTTGAATACTACTGTTAATACTACTTGGGTTTCACAATGATTTAATACAAACAAAGAAGTACTGATATTAAAAATCAATTTGTTCATTTTCTTTAGGAAACTGCCTGTGTACGTGTTAAGTTCACAACCTTATTATCACAATTATAGGAAATGTATTATTTTGTCCTCCACCACTAATTTAAGACGAAAGCTCTAGCTATTTGTGAGAGGGAATATTAGCATTCCTCCTCTGAGGTTTTCTACTGTGACGACCCACCATAAAAAGATGCTTGTTCTAGCTGTATCCTCTTTGGTTTATCTACCAGGCCATCTTTGGTGACAGCTGCATTTGGAAGCAACTTAAAATAAATCTCATCTTGGTGGTATCTAATCCAGGGCCTGGTACAAACAGCATGGAAGAGTCAGTGTCAAAATTAAACAATGCCGGATTTTCTAAGAACAGATGCTTTTCCCTTGCAGCTGTAAAAACCTTAAAACAATCCTGTACCACTCTGTCTGGTCACGCAAAAATCACAAAGCAAGGCATAAATTTGGCCACTTATTGCAAATGTTTGCTCAAGGCTTTAAAAACAGTAACAGGGATTTATTGTGGGTGATTATGAGGCTACATTACCCTTTAAATGAGCTTCATCTTGGTTTAATTTACACCAATTATTTTTATATATTGACAAAGGAAAAACTTTGATACAAAGAGTTTTTGGAGCATTTTATTCTTATATATAAAGTACATCTTATATTGCTTGAGCATAATCAGTATATTTGGACACAAGTTTTCTTCTAGGTGCAGTTTAAACTAAGGCAGTTTTGGAGATTTTAAAAAATTATAGGGTATTTTCTTCCAATCATTGAGAAAGCAGTACCAAGATATGACTGTAATTACAGTGTATTCCAATGTTAGGTTACAACTAACTTACACTAGTAACGCCATACTGAAGTAATGTCACCTGTAAATTGCTCCAAAATGACTAAAATTTTGCAGGCCATAGCATTCTAGTATGTTTAGTACGTACAGATTCAGCAATATACATATTAAATGGGAAATTATTTTGGTATTGTATCCATCTAGTTGGAGAACATGAAGTAAGATCAGGAATCAAAAATATTTTTAGTATCAGCTTGAACATGACTTCTATATAAAGAGAATAAATCTAATGCCCTACTATACAATGCAAAATATCTTTCACTTTATCTCTGTATTAATTTACTCTTCTTGTATTCTTGTACTGTAATTTACAATACATGCAAATTCACATTAACATTGAAAGCAATTTGAATTATCTCTTAAGAAATACTTTCAAATTGGTGATTATTTTTAACACAGGTTTACAGAAAACTTTTGCCAGAGTTAACAGTTCATTAGCACCTCCCTACTTATCAATATAATTGGATTGTTTGATGGTACAAAGTAATATTCTTCTCAAATCTACTTTTAAAAGGCAAGGTGAAAAATGACCAGATTAATAAGGCTCATAATCGTTACCTAAAATGGCATAAAAGATACCAATATTATGAGTTTGGGGGGGACAGACAACCCTCCCAACCCCTTATATTTAAGTTGCGTATTAAGAATTAACCCTTTTCTCTCCTCCCTCCTATCTTCTGTTCCCCAACTCCAAGATATTAATTCTTCTTTTCAGAAAAACTGTTTAAAACATTGAAACAGACAAGTTTGAGAAATTATGTCTTCATGACACATTGTTCTGTAGTTTAAGATTTACATATACCGTATAGAATGTTTTAAATGTATAATTTAATTTATACTTAATATAATTAACATATATTATATGTTTTATGACATAGATGTTATGAAATCCATACAGAAAGATCTCACATTTACAGCCAGAAATATTTAATCTTTATTGCTATTACTCCATCTGAGCACATATTCATTTCCAAAGGCAATGGCAATAGTGTTAATTCGATTATCAGTTTCTGTTTTTTTAACCACAGCTGTTTACTTATCATTTCGCACCCATATCTTTCCAGTAGTAAGAATTATACTAGCAAGGATGCAGTAAAGGACATTTCAGAAGTTTGTAACTACAGTAATTGCAACAATCCCTTATGTTTTTAATTATGGTTCCTCATAAAGTAATTAGTAAAATTAGAACGCGATCTAGAAACCTTTGAGTTGCCATTAAAAAAATCAAAGTCAATGACTGAAAGCTTTTTTTTGGTTATCACAAATGTGTGTGTGTGTGTAATACTAACTGCAACAATACTACACGTATCTACTCAAAAACAAGTCTCATTATTACAAGGTACCCTACTCACAGGTAAGCACATATATGACGCCAGATTTAAGTAGGTTTCTTAATATGACTCTTTACATTCATATTTATATGGGCTATGAATAATCGGCAACTACTTGCATCTCTGTGTGCATTTGTTATTCACACACACATAAACATATGTGCTCTACTCAGATACACACAGATACACAAGGCGGATACATAAGACAATCCAAAGACTAACAGATGTGTGACTTCTAATTAATTATAATAATCTCTGCTTCAATGCTATTTGAAAAAGCCTCTCTTTGGAAATTAGGGTCCTTTTGAGTTTTAAACTCTCAGGGACTTCAAAGTGGTGGTGGTAATGATAATAATAATACTAATAATAATAATAATAATAACAGAAGAAAAAGAAATCTGGCTTCTGTTTAGAATCTGAGACCCCTACAGTGATAACTTTACAGGGGAAAAATATTAAATTATAATTATCCTAAACAGACACAGTCCTGTGAAACTAACCTCACATTCATATTAAAATACAAAGAGCCAACTATAATGAAGTTGATTCATCCTTGGGAGACAAAGCTTTACCACAGTAAACTCAGTCAACTGTTGCTCTTGCTTTTATATTCATGGTACTTAAATAGCGCACTTTAAAACAAAAAAAAACTCCAATTGGCTTTTCAGACATCCACCCTTCCCAAAAATAACGCACTTGAAAAACCCAAAATGATATGAAAAGGCTTCAAGGCCTCTTTTCTCCCTTTCAGAGCACTTTTTTTAAAAATTCTGTTTGCAGTAATCTGCCTTTCACTTTCTCGTTGCTACAGAACAAACGAGGAGGCTCAGGACTTTGAAAAGGGGGCTCAATGTGTAATGGGCCCACTAGAATTAATTTAGTTGCACCAAATCCATTGAGCACGGAAGGGTTCCCCCCCCCCCTTCTTCTCAAATCATTCTGAGTTGGACGCAGCCCCCCAGCCTTTGTAATTCTAGTAAAGCACTTAAAGTGCACAGTAGGTGTTCATCAGGACCATCTGGTCAAAAGCAAAACAAGCTGCTGATTTTGCCTTTGAATAGAATGAAGCAAGTGTGAATTAGTCTCTTCAATTAGCACTATTACAACCTGTCAAGTGCATATTGTAAAACAGGATTATTACAGTATTGGTCACCAGTGCAATTATTTACTCTCTGCCTTTTCTTGCATATAAATATGTCTTGGTTTATTAGTTTCTGATCACCAGAAATTGTTTATTTAAAGCTATTCCTTTCCAAGTCACGAACGATATGAGTTACACATTATGATTTCTAGCAAAAGATATTCTGGCAAAACAATATGGCTTTTAACAATTTAAAGTGTTTTTTTAAAGGCCACTTTCATCATATCAGTTTCAGTTAGGCATTTTTTTAAAAAATTCATTAGAAATTAAGGATAGCTAGATATGACTGCCCACATCCTTTACACACCAAACAGTATCCCATCAACAGGATATCTGAAGTCTCTCAGCGTTCTCACATCCAAACAGGTACACACAGTAGACCTTTTTTAACTTGCCATCACCTATAAGGCGATGCCTGCAATAAAATGTGCTACTGGCTTACAGAATGCATGCATTAATACAGTCTCTTTCACATACAATTGCTACAGAGTAGAATAACTGAGAGTAGAATACAGACTACTTATTAGGAATATCTCTCATTTATCCTTTGACATGAACCTTTAAAATGACAGACTTCCTATGTTAGATGTCATGTTCCCTAATCCTCATACTGTATTCAGAGTACAACCAGAAATGTGTGCTTTTGGTATTATATGACCATTCACAACAAATTCAGAATCATCACATAATTCATTTCATTGACTAAGAATCCGATGTGACTAGTTAACAAAATAAAGTTTTATTATATCATCTAAAACATTTAAAAATAAGGTTTTGAATAAAAATTGCTGTTTCATCTAAGTAATGGAAACATGGGCCAGAAAAAATCAAGTACAGGTAGTTCAATGAGCCCAAGCTCTGCTGTGAATAGTAATTTCCCATATTAAATGGTAACCCCTTTTTAGAAATGGATGAGAATTTCAAAATCAATTTGTGATATGATGTCTGAGTGGTCATGCATTTCAATGGAAAAAATTAAAAACTATTTCATCATTTTTTAAAATCCCAGCAATCGAACACATAGACATTATCAATGGTCAACAAAAAACAAAGAAACATCAAAAGTAATCATACAGCTATGGTTTTTGTCAACTCACAAAATATATAAATATAAATGGAGTAAGTAGCAAAGAATCATGCTAGTATAATAGAGGAACTATGGTTAGTAGTGCTATGAATAAAGTGTCTACTGCGAAAAACACAACAAAGGAAGGGGGGTATATAAGGAAAGTTCATGGAAAGAATGGAGAAAGATGTAAATTCTTGATTTTATCTGTAAATAATCAATAAAGAATATTTCAGAAAAATAAAACGTGAAAAAAACCCCAAAGAAACATCAAAAGTAATCATACAGCTAATGTTAAAAGTTGACAAAAGCCTAGTTACATAAATCACATATTATCAAAAAAGCAAGGAAGAGTCCCCACTATACAAATCAAAACACATCTTACTTGATTTAAACAGTTCTAAGTAGTTACTTAGGAGCCAGCATGGTCTAGTGCAGGCCTGCACAACATACGGCCCGGAGGCCACATATGGCATGCCAAAAGATTTTGGGTGGCCCATGAGGATGTGGAACAACTTCAGTGCTCCTCCACTGCTTGGCCTTCTCTTGAGAAGGAGGGTGTTCTCCTGAGGAGGATGCTGGATGGTGGAGGAGGAGGAGGATGGGAAAATACTTGCCCTGCAAGGCTCCTCTGCTGCTTGGCTTTCTCTGAGAAGGCAGGGTGGAGGATGAGGATGGGTGGACACTCACAATGCTCTTCTGCTGCTTGGCTTTCTCTTGAGGAAAGGGCCAGGTAGAGGAGGATGGAATTAATATTAATAATATTAATAATTAATAATTAAATAATGTTTAATTAAAACCTATCTGCAGCCTGAGGAAGTTAATCTATTTTAATTTTGGCCCCTTCCTACTGCCAAGTTGTGCAGGTCTGGTCTAGGGGTTTGAGCGCTGGACTAGGACTCTGGAGAACAGGGTTTGAATCCCAGCTTGGCCATGGAAACCCACTGGTGACCCTGAGCAAGTCACAAACTCTCAACCTCAGAGAAGTGCAACGGCAAACCCCCTCTGAGGAAACCTGCCAAGAAAACCTTGTGCTTGCCTTAAGGCCGCCATAAGTCAGAAACAACTTGAAGGCACTTGCTCAAAACTATTATTATTACTCTAACATGTATATCTGCTTTTATGTCCTGATTCAGCTAGAAGGCCATATGCTTGCAGGAGCAAGGTTCTATGGATATATCCCTAGCGGGGAATGAAACTGACATAAACCAGCTGCTACTAATACAACTCCCCTACTAGGTCCAACATCAGGGCTACGTACATGTTGTCTCATTTGGATACCATAAATACAACTTTATCATCTGTTTGATGGGAGAAACTACACAGATGAACAAGTGGTCAGCAGGCACACAGATGCCTTATACAGCACTGGCTCTGGCTGGTGTGTGTGTGTGTAGATTCTGATCTGGGATATTTTTGCTATCATCTTTGCTATTGTGCTAATTTACCTGGAAGCTGTATGCAGCTTCTTGAAATTTCAAAAATGAGAAGAATGGGAACAATTCCAAAACATTCTTTTCATTAGCTGATGAAAAATTATCCTATAGCAAGCCTGCACAACATATGGCCTGGGGGTCACATGCAGCCACCAAAGGATTTTGGGTGGCCCATGAGGATGTGCAACAACTTCAAGGCTCCTCTGCTGTTCAGCCTTGTCCTGGGGAGAGGGCCATGGCAGTAGAGGAGGACGATGGGCAAATACTTGCCAAGCAAGGCTCCTCCACCATCCGGCTTTCTGCTGAAGAGAAGGCTGGGCAGTGGAGAAGGAGGAGGACAGCCAAATACTTCCCTTACAAGGCTTCTCCACTGCTTGGCTTTCTCTTGAGGAGAAGGCAGGGTGTAGGATGAGGATGGGTGAACAGTCGCAATGCTCCTCCGCTGCTTGGCTTTCTCCCAAGGAGAAGACCGGGTGGCAGTGGAGAAGGAGGGTGGGCAAATGCTTGTCCTTCAGGGCACCTCCACTGCCCAGCTTTCTACAGAGGAGAAAGCCAGGTGGCGGTGGTGGCAGACAGGAAAATGTTTGCCCTGCAAAGCTCATTTGCTGCCCAGTTTTCTCTTAAGGAAACAGTCAGGCAGAGGAGGAAGAGGATGGAATTAATATTAATAACATTAATTATTATTATTAATTAAAACAGTATAATTAATTAATTACTTTTTAATTAAAACCTATCTGTGGCCCAAAGAAGTTTAACCTATTTTAATTTCGGCCCCTTCCTACTGCCAAGTTGTGCAAGTCTGTCCTATAGTAACTAGTGTACCAGTAGTAAGCAATGAATATAACCTCCAATATGGCAAACTAGATTATGGTCCCAAAGTCAATATTTTGTAGTCTCAGCACTGTTTCTTTCCTCATTCCAACAAGACTATAAAATCTGTACAATAGACAATAACAAATGTTTCATTTGAACAGCAGAGTGATGATTAAATCTTTTTCCCCAAGGATCTAAGTGTGCAGGGAGGATTATATGGAAGGAGGCAGTCTCGAAGATAGGTTAGACCCAAGCCATTGAGGGCTTTAAAGGTGATCATCAGCACCTTGTACTGGGCCCGGAAACTGATGGGCAGCCAGTGGAGTGGTCTTAAGATCGGTGTTATATGGTCTCTTCTGGATGTACCAGAGACCAATCTGGCTGCCATGTTCCGAATTAACTAAAGTTTCCAGACCAAGCACAAGGGTAGCCCCATGTAGAGTGCATTGCAGAAATCAAGACGTGAGGTTACCAGTGCATGTACTACAGTTTCAAGGTCCCTGACTTCCAGGAAAGGACGCAGCTGGCGTATCAGCCGAAGCTGATAACAGGCACTCCTGACTGTCGCATTCACCTGATTTGTCATGTGAAGCGACGAATCTAGGAGCACTCCCAGACTGCAAACACAGTCCTTTGAGAAGAGTGTGACCCCTTCTAGGACTGGAGGTTGTATCCCGATGCCTGGGTTCGGAGCCGATACCGTAAGTACCTCCATTTTGTCTGGATTCAGCTTCAATTTGTTTTCCCTTATCCAATCCATTACCGCTTTAAGACAATCATTGAGAATGCCTAGACTTCAAGGCTTGGAAACAAGCTACCCAATGAGGCAGAGTGAGGATGTTCCTTTCAGAAGCCATCATAAGACACATGGTAGTCTTAATACAGGTCCCATTTATACTGTGGTGGTGGTGGTGGTGTGCCTTCAAGTTGTTTCCCACTTATGATGCCCCAAGGCAAACCTGTCACAGGGTTTTCTGAAGCTGAAATCATGTGACTCACCCAAGGTCACCCGGTTTGTTTCCATAGCTGAGTGGGGTAATCTAAGTCTGTTCTCCAGGCTCTTAGTCTGTTTCTCAAACCACTATACCACTCTGGTGGGGATCTTGTGAATATGGTAGGTATATGTTCCAATGATAGGAGCCCTGGTGGTGCAGTGGTGAAATGCCTGTACAGTACTGCAGCCATTCACTCAAAACCACAAGGTTGCGAGTTCAAGACCAGCAAAAGGGCCCAAGCTCGACTCAGGCTTGCATCCTTCCGAGGTCGCTAAAATGAGTACCCAGATTGTTGGGGGCAAATTAGCTTACTTGCTAATTAGCTTGCTTGCTGTTCACCGCTATGATCTTTGGAATAGCAGTATATAAATAAAACAAATTATTAAATTAAAATTATAAAGTAGAGAATACAAAGGATCTCCCCAATAGTGGTTGTGTCTAGAGCCTCTGTAAGAATAGGATGAGGAAAGGGAATCTCATTGTTTAGTTCAAAAGTCTTATCGGGACCAAGATCTATTCTTATATTGAGAGATAGTATAAGGCTGTGGTTCCTAACAAACCTACCGCAATGCCAGATAAAAAGGGAATGGGACTGTGCAGGAGCACTTAGCTTATATCCATGTGGGTGAGGGCAGTGGGATTATCACCAAAACACAGCTCTAGAAGCTTCTGAGGATATCCACATATGTGTGAGTAAAAGGGACCATGAACAAGTCCTCTTGTAACAGGGGCCATGAACAAGTCCCCTTGTAACTTCCTATTCTTGAGATATATGAAAAAAATACAAATATAATAATAGTAATGATAATAATAATAATGTTTATTTATACACCGCTTTTCCAAATTAGATCAAAGCGGTGTACAACAGGAAGTACAATACAATATCCAAAGTCAAAATAAAACATAACAGGCCGCTCTCCCCCTCAAGATGGTGGTCAGAAGGAGGGCTCTTTGTCTTCAAGCCAGGCCTCTCTCCCCCTCAAGATGGTGGTCGGAAGGAGGGCTCTTAGTCTTCAGGCCAGGCCTCTCTCCCCCGCAAGATGGTGGTCAGAAGGACACACGTCCCAACATTTGGTTCAGAGTAGGTGGCACTGCACAGAGATTCTCTACAGTTCACTGTCAAATGTGACTGAAAGTTCCTGACAGTGTCAACAGGATCAGGATCTCCAATCTCCTAAATGAACTACAGTCGCCCCTCCTAACTCATGGATCTGAGATCCGCAACTTTGAATATCTGCGGAGGGGCGACCTCCGCTATTTTCAACAGTGCATGTGCACAGGGGCGCACCCCATTCAAGCCTATGGGGCTTGAATATGCACAAGCCTCTGTTTTCACGGGGGGTCTGGAACGGATCCCCACGAAGGCGGAGGGCCAAATGTAGTTCCAGAATCACACTGTAGTGTACCAAATGAGGGTGCAAATTGTTCTATACTACAAGGATTGGTTTCCATTACTGACCATGTTGGTTGCAGAACTAGAGTCCAGGAGTATCTGCAGAGCTATAGTCACTGTCCATAAGTCTCCATTACTGACAACATTGGCTGGGACTGACTGGAACTAGAATCCAGAAGTATCTGGAATGCTATATTTCTGCAGCATAATATAGCAGCACATTATGAAACTGAAAGAAAGTAGCTTCAATGGGCAAGGAAGAAAAGGAAGCTACAAACAAATCCCATAAGAGTAAGCCAAGAAAAATGAAACTTCTCAGAGTGTTCCTCTACTTTTCAAAAACTGATATCCCAAGAACAATGAGATTCTCCAATCCCAAATAGGAATATATATACTTTCTAAGTTTTTAAATTAAAAGCAATAGTTGTCTTAGTGATTAACTTTTACTTGTTTAGCATAAACAATAAAAAATAAAAAATAAAGACTCGATTTCTGTAATGCGCTCTACATGGGGCAACCCTTGTACCAAACTCGGAAGCTGCAGTTGGTTCAAAATATGGCTGCCAGGCTGGTCACTGGTAGCTCCAGGGCCAGCCACATAACACCTATATTGGAAGATCTGCACTGGCTGCCAATTCGCTTCCGGGCACAATACAAGGTGTTGGTTGTTACCTATAAAACCCTAAATGGCTTGGGCCCAGAGTACTTGGAGGACCGCCTCTCCCCATACAATCCGCCCCGCACTCTCAGGTCAGGTGGGAAAAAACTTCTGAGTGTTCCCAAGACAAGATACGCAGTGACTGCGCAAAGGGCTTTTTCTGTTGTGGCCCCGCAGTTTTGGAACGCTCTCCCTGAGGAGCTCCGCTTAGCCCCCTCCCTGGAGTCATTTAAGAAAAACCTTAAGACTCATTTATTTTGTCAAGCCTTCCCCCACATGTCCTGACTGTTTTGCTCCTGTATACTATGTATTGTATTTTTTAGACTGTTTTATTATCTCGTCTTAATGACGGATTTTAATGATGTATAGTAGTGTATGGTTTTATATGAGGGATTTTTGCTGTTAATTTTGATTTTTAATCTGTGATCTGTATTGTATTATATCTGTAATCTGTAATGTATCGTATTTTCATTTTGTTTTGTAAACCGCTGTGATCATAGGAATGGCGGTATATAAATAAAATTTCAATCAATCAATCAATCAATCAATAAAAATATCTAGAGGTTCCTGTCAGCTACTAGCTTCACCCAGCAAAAGTTATCAAAAGTCATTGCTACTTTTAACCTGCTCCTATTAATTTCAAATGCAGACACAATGTAGAGGATATCTGAATGAATCCTGATAGACAGAACAGCACCATATTTATTTCATATTGTCCAGTAGGGCTAACAAGACCCTAAGCTGAGTTTCCTGCCATGTCACTGTTGATATGGTGTTTTTGGTTGTATTTGTTGGTGGTATACTTGAGATAGTTAAAGCTGTTTTTATCATTAACTGTTAAAAGCATAGAGCTGATGCTGCTCCATGAAACTCTCTCCTAGCCCAACCTATATTAAAAGTTATTTCATTTAGTGAGGAAACAGGTTTGAGATATCCATAAAGAGAAAGAGGAGTGCAGAAGAGAGCAAATGTAATATCCTTACAGGACAAGCATGGAGAGAACCTAAACCGTAGCTTACTGCAGGACCACTGGTTAGGGGATTACAGCATAGCTCAGAAATTGAATTCCATTTGGGAAGTGGGTTTGAAAATTATTTGGTAGCAGACATAAAAACTTCTGTTTCCGAGATGAACTTCTAATGTGTCAGAAATATCCTACAAATCCTTAGAATCAATACAAGAGTGAGGCCTCACTAAAGCTGATATGCTGTTGGAATTTACGCATAAATAAAAACTTGCATCCCTATATAGAAAAGTTGTCAAAAATTCAAATACTAGTAGTACACATGCAGTGGTCATGTCCTGAAGCTAGAATATACTAAGCAGGTGCTTGACAAGTGTTTTAAAATTCCCATATTTATAGTTAGTTAATAATCTTTTTGGGTCACATGCAACATCCATTTCCTCAAATACTCCACTAGCTTTGACATCAATAATTACATAAATCAAATGTTACACAAAGTGACAGTACTATTTTATTAACAGTTACCAAGATGGAAATTGGTAGACCTCAAATGAAAACTGGAAAACTCAAATGGTTACATGATGGCAGTAAGAACTTGCCAAATAGTTCTGACTGAAAAAGGTATTCTGTGTGGGCGGTATTAAGCAGAACTACTTTGCAATATGGTCCTTACATTTCTGGTAGGGAATGCCCCAACAAGCGCACATCCTTATCTTGCATACTACCTTTTGGAATGATCTATGATGAGATCACTGTCAATTCCATATGGAGATGTGAAAACAAAGAATACAGATCATACTCTTTAGTGTTTTTATAACTGTTTGTTGCTTATTCTGTAATGTATCTATGCTATTATCAATAAAAACTGCAAACAAAAAAGAAATGCATTACCAGGGTACTAAAAATTATCTAGCACATATCCAATAGAAATATTCACTTGCTCAGCTAGACAATAAGAGTGTTTCATATTCCTTTCCACTCAGTTCCAAACAATGGTGTGTGAAGTCACTATTTTATTCCCCTCTAGAAATCTGTTGGCATTTTGGGATGTGAACAAATTAATGTAAATTACAGAATTACAGGTCCTATCTAGAAGACTAACTGGTCCAGTTTGATAGTATGAATCTTAAGTCTCTGGTTTTTGTTCCCTATGTCTTGTTTCTCCATTTTCAGTGAAGATCCTACATGAAGAGACTAACATGTATGACGAGGATTTTGCTAGGCTCTATGAGAATCAACTGCTGCAGAAAAGACTCAGCCTTTATGATCAAACAATGACAATAGAAATTTCTATCAGTATAGAAGCATTTTTAAGGATCTGTTAAGGAAGAAGCCATATGGCATGACTAAGGTGCCACGTAACACCTGCATGCCCAGCAAATGTGCAAAAAAACCTACACAGTCTATAGCCTCAGAAACATTTTTAAAAATTGTTGATCTTCTACTGATGTTTTGTGTTCTATGTGTCACACTTCCTTTGTAAGACTCAGCCTTAGGATCCTTGGCAGCAAGTCTTCTTATAATGATCATGAGCCAAGATCATCTCCATTCAAGGCCTCACCATCCCTAAACCTCTCTCTGTCTCACGGGCATGGTAATTGGAAGTTGAAATTATTTCAGGTAAGGAGGCTCCATCTATCGCCCACCTATTACCTCTCCTCATGATCTCACCAAGGATACCCATGGCCATTCTATGATACACAAAGGCATGTGTATAGCAGCAGTCATAAACCCTTGCTTGATGATATAAGGGCTCAAATGAGCTTCACTGTAGCAATGCATCCCTTCTCCTTCTCAGTCCTGCAAATCCCAATCCCAGTTAAATTACCCTGCACATACTAGGGTTCAACTCTTCCTCAATGCTTGATTTCATCTAATGGGGCCTGAACAGACAGGCTAAAATAAAGCTGCTTCAGGTCACTTTGGAGGTATTTTGTTTAAATGATGCATGCGTCCTAAGAGGCCAGAAGCCATGCCACAGCCATGCTCCAGTCCTAAGGACTGGAGCACAGCTTTAGCACAGCTTCTGGCCTCTTAAGATGCATTTGTCATTTACCCAGCATAGCTCCAAAGTGACCCGAAGCAGCTTTATTTTGGCCTGTCTGTTCAGGTCCTTAGTTTCATTTAATGAAAATGTTTATAAGCTGCTTTTCCACAAAGTTAAAACACTGTGCAAGGGATGAAATGTCACTTATACTGTAATGTTCACCTAGAAACTTGCACTGCTGAATTCAATCCCATACTAGGCAGAGTACATATGTATAGATTTGTTCTGTTAACATATCAAGACAACTCACTAAACACTGAAATGTTACACACATTTTAAATTTTATATAGTTTAAAAATGTTATATACATTTTATATTTTATTATGCACCAGAGAAAGTAGCAGTTTCTGCTGACCTTCAATGCGTGTATCTCAGCTCATAGCCTTTGACAAGGCTGTCTGAAAAGAAATATCTTGTAGCAAGTCCTAAAAGAGCTAGAACCTTTTATCTTAAAGAAAGTCATTTTATAGCTAGGGACTGTCCAGCTCTCAAACTACTGTACTGTTCCCATCATACTTCATTAATAGACAGGCTAGCTAAGCCTCATGAAGCTGGGGTTCAACAACATATGGAGAACAACAGGCCTGTTCTTCAGTCTTGTTCATCAGCCTCAGGGATATCACTACAAGGAAGTTGTTCCTAGCCATGTAAAGGTCCTGGTCCCAGTTTAGCATCCCAAAGGCCACAAGTTGGAATTGCCCTCCAAATGTTCACTACAAAACCCAGAATTCCTCACCCATTAGCTATGCCTTGGAGGGCTACACATTTCCCACCCCTGTCATAGGATCTTAAAAATGGGAGGAACAGGACAACTGTTTCCCAATATTCAAATAATTAACTTCGTGCTACTAGTCACATTTTTTTAATATTACAAAATTGTGTTTTTCAGGCAACTGAAGCTGGCCCAAGTAACCCCTTTACCTTGCATCAGAAAGGTGTTGTGAGCATTTTCTCTACATTTGCAAATTATCTACTAAGGCAAAAAAAAAATTTTTTCAAATACCTTTGGTTTTGATGCCCAGCTAAACATGTATATTCTATGCTACCTCACACCAGTCCGAGACAATCCTGAATGTGATCATAATCAGAATTGGAAATAATCCTGAGATAAACAGATAAAAGCAAGAAAATCCCAATTTTGCATGGAAATCACAATGATTGTTTATCATATCAAAATCTAAGAACAAAGCAGGTAGACAGACCTCCAGCACTGACAAAAGTGATACTTTGAGCTTTGTACAAAAGGAAGAGAGGTATAGGACCCTTCACCCTGGACATTAGTCTTTACTCTAAGGGCAATAAAAATTTTCCAGCATGAGCAATTTAACACGGTAACAAGATTATATAGGCTACCCAGTTCTGTCCTACTACTTTCTCACACAGGATTCCACTGTAGCTCTTATAGTGCAAGCCTCTACTTAAGTCAAAAGAACTAAAACAAGTTGCTTTTGATGCTGTAGTAGTGCAACATTTTGGATATTAAAATTTAATTATTTAAAGCTATCATGCCAGAAAGTAAGGATCAGTCTATAAAAGGATTACTGTACACTAATGAACAAATGCATCCATTAAAAAAACATTTCTATGTTCCCGTTCATAAACATTTGTATTAATATATTATTAAAAACAGAATTTCATTATTACAAAACATGTAATATAAACTACAATTTAAAAAGAAAAAATTGCTCTTGATACACAGTTAGGTGTCATTTATTGACACAGTTTCACAAGAACCAAAAGTCATTTGACACCTGTGACTGAGAATACTCGGTAATACAGACCAGCCTGAAATAATTGTTTCCAAAGCACTAACTCCTTGTTTCCTGATGCAATTCATAATCAGTTTAAGAAGAGTCTATTAACAGTCTGGAGGTTCTACATTAAGTGGTTGTTTTCACTTTTTAAATTAGAAGTTAAGAATTAAATCTTATTGTAACAATTGAAGTAGCATTATTAAAAACATAAGATACAAAATACCACAAATCTCAATATTCTGACATTAAGATGGGGAAGAGAGAGTATATAAAATAACATAAAAACATTATATGCAGTCCATCTGTATTACAAAACTACATTTGCATGGAAGGAATCCACAGTCAATATATGTTCTGTCAACATACAATTAAATTTCCATCCAGGGCTGGTTTTATTATTCGAATGCAAGACTAGCACAGGGTATAAAGTCTGGCAGTACATAATATCACCATAGGATTCTCTCATACCACACCTGTTTTAAAGAAGGTATGTTTCCTGCATTTGTTATAGCACTACAGCGCCAAACTGGAAGGACGGGAAACTTCCTCAGAGATGTTTCTTTATTTATCACCCACCCTTTTTCCGATCTTAATCATCAGGATTTCTTTTTTTAAATCCATCTATCTATTTTATTATCTTCCCAATAGACATTCCAAACGGAAACTAAACAATTTGATAAGGGAATAACACTGATTCACATGAATTAATAGAGTACATTATTTCACTAGTTTATTGCAAAAATATTCATGATACCAGGTTATCTGGAAAAGCCAGGGGGAGGGAATATTTATTGATATTACTTGCAAGCAGGAAAAATATACTTAAATAATCCAAGCAACTGGGTCTGGAGAGACAGTTGCCTCCAATAGTTGTGGTGAGCCCTGGAACATATCTAGAATGTTAAGTATTTCCTTTAATAATTGATGTAGACATTTTGAATCTTTCTGCATAGGATATCAGGTGTGAGTAGATTGCATTAACACTGCTTAAACATTTCAACTTGTCAGTATGGCCAACTCGATTTCTGAAATATTTGCAGTATTTTCCCATCGAAACAGTAATAAAGGCAAAATAAATATATGCCACTGCTTTATAATCACTGAACATTAATGAATATTTTATGTCTTTTTAAATCTCCCTGTTTAATTTTAAAGGGTGAAATTAAGTCTCCTTCACGCAATATGCCAATTATCTGTAAATCAAACAATAACTCAGCCATTATACTCCTTTTTGTTAATATAGTGGAAGCTAATTTGAAAACGCTGGATGGCATTTTTAGAGAATAATTGAATAGTCCTTCCTGCCCTCTGGTGGTTGACAGCTGCAACTTATATCTGAAGTTCATTTACCACTGATGTAGAATTAAAAGCATACATAAATTACTAATTTGTTAAAAAATATTTGAATGAAAACAGAAGGCAAGTTTGATGGCAACTTCAGATAAAAAATGAATTAGCCTCCCCTTTCAAAGAAGGTAATTTAGGTTAACAGCATGTGCTCAGAAGGTAATTCCAATTTTTTGAGCTAAAATACAAAATATAAGCCCATTGTTTAGAATCCTTTTGCACACAGTAAGGATAACAACATTTAAAAAAAAGTACCTTGCTTCATCCACAACACAAGTTCTGCATTTGAAATTATCCATTAAGGCAGCACTGCCATGGTATGGAAATTGCATACAGTATTATTAAGAAATAAAGGCAACTCAACTCCACTCCACCATGGTGCTATTTTCTGGAGCAATCTATGAGCTTCCAGGTTGCTTTCTTAAAGACTTCCACTTTCCTTTTCTCTGCCTACATAAACACAACCTTATTCAAATCTTTCTTCAACTAATGTACAAATAGTCACTGGTGTCAAAGAAAATGCAGTCATCAAGACAAATCCAGAACTCAAGTTTTAAACTAGTCTGATGATGAAACATTTCTGGTGGGGAGGGAAAAGGCCATATTTGCAAATAGTAGATGATTTCAGCTTGGAAACCCATTTGTCAGAGCTTAGTACAATTGAACAATTTCATTTTGTATATAGAAATGACAAAAAGTATTACATATCTCGACAGAACTGCATACTGTTTGTATTCGAAATGTTATTTTGATGGGTGGCTTTTCATTAGAATCTTAAAATTAGCTTTCTTTGAAAAGAAACTCTTTATTATGACCTGCTGAGAAATAACGTAAAACATTTTTATTCTACTATAGGTCTTAGGACCCTTTAAGACCAATAAAAAGCAACACTCATTTGTAGTTGACCACCTCTTATGTGTGTATATATGTGCTTCCAAGTCGTCCGTCAACTTATGGAAACCCCATGATTTTCATAGGGTTGTCAGGCAAGGAATACCCAGAGTTGGTTTTGCCAATTCCTTCTTCTGATATACATCCTGCAGGACCAGCTATTTATTGGCAATCTCCCAGCCAAGTACTAACCAGTCCTGACCCTGCTTAGCTTCCAAGATCCTACATCCAGCTAAAAACCACCAGCAACTAATACTACATGTGCTACAAATTATTTTGCACCAGCATATACTGATGGAATTGTCTGCATTCTTTACATTTGATCTTACTTAAAAGGAGCCAAAGCCTGATGTAAAAATTAGTACAAAGTTGCTTGAGAGTATTATGGACACTGGTGCTAAAATGAATCCCAAACATGAAAGTGTGGAAGTAACCAACTTCCAAAGCACTGAATTACCTGTGTGCAATGTGACTTTCCAGCGCTCCATGGAAGACCAAGACCCTCTAAGTCAGCACCCAACAAGGTACAAGGAATGCTGCTGGAAGGGGTAAAATGGCCCTCAAATAAATGTATGCTTGTGTGTGACTGCACATAAACACATACAGACCTCTCTGGATGCTAGCCTTTGTGTTCAAATTGGGGAGGAGTGTTCAGTTTCATATTACAAGAGAAGACTAAAATGAAACACTTGTTGTTAGAATGGATATGCTAATGGGTTATAATTAGCTAAGCAGAAAAGGCACAGATGTTGATACTCTGGTTTTTGATATACAATAAGTTTATGAAATAGATAAGGATGTCACCTTGTCAGTCAGAGGGCAATAACTATTTTTAGGTACCACATCACTCTTTTAATGACAGTTGAGTAAGAGACTCCTTTTTGCAACATCACCCCTTGCTGGCCATTTTACAGAATAACAGTAATTCATCATTTTTAGATGGACACCTTTTCACTGTTATTTCATCCATAGACAAGACAACAGAGAATAAAGGGAAAAGGAATAAGAGAAAATGAAGGGAAACACATACGATCAAGAAAAGAAGAAAGAAAAGCCGAACTAGACAACATTAGCTCATCTCAAGCCATGCATTTTGTTACTATAATGCAACATGCTACCAAGTACACTACTGCTTTGGTCTAACATTAATGCAAATTTTATATGTAGGTCACACCATCTGATGTACCTACAGTAATCTTTCATCATCCAGTTAATTAAAAGCTAAAAACTTAATAACGAAACACGAAAGGATGTCTGCAGCCTGAATACATAAGCCCTCTTTAACAAACCTGACATTAGTTATAATGAGCTACATTTATTCTTCAGCTGTGAGACAGAACTCACCTCCTGAATGGTACTGCTTCCTGAGAAGTTGAGGTTGTACTCCCGCTGGACTTCTCGATGGGTGACGATCAGCATGAAGTTTTGATTTAATGATTCCTGCAGGGCACTGAAAGGGTTGAAAGAAAAACAAGAAAATCAGGAGTGAGCATGTTCTAGCTTGCTTTACATTTAGCTGCAAAACCCCAGGAGTACCCTAAACTCTGCAGAGACAAGTCCAGGCACAGTGTTATCATCGCTTTCTTTTTGGTTCCTAAAGGCAGGGAAGCATGCAGGGAATGACCAAGGGGGCTAACCTGTTAACTCCTTCTCTCCTAAGGTGGCTGAAGCATGTAAGGCTACATCTTAACTCTTTAGAATTTTCACAACACAGAGCCAACTGTGATTATCAACTACACTGAACACACATGTGTTCAACGATGCAACATTCAACTATATGCTGATAATAAAAGCCTGCATACACTGCTAACACACACCAATATAGAAATTGTGTGTGTGTGTGTGTGTGTGTGTGTGTGTGCACCATAACATGTTTTATTTGTCAGTAACCTTTTTGCCAACTTTATCTGAGGTGATGAACATTCTGATATCTAGACACACACATATATAAACTGATATAAAATATTCACAAATACACCACTATTTTTTTTAATTAAGCTGTCTCATTAACTGCCAGGAGAAAGTGTTAATTTTTTTGGCATTTACCAGCAAACCTTAGCACCAAATAAAATGACAAATTTTCATCTCCATTTAAAAATTTACTTGTGACTCTTGATATTTACCAAGGCAGGCTAGAAAAGGTTAGGAATCAACTCTTAGAAGAAAACTTTATTTTTATACTTTCTTTATCAGACATATTAATATTCTTGTAAGATGCCCCATATGTAAATATTTAGCCTCTTTTTGCTGCCAGTACAGCCTCCTGCTTAATAATAATCTGTTTAACTATGGCGAGTTCCACACCGCCCAAAAGTACGTGTTCAGCACGTACTACAGTTAAGAAGGGGTGTCCTTTCCGGATGCCCCTAACCCTAGTATATGCTGAGCACATACAAAATGGTGGCACCCATTCTACATGGGCGCCACCATTTTGACGTAGCAGACATTTAGCATCCGCTCATCTCGGCGCCATTATGACGCCACAAGTGCGCCAATAGCGCTTTGTGGCATCATAATGGCACTACAAAAAGAAGCCACTTTTGCAGCTTCTTTTTGCTGCGCGGAGGAACCGCGCTGTTTGTCCGCTGCAGCTCCTTTGCGCAGCAAACACCGGCGGCAGGAGACCACCCTTTTGGGCAGTCTGTAAAGCACCCATGCTTCTCAATCTGTAAAATTTCCATTAATCTTTGAGGGTAATTGAGGTAGATGCTCTTGGCCAGTAGCCATAATATCAAGAAATAGGCATGGGGGGGGGGGGTGCAAGACTTGTTGCCCAAAAGGAAAGGGGACAGTAGTGCAAAAAGGTGTGAGGACCACTGATTTAGGGGCTTTGTAAAACCACTGCTCCCACTCCTCTTTCTCCACTTCCTCTCCACTCACTCTGGTCAAGATGGTAGTATTGGGATGGGAGATTATTGCTCTGTCCTATGGCAGCCATGATATGGAATACCAATAGTTCTCCCCACCGCCACCACTCCTACTTCTGTTTTATCATATATTTGAAATTGCTAAATGAGATTATCTAGAGTTTTGGATAACATTTTTGGTCAATCTTTCCTCCACAGGGAAGGCAAGAATGTGATCCAAGACAGAGTCTTTTAGTGATGGTACACTATTATGGAATTGTCGCCTCCCAAATGCTCTCACTTTTGTTATTTGTTTGGAATATTTGGCCAATACCTGATTTTATCAGGTATACCATTTTACCTGGTGTAACATCTGCTGTCAGGCCTAATCATGTGCTGTTTTAATGTAATGATCTGTCGTTTAAATGTAACTACTTCAGAATTGTTAGCTGCTCTGAAAATCCAAAGTTGGATATAAAATTTGACAACAAAGATAAACTAAAAAACTTAAACAATGTCAACGGTGTGGCTCCTTGGGAACAATGAACATACTCAATCCATGTTTGGCTGATTGCCACTTGGCCCCACACACCCCTACATCACCATTTATTTCTTCAAAATGTAAAGCTAATAATTTTCTGAAAACTTGGAGCTCCTCAAACAACAAAAGGTCTTGCTTACTCTGTGGGTGGCCGATTTTACTTGTCTACTAAAAGGCATAGGATGGTGATTGTTGTGTTAAAGTATTCATGCAGTTATTTTAGTTTTAAATGGGCTTTTTGTTGATTTTAGTGAAAGACAAGTCAAAAAAGTAAATAATGTATGTATAATGACAAGTATTTATTTGTTCATACTGTGCACATTAGGAAATTCTTCTTCAAGAAAAAAAGAAAATCAGACAAAATTGGAAGGTTTTTTTTAAAATGCATTTAAATCTGCACTGACCATTCAAAGCAGTGTGAGCACTCATGTCTGATACATATGCAGAGGATTCTTATTCTTGTGAATCTGCCACAAATAAAATTCTACTATCTACTGATTTCATACAACTTAGCGTCATATACTCCAACTGCTTGGGACAACGCAGATATAAAGAGAAGCAGCAGCAATCTCCTATGAATGTTTATTAGGAAACAAATCCACCATGTTCACTGTTCTGTACATGGGACTGCACTATAAGTGTGGCATATTTCTGTTGAAAACATGATATATGTTTGCAGGAGCAATACAGGATGCTAAGCTTATTTGGGGTGGAGGGTTCAATTCAGTACCTTGAATAGCCCCTTTTGGATAAAAACTCAAAGCAGATTCACTGAAACTTTGGGAGAAAAAAATTTTCAACTTGAAACAGGATCTCTGATGGTATAAAGCAAGACAGTAATTGGTCTTCCTTTATTTAATTAAATCAATATGTATTATGCTGGTTAGAGGAGATGACAAATTAGATTATGCTCTAATTTGTGTAAGTGAGAACTCTGCATTAGAGGAAGTACCTTGCCTAATGAAGGCATAGTGAGCATCAGTGATTTGACTATGATTTTAAAAATTGCCTATTAAAATATTTTCAGAGTGGCAAAAATCAACATCCCTCTTATTTGGTCCAAGTATTTAAAATCAATTTTGGGTTAAGACATTTATTTTTCTGAATGTTCACAGTTTCGAAAGCACAAGGAAGGGGAAAATGTGCATACTGAAAGAGCATATTTCTCATATGTAAGTTCACAATTATAAATTAGGATGCACTTATATTTTACTTTCTAAATAAAATTTCCTGTTGAAGTGTTATGTATTTAAGACTTGTGATTAGGAAGACCAGAGGCAATGAACAACCAATCCCACTACTGTCTTCTGCTGCATAATAAAAGTCACATGCAAGATATTAAATACACAATTCTCAGTACCTGGCAACTAAAAGAAAACCTGCATCTTTTTATTTAAGTCTAGCTGCTATCTGTGTTCTAGGGCCTTGGTGGCTGGGACTTCCATATTAGAGGGGCAGTAAATCTGCTCCAGGTTCCAGTTGGAAAATTAAAGGAGATACCCAAGATACTAAACATTATCCCAAATTAGACTCAACAACTTGGACAATTTAGAGTAAAACCCAGCAGATTCACCATGGACACGGAAGCCACTAGCAGCCACTAGTCTACAGAAGAAATGAGGAATACATGTGGCCCTCAATATACTGTTGTACTGCAATCCCCACCTTTTCCACTAAACAAGGCCAATGCTTCAGGTATATGAGAACCATCATTCAAAAACATGTGGAGAAGCTACAAAATCCTTGTTCTACAAGATGTTTGCTGTTGCATATATCTTTCATGTGCGAATTCAGATCTTCTGTGGCAGGCAACAAAGCCTTTACTCTGAGGCTGTGAAATTATCTCCACAATTAGGGTTCACTCTACTCTGGCCTTGTGGTTTCTCAAAGAGAAAGTGAAACCTAACTCTTCCAGAGGGACTGTGAGTGGACACTAATGCTCCATTGCTACTTAGCGGGGGGGTGTTATAATTATATTTTTTATATTACAGCTTGGTTTTTATAATTATATTCTGTTTCAGGCTACCTACAGCTTTGGAGAGTCCAACTGTATCTACCGACAAATAAACACACAAAGCCACACTAAACCAAAAGGTCAAACTGGTAAAACAAAAAAGTTTAGGGAAAAGTGGTAGTAGAGCAAAGTGTAAAAAGGTTTTATTAACCAATGCAATGGTAAAATAATAATGTAAGAGATCAGTTTTGCCAATAGGCATAAAATGCTGAAAACTAGAAGTCCCAGGTGACATATAAATGTACAAATACAGATAAAACCAGTAAGAGATCAGTTTTGCCAATAGGCATAAATTACTGGAAACTAGAAGTCCCGGGTGACAAACAAAACTGATCTCTCACATTATTATTTTGCCATTACATTGGTTAATAAAGCCTTTTTATACTTTGTTCTACTACCACTTTTCCCTAAACTTTTTTGTTTTACCAATTCTACAGACAGATAGACAATAAATTTTAATATTAGGAATAACATACATTCTCTTTTCTTTTGTTTCATCCTTCTTATCCCCCTGACATTGCATATACTGTACAGTATGTCTGTAAAGTCATGCCCAATATAAAACAAAGCCCATAATCCTGCCTTCACAACTCTTTTTCTCTTTCCCAAACACTTAAAAAAAGAGGTGTGTTAGATGCAAGTTTTTCATGCATCCATATGCTCCAAAACATCTAGGTCAGTGGTTCCCAACCTTCCTGATGCTGCGACCCTTTAATACAGTTCCTCATATTGTGGTGACCCAAACCCATGAAATTATTTTCGTTGCTACTTCATAACTGTAATTAAATAGGTGTTTTCCAATGGTCTTAGGCGACCCCCATGAAAGGGTCATTCGACCCCCAAAGGGGTCCTGACCCACAGGTTGGGAACCACTGATCTAGATAAAGCTAGTGAAAGTGAGAAAGGAAGGAGAAACAGCATCCTCTGCCAACCTTAACTCCTCCACAGATGTTGAACCAAAATGGCAAAAAGACACGGAGGGAACATACATTGAAGGATATGAGGTATCACAGAGGGCTGTCAGTTGGCAAAGCCTCCAGTAGATTTAGGCTTCAACTGCAGAGTGAACAAGTTCTTCCACTCATGTAACAGAACTGAAAATCCATCCTAATATTTTGGCAATTATTTACCAACTCCATTACAGTACAATCCAGCAATGTCTATTTAGAGGGAAATTCTATTGAACTCAATATGATAAATCCCAGTTAAATTGGCATATGATTGTAGCCTTAGCCTAGTTTAGGTCTATAAAAACTATTCATGCATTTCAAAAGAAAAAAATCCATTATTCATGATATCTATTCATTTTCCCTTCAAACATCTAAATTTTTAACAAAATATCATGACACATAATAATTAACATTTCCATTGCAAACACACAGATTTATACAAGCTCATGTCAACAGACATCCAAATTTACTATAATTACAGTTTATTTACACTAAAACAAAATATGAAATCGGTATGTAAATGTAATGTTTGTAGTAGCTAATGCAGCAGGAGATAGCAGATTACTCTCAAACACCAATCAGTCAGAAAATCTGGCTCATATGGAAAATGAGAAGAGTTTCTGCTTGTTTACTTTATCTTGCATTTTTAAATTCTGAGATTTTCTAAACTGTCTCGTTAAGAAGCCTGAAATTAAAAACAACTTCTAAAGTCTCAGTGACAATGAGTGTTAACTTGCAATCCCATACATTTATTTAGAAATAAACTGAATTTAATAGGGCAGTTCTGAGTAGGTAAGTATCTACTATTCTAGCACAGCACAAAAAACAATGGCATTAACTAAAAACTGTATTATTTGAAATAAACCTTTGCTGTAATTTACAGCCACATAACATACCATCACCATCATTTCTATATCAAACAAACCAAACATGATAAACTCTTTTCAGCATTTATACCTATGAAGTGAACATCTTTATAAATGTAAGATTTATAGTCATAACTGACATACCTTTGCTTCTTTTTAAAGTTCATTAATAAGTAGTATTGTCACAAAACTGGAAACAAATCAAATTGCTATGTTTCAATCTCTGCTTATCACCTTTCAGTCACTCTCCAGCTTTATATCTTTCCATTCAGTTAGTTTTATAGACTGCTTGAAACTGACTGAAACAGCAATTCAACTTGGCAAATTTAGCACTTAGTTAAATGTAGTGCAGCCAACAATCCTCATTGGCTATGAACATTGTAATTTACAGTCATTAACTGTAATGTATATAAAGAATTGGTTGGTTCAGTAAGGACCTTGTACTAACCTAGTAGCCTTTTTTCTCTTTATTTCTTTCATTGTATCTATAATCTCAGAAAATATCTTTACATCTTTTTGCAGTATCAAAAGCAGTTTGTAAGTAAAGAAAGTACTGCGTGAGAACAAAAAGTTCTGTTTTCTAATGGATATTTTAAATTGGTTCATGACATTTTGAAGGTAATTTTTTATGTTTTTATCTAGGCAGCATTAGTTTTAATGTTTTATGTTGACTTGAGTCCCAAGTCTGAGAAAAGGGGGAAGGAGAGAAATAAACTTAATAATAACGGCAGCAATGATGAAAGCACTTTTGGCCTCACAAAACTAGTTGCAAGTATTTGGGTCTTCAGCTTGAAGTACATCTACATGGGTGTTTATTTAAATTCTTTGCTTGGCTTAGAGCAAAGACAGACAATATCAAACTCACACACAAAGAGGAAAGATGATGTAGCAGATATAAGAATTCAGACTGATGAAACTCGGGCGGGTTACAGACCGCCATTTAGGACGCACTCCGCGCGTCCTAAGGTTAGGAAGGGGCGTCCTAGGGTTAGGAAGGGTTGCCCCTTCCTAACCGGCCCTGTTCCCAACACATGCGGAGCGCATTTTTACGTCTTGGACACACAGCGTCCAGACGTGGCGCACCGGAAGTGATGCCACGAGGGCGCGCTTCACACCTCGCGGCGCCACTTCCGTGTTTTGAAAAGGAGTGCCATTTTGGCGCTCCTTTTTCGCTGCGGCCGGAAGCCTCGCGGTCTGGCCGCTGGGGCTTCCCTCCGCAGAGAATGGTGGCAGAGGCAGACCGCCCACTTTAGGGCGGTCTGTAACGCACCTCAGTCAGGATATTACAAATCTTCACCTACAAAAGCTAGGCAGAAAGATCGGAAAACTTGGGAAAATATAAAGATCTTGCAGCAGCAGGGGCCCTTTCCTACTGAAAAGCTTATAGTGCTATTGTGAGGGTCAAGGAAATGCACTGTCTAAACAGTAAGGCACTGATCATACAATAACAACAAAAATAATAAGCAAGCTCTGGCATTAATGCTTGGTAGCGTGTAAGAGTTAATATGTTTATCCAAAAATATATGTAGTTTAGAAAGCAGCTCTTTGGGGAAGATGGAATGCAGAGTCAGGGATACTCAAAGTCCCACACTCCTCGGGAGAACAAAAGAGCCTTAATAACAAACTGATAGGGAAAGTCTGGTTGTTGGAGTGCCAAACTCAGTGTTATCTCCTGCCTGCTGGAAGGCTATGTAGGGCTGCTCCCCGCTTTGTTAGTTGCACAGTTGGCAGAAATCTATTTCCCTGTGCCAATGCATGCATTAAAAGTCATCTGGATCGTGGACCTCGCTTGTTTTGTCTCCTCAATGGTACCTGCGAACCGTAACATTATGATTCCACATTAACTGCCACAGATGCATCCTATGGAATTCTGGAGTTTACAGTTTGGTGAGAAACTAGAGCTTTCTGGTTGAGAATTCTATCTACTTCTCCCTAAACTGCAAATCCCAGGATGCCATGATGGTTAAAGTGGAATCATAGAGCTATAACTTTCTAGTGTGAAAGGACTCCTGGCAAGGCATTCTACAGACAGGCCATCACAACCAAGAAGGACCTCCTCTCTTGTCACTTCCACACTATGGAAGGTAGAGAGGGAGGAGGTTCCTAGGGAGAAGGAGACATGGGGAAAGACCTCTGAAGATTTAGCCAGGCTTACATGAGAAAATGTCATCCTTTAGATACCCAGGTCTCAAGCCATTTAAAAGAGTAAGCATGACACACGCTAAGTGTTCCTCAAACAAGGGGACCAGCAGTCAGTGCATCTGCTTATTATATGTTCCCCTCTGCTACTTCCACACAGATATATTCTCCTTCTCTACATGCACACAGATACATAACCTAGCTTCTTCCAAGCTACTTATGCCGCTAGGGGTTTCACACAATCCCTCTAGTTATTAACCTCTCCTTCACCAATCATGGTACAGTTGGGACCCTGACTATAAGCAGAGCCTGATTATATGTAAGCCTCCAGGAATGTTACTGAGCCCTTGAAAACCTGTGTGGACTTTTTTTAAAAAAAGAAAACTCCCTCAACTGCAATCCTTTCTGTGCAATTTTGTGAACAGTGTCTGCTGTGGCTGATTTTTAATCATTCACTTTATCCCACCTGTAATAGTATCAGCATAGGGTCCAGATTCAGTTGGTGGGAGACACGGTGTATAGATCTGTCAGACTTGACTGGGGGTCCCCTTAAGGGACACTGGGGTCGTGGACAAACAGAGTCACACCCAGCATAAGGACAAAGGACTCCACCACACTTCCAGGTAGCAAGGAAACCCATGCAATTGTTTCTGCCCATGTGGAATCCCATAGCTATCATTCCAGTTCTATTCAACAAGCAAACTGGGCATGTTGGTTTCCAATAGTGCAGGCAAGGCTTCCAGTGCATGGATCTGGACCTATGCTGAGGCCAAGCCTCTTTTGTTGCAACCAATGAAGTTATACTTTTCCATGGCAATAAATACTGTGTGCATACATTTACTTGCACAAGGTGAGCCTCATTCACTGAGTCTGAAACAGAAGTGCTGAATTGCAAATATAACTGGTCTGTAGTTTACCTGTCACTTAATTTACAATTCTTTCCTGTTCCTTTGTGCCCCAAAGCAACCACAAAGTCCTCTACATGTTGAAATGAGTGAGAACTGTGAATAGCATTCAACGTTGCTTGTATGGAACTTTTTAATGGCTCATGCCCCCTAAATGTTAGATGTTAGATAACAAGTGTAATATTTTCCGCTATGTTCTGGATCACAGCATTCAAACAGTACAATTAGAAGGGATTTTCACAAGAAACTGTATCTTGCCGCTGGTGATAAGGCAATTTGATCTAGAGGAATCTTCCATAAGTAGGACAAACAGGGAGGCTATATTCCATCTTGCAGACACCACTCCGCACAAAAAACTCCACCAGGGTTTCCACACATAGTGGGAAGAAAAAGTGGAGGGCTATGAGAAGAGGGCAGTTGTAAAAATCCTCCACCCCATTCCAAGGACCAAAACAACCAGGGGATCAAAGAGCTGAAGTCAACAAGCTGAAGTCAAAACCAAAATTAGAGAGATCGCTATCAAAAGTTCCTAAATGCTGCTAACACAGTGAACAAAAGGGAATTGACGTAAATAATAATAATAATAATAATAATAATAATAATAATAAATTTTATTTCTATTTCCCTCCTCTCCCAATAGATCGAAGCGGGATTACAAGCATAAAACCACAATTAACATCTAGGTTACAATAAAATATTATCACTTAAAAATACAATTCAGAACGATAAAAACATCAGCTAACATGCAGTATTTCAGCCAAAAGTAGGATTTTCCTTAGGTTCTTCATAGACGATCGGGTGGGTAAGCCCACCGGAAGAGATCCGTCTTTAGTGCCTTCTTAAAGGCATCTAAGGTGGTAATAAGACGGATCTCTTCCGACAAGTTGTTCCATAACTTAGGGGCTATGGCTGTATACACTCTGTGGGAAGTTGTTGTTAATCTGGTCTCTGAGTATTCTAATCAATTCTTCCCAGATGTTCTGAGAGTGTAAGGCGGATTGTGTAGGAAGAGGCGTTCCCTCAAGTAACTCAGGCCCATGTAGGGCTTTAAAGGTAATAACCAACATTTTGTATTGCGTCCAGAAGCTAATTGGCAATCAATGAAGGGATTTTAGAACCTGTGTTATGTGGTCTGACCTAGATGTTCCAGTGACCAGTCTGGCTGCCGCATTTTGAACAAGCTGAAGCTTCTGAACTTGGTACAAAGGTAGCCCCATGTAAAGCACATTACAGAAATCAAGAAAAGAGATTACAAGAGCATGTACCCCTGTTTCAAGTTCCTTTCGGTCCAGGTAGGGACGCAGTTGGCGTATCAGCTGAAGCTGGTACCAAGCACTCCTTTGGTTGGTGTCAATAAAGGGTTCAGGGTGGGAGGCAGCTGGGTTAACTCTTTAATCACCCTGAACAGCTCTGCTGGACGTGACTCTGCAGATGCAACGCATGCAGCATAGAAGGAATTCTTTGCTGCATCTATTGCCACTCCATAAGAGTATAATAGGTTCTCATGGAGTGTCTTGTCGGATAAACGCTGATGTTTCTGCCAGTGGCGCTCTAGTCGTTGCGCAGCCCACTTCATTTTTTTAAGATCTTCCGTGTACCATGGTTTTTTATTCGAAGTGGGCCGGAAAGGACGTTCGGGAGCGATAGTGTCTATGGCCCTGGTAAGATGGTTATTCCAGGTATCAACCAGGGCTTCGACAGAATCGCCATCATTCCCAACCATAAAACCCTCTAGGGCTTCCTGGAACCTTTTGGGTTCCATCTACCTTTGAGGGCAGACCTTTCTAATAGGTCCTCCACCCCCGAGGGGGGTCTGGAAAGCAGCCTTCAGTCCCACCTTGATCAGAAAATGATCCGTCCATGACAGGACAGAGATGTGAATTACCTCTGCCCACAGATGTTCCAGGTCTGTACTAAAGACCACATTGAGTGTGTTACCAGCACAGTGTGTTGGACCCAAGACTAATTGGGATAGGCCCATGGCTGTCATGGAATCCATGAACTCCCAAGCTGCACCTGTCAGATCTGATAAGCTAGCCTCAAAGGTGATGCTGAGGTCCCCCAGAACCAGAAGCCTGGGTTACTCCAGCACCAGCTCCAAGACCAGCTGTGTCAGCTCGGCCATGGAGTGTGTTAGGCAATGGAGTGGATGGTATACTAACAGAATCCCCAGACTGTCCCTAGCCTTCAGGGTCAGATAAATGCACTCGATGTGTTCTGTTTTCCGGACTGGTTTCCTAGTCAAAGTGATGGTACTTTTATGGACCAAGGCCACTCCTCCCTCTCGCCCACTTTCCATGACCTTAACAGCATACTCAGCTGGGAGGGCTTTAACCCAGATCACATTACTGTCCTCTCCCAGCCAGGTTTCTGTAAAACAAGCCAAGTCGGCCTTCTCCTCCTCCAACAAATCATAGATTATATGAGAGTTGTTCTTTACCGACCTGGCATTACAAAGGAGCAGGGTAAGAGTCTGTGGTAGGGTTGGGACGATCCTCGGTTCTTTTGGGCTAACAGGGTGAGTGGAAGATGGGACTGATTTTAAGCATCAATCTCGTCTTCCATTATATTTCTTGCCCACCCTGTTAACGCTATATCTCCCATTGCCCCACACTACTCCAATTGGCGCATCATACCCAAATTCACATTTGTATGGTCCCCCCTCTTCATCACAATAATTCCCTTTCCATCTCTGTGGCCATCATTTTCCACTGGTACTAAATTGATGACAATCTCAGGTGATAGTTCTAATTTGGTCTCAAATTCTTATGAGTGGGAATCAGGGATATATATAGGATGGGCAGTGTTACCACCAAAAATTACTTAGCTAATCTATTAAGTTCTGAACATGCTTTCCATAAGTGCAGTAAAACCCAATTGTGTGATTCACAGACACCATGAAGAAAATCCAGAAATCATCCACCTTGTGAAAATTCAAGGTACATATTGCTGAAAGATACCATAAAATTGGTTTGTCAAATTCCCTCCTCTAAACCCAGATTCTTGTCCAAATGTAGAATATCCACACTATGTACTGTACTAATAATCCCTATGTATTAATATAAATCTAGATTTATATTATCAAGATTACACTGTGCCAAGAGAAGTTTAAAAATCAATCATTTGCCTTTTAAAAATTCAAGTATAAAAGCTCTAATTTCAAGCCATTTATGACTTTTCTTGTACACAGAAAATTTATTAGGAGCATTGGTCATTATTGGATAAAGAAATTTAGAGATACCTGTACTAGGTCTAGCAAGGAAAGACCTCAGATTTTCAATTTTTTATGAACAGTGTTGCAGTTGGAGCTTTGGACAAGGAAACTGGGAGACCAGGGATGAAATCCTCGCTCAGCCATGGAAACCTACTAGGTAACCTTGGAAAAGGCACACTCTCCCAGCCTCAGAGTAAGGCAAGGACAACCCCCTATTCCCTAAGAAATTCTGCTGAGAAAACTCTGTGACAGGTTTGCCTTAGTTGCCGTTAGTTCAGAAATGAGTTAAAGGCAAACAATAATGAATAGGAGAAGTCCAGGTTTGGCTTTGCAACAAAACCGTTAATATAAGCCCCCATACAGCATTCTGTTACTTTTTTTAATGGTATCTTACCCAGGCAGAACTGATGAAGCTGGTGGTGGCAAATCAGGTGTTAAGACATAGAGGCTGTTATTTTTTGGCAAGTGTAGAGTTTTTAGAACAGTCTGTAAGAAAAATAAAAGTTAGTTGTTACAAAATGTTTTCATCAGGTGCCCTTATCTCAAACAAAGGGACAAATTAGACATGATGCTAAATGTGTTATTAGCAACCATATCTCTATGTTAAATACGCATGCAGGGGGGAGCAATTAACAGCAAATACAGGGAGGACCTCATCATAGCCTTGATGAAAATCTCTTTCCTCCACATAATGCTAATGCTTGCTAATAACACACTTAGCATCATATCTAGTTTAACCTTACATGTGTTTTACTGAAATAAAACTCGGTAATTTGCACCTAATGTATGGTGTGTTATAAGATATACTGACATACTTTCTTCAGCCACTACAATCCATTTTCATGTAGCAGAAGAAAAGGAACAATGCTGATTCCTTTCTAGCCAAACAAACAGTATTTAAAACTAGAGTTTAATATTTTAAATGTGTCTAACATCAATACAGCCTGATCTCAGGACTAGATGAGGCATGCTGCCCACCCCAGCTTCTTCTCCAATCTGCACATCCCTGCACCACTGTAACAGAGCAAAGTATTCATAGACTGGTTACTCAGAGATAAAAGGTGAACATTTTTCTAAGGCAAGAGTTTTGGAAGATCAAATGCAGCCTGCAGGACTTCAGTTTATTACATATTCTTTATTCAACTCAAAACTTCATATATTAGGTTTAGGCACATCAGACAAAATCAGGTTGCAGTTCTAATACAATAGGCTGATGTAGAAAATCCTGGGGTGGGGGGGGGAGGGGGGGAATAAACTCTTTTGAGATGTGGTGCTGGAGAAGAGTGCTGAAGATACCAAAGAGAGCCAAAAAGACAAATAAATGGGTTCTTGACAGACCAAGACCGAACTATCCCTGGAAGCCAAGATGACTAAATTGAGGCTGTTGTATTTTGGTCACAACATGAGAAGGCAAGATTCATTAGAAAAAAACAATAATGCTAGCTAAGGCAGAAGGAAGCAGAAATAGAGAGAGATCACATGCCACATGGATGGACCCAATATGAGAGGCCATGGGCCTGAGCCTGCAGGATCTCAGTAAAGCAGTGGAGGACAAGGGCTCTTGGAGAAGTCTCATCCACAGGGCGAGGGCAGTTAACAACATAACAGAGAATCCATTGGTTAATTCTGCTATTTAATAAAGACTTCTTTGTAGCTCATTACAATGACTATTGGAGATACATGACTCACATGTGTATAAATGAAACAACCATGTTCCCTTACTGAGAATGAGATTGAGTCTGCAGAGAAATACATGTGGTTTTCTGTACATAAACGTGTTTTGTGCACAGATGAAAACATTTGTATATCTACTGAGAAAATATATTTTCTACATGTATATTTCTCTAAGATCAGAAATAGAGCAATAACCTTCAAATCTCCTTCCCTCCCCTGTAATTTCTGTAGCCTTCATCTCTGTCATATATTTGAGGAAATGACAGGAGGGCTTGAAAAGGGCAGAATCGGGGGAGAAAACAGATGGATTAGCAGAAGTCTTAGATTCAGAGAAGACAAAACCCTCCCAATCCCCAACCATACTTCCAAACTTTGGAAAACTCTCACAGACTGCATCCACTGTTTTTGTTACAGAGGTGGAAGTCATAAGGGCCAAAACAGATGGCCCTGAAGGGGCAGGTTGAAGCCACCCTTTTCAAAGACAGGTTGGGTTCAGAGGAGGTTTGGCTTTGCCTCCCTCTGAGGCTGAGAGAGTGTGCCTTGCTCAAGGTCACCCAGATAGTTTCTGTGACTTGAGAGCAAACAACAACAAATAACAATAGGGAGGTTCAGTTTAATTTGGTGTTGCTGTTGTTGTGTGCCTTCAAGTCACTCCAACTTATGGCAGCTCTGGGAGAAAAGCCCTTAGCCTAAACCCACAGAGTATATTGGACTGTTTGTCCACATTCCAAATTTAGTTTTTAATACACTGTCTGTCTTGTTGTTTTACAAACAGTTCTGCTGTTGCGCCAGAAGGCTTCATGCATCCATCACCTGCATATTGGCACCAGTTGGCAAGGAACTCAAATTGCAATATGGGTAGAAGATTCTGTAACAAATATAAGAACTTACACCATCATCTACATCTCCAGACTTCCACCCTTTTAGCAACATTTTTGATGCAGGAATCTGAAGTTCATTTTCTAAAATATGTTTGATCTCCCCTGCAAAAGAAAAAAATAGTAATGTCTATATTTTTCTGCATTCGTCTTTATAAAGCATGTAAAAATGATTATTTAGTCCAAGAATCTGAGATATTCCCTGTGTCTTCCACATTAATATGTTTAAATACTGAAGTAAACACAAAAAAACAAGAGAACACCACCTCCCTCGCACATTATCTCTATGTGCAAACAGGAGAAAACAAAAGAATACAGAAATTATTTAGAATATATTCTAAATGTCTTAAGAGATTTAAAATTACTGACAAATTATGGCATATGGTTAATGACTTTTAATTATTTGTTTTTCCACACTCGGATAAGAAAGATTAACTGAACTCAAAAGTAATGCAATGAACTAAAATTGTGTACAATATATAACTTGTATGCTTTTTGTACATTTTACCCAATACTTCACCTCAAACTAGAAACAAATCTGCATAATCTTAATTCTAACCAAATTCACATACACTGTGACCAGCCATTTACTACCTTCTATAGAAAACAATGGCCACTTTACACTGAGTCAGAGCTAGGCACTAGTCTGTCATTACTAACTGGTGAAAGCAAGGTGTCAGTAAATGGTCTTTACCAAGCCTGCTATTCAAATCTTTGAACTGAAGATATCCTGATTTCTATGTAAAGGTTTCTTATTCTTGACGAGAAAGGATCCCCTCTATTTATTTATAAAGAGACTACTTTCGTTGTTATCAAAAGGGCGAAGAACTTTCTCAGTTTCAAAATCGTCATCTCTGAGCATCATTATGACTTCAAACACACAATTATTTATAGATACCAAGCCAAAACTGCATTTATCTTGTTAACTATCTCTCATTTTCTTTTCTTGTCCAAAATTATTGTTCTAAATCCATACATTCACATACAGTTTTGTTGTTTTGCTTAAAATCTTTCTCAAGTAATTGGTTGTCCCAGTGGACAGAAATATGCAGTGTTGTTTGTAAGAAGCAAATACACTGCAATTAAATGTTTAATATTTATAAGTCTTGTGGCACTAGACAAAGATGTTATACAAGTTTCTGATTATCATTGAATTTAATCTTCATTTGCTGTTAGTGTAGCACAACTCCATCTAGTGGACTCCTGATGCAACTCCATTACACACTGGAAAAAACAGCATACATGGGCAGAAGGATTTATCTCAATGACAACCCTAAAAATGTAAATTATAACCATGGCAAACACAAGATTTCAAATGTACATACAGTAAAAGGCATTCTAGTAGCTTTGTTGTTGTGTCCTTTCCAATTTAAGGCAACCCAAAGGTGAAACTATCATGGCATTTTCTTGGCAACATTTGTTCTGAGGGGGGTTTCTTTGCCTTCCTCTGAAGCTGAGAGAGGGTGATTTGCCCAGCGTTCACCCACTGGGCTTCCATATTCAGATTAAAATTCACCTTAGAGAGATGGGAATAAACTATCTGATGACAAATCCAGATTTGCTTCCATGATGTTTGTGAATGGGTCCTTAACAAGACACAGGTAGAGAGCTGCAGAAGAGATCTAGAGGTATTACATAGTCTCTCTCTCTCTCTCTCTCTCTCTCTCTCTCTCTCTCTCTCTCTCTGTGTGTGTGTGTGTGTGTGTGTTTATCTAACACACACATATACACAATTCAGTAATTAAAGATTTTTCATTTGACTTTTAAATAAAAACATTCTTTTTACATGTTTTGCCTCCTATTCCATCATCTTGGTATGCATATACAGGGAGCTGCACACAGACTACCACTTCATGGGAATCAATCCCAGATATCATCATCTCATATCCATTTGATGGTTTCTATGTATGTACAGGGCCTCCTCTTCACATGAATGGACTCTCCATGCATACACCTGTACACAAAGAGAACTCCTTCTGACAAATTATCAAAGGGACATTGGATGTAACAACACAGCAGCAATGCATAATAATGCTACGAGGGGTGCTAACTCATATGGCCCTCCTGACCATTCCAACAAATGTGGAGAGGGTTCAGTGTGTCCCCTTCAAATATTACATTAAAGAAATTAGTTCTTTTATCCAGAAGCCTAAAGAAGAGTTTCCTTGATTTCATATCGTCTATTCAAAGTGTTTCTCTACTGGAAGATTCTCAAGCTGATTTCCTCTTCTTAAAAGTCATAACTCTTTATTTCTCTCCAAAAAGATCAACATCCATGCGGAATTACCGTACACTATTGGGAGAATAAGCTGCAAGTATTCTACAGAAAGAAAAAAATGTAAATGTCTCAGCAGTTAGCCTCTGGCATATCTTCATATGAAGTTCAGTTACTGAGCAAAAAGCTAAGGAAATAGAATCATAGATTCAGAGAGTTGGAAGAGACTCCAAGGACCATTCAGTCTGACCCCCCTGCCATGCAGGAACTCTCAATCAAAGCATCCCCAACAAATGGCCATCCAGCCTCTGTTTAAAAACTTCCAAAGGAGAAGACTCTATCATACTCTGAGGCAGTGTGTTCCACTATCGAACAGCTCTTACTGTCAGGAAGTTCCTCCTAATGTTGAGATAGAATCTCTTCCTGCAGCTTGCATCCATTGTTCTGTGTCCCATTCTCTGGAGCAGCAGAAAACAAGCTTGCTCCATCCTCAATATGACATCCCTTCAAATACTTAAATATTTAAATAGGGCTATCATATAACCTCTTAACCATCTGTTTTTCAGGCTTAACATACCCAGCTCCCTAACCTATTCCTCATAGGGTATGGTCTCGAGGCCCTACATCATTTTAGTTGCCCTCCTTTGGACACACTCCAGCATGCCAACATCCTTTTTGAACTGTGTTGCCCAGAAATGGACACAGTATTCCAGGTGAGGCCTGACCAAAGCAGAATACAGTACAGTGGCACTATTACTTCCCTTGATCTTTCTTTTTTTGTAAGCCGCCCCAACTGCATCATATAGAGGGGCGGGATATAAATAAATTTTATTACAGTGGACCCTTGTTATACGCTGGGGTTTGGTTCCAAGATCTCCCGTGTATAACAAAATCCATGTATGCTCAAGTCCCATTACATATAATGACATAGCTAAATGGTGTCCCTCATAAAAAATGGAAAATCAAGGTAAATTTATACTTTTTTGGAACATTTTCAAACCGTATATGCTTAAATCCGTGTATAAAAAATCCGTGTATAAGAAGGGCCGACTGTATTATTAATTTATTATTATCTTCTAGACCAGTGGTTCTCAATCTGCGAGTCGCAACCCCTTTGGGGGTTGAATGACCCTGTCAAAGGGGTTGCCTAAGACCATCAGAAAACACTGAAGGAGGGGGAGGAGGAGCGGAGAAAGACGCCAGAGTGGTAGGAGGCGACAGGGTATGAGGAAGAGATTGTACGAGGGGTCAGGGATGCTTGGGCTGCCGAGGTGTCACGACACCACCTGAGAGGTCGGTGGGGAAGTGGTGGGAGTGATGGCACATGAGAACATCGACTAGAGGGGTTCTTCGCAGACCACAGCCATCATGAACCCCTATCAAGCATGCCCGGTAATTACGCCCAGGCCCCATTTGTGTTGGGACATTTGAGGGCGGTGTTGGCCGGTGGGGCATCGCCCAGGACCACAGGTGCAAGACGAACCAGAACCTGAAGAAGAGGGACAAGTTGCAAAGCCTTCAATGTTTGGAACTGATAAAGTGGTTAGGCAGTGAAGTAACCAGTCCACCATGTGCAGAACTGAAAGTGAAAGAGTTGGTGTTGGAATAATGGTGTCAAGCATTCATTCAGGTGTCTTCATATCCTTCTGCCGCTATAGAGCTACCTGTTAACTCCACCCTACTCAGAGCAGCCATGGGCCCCGCAACACTGTATTTTCTGGTTAAAAACCAACATAGGGTATTGAATATTAAAGAAACTCTGTTATAATGGTAAAGTGAAAGAATTACAGGGGTACCCCGGGTTACGAAATTAATTCGTTCCGCCGCCGCTTTCGTAACCCGAAAATCTTCGTAAGGCGAAAAAGCCATAGGCGCTAATGGGGAAAAGCCGCGATTTCGTGTGAAATAGCGCCGAAAAGCACCAAAAAATTTTTCGTAACCCGAAATAACCTTCGTAACCCGGAACAGTTTTTTTAAATGGATTTTTTTCGTAACCCGGAAATTTCGTAAGGCGGCGCATTCGTATCCCGGGGTACCACTGTAGTTCTTGAAGACCAAATATAAACTAAGGGATATTGTATAAGGAATAAGACATTATTTAGTCTGCCTTTTTTCCCTTTTAACATTAATAATTGATCTCAATGAACATTGAGACAAGTTCCTAGAGAGGTTGTTTTAGTTTATTTTATAATTATGTGAAAATGTCATTGGATTTAGAGGTAAAAACTCAGAAAAATACAGTATGGGGAATACAGAATAGGTAGAGTTTGATTCTACACTGTACCTATCTCATACTGTTGCATTTTTTAAAAAAATTTAAATTTTAAAAACAAATAAAGATTATTTGAAAGACATTCTGTTCATGTATGGCAACAGAGGCAAGACTATGGTTCAAAAGACACTGCAGAACTAATCCAGTTGGAGACCACTTTAACTGCCCTAGCTCAAGGATAGGGAATTTTTAGAGCTGTAGTTTTGTGAGATATTTAGCCTTTTCTACCAGAGAGCTCTGGTGGAACAATAAACTACAGTTCCCAATAGTCCCTAGCCAGGACAGTTAAAGTGATCTCAAACTGGATTGTTTCTGCAGTGTGTTTTGGACCTATATGTCCACATTCTGCCTACTAAATGCCCCTGTCCTATTTACAACATGGGTGGCCATTCATGCAGGAGCATACTGTTCAATATACAGTACAGGCCTAAAAGTCAAACATATGTAGACCCAGATCAAAGTCAATTACCTTCTCCAGCAAAAATCTAGCAGCAGAATGCATAACTTGGGCCACTATAGTGAATTTTATCTGGGCAAACCTTATTGAAGCATTATATTCAGAGCGGGAGAAATGGGAAGGCACATGTTCACTTTCACCAAGCTTAGGAAAAAAATATGGGAGAATATCATTCATACCAGACCAGCATAAAGTCAGGAGCTTCTGCAAAAGAGTGGTATAAATCAGTGTGTCTTAAGCTATCTCATGTTAGGGACCAGCAGGACTTTCTCCTCAGTGTGCCAGGGACTGGCACCATATTTGTGCCCACTGACCACAACTGTTGCTTTTTTTCTGGGAACGAGTAGCCAAGCAGTTATCCAACTATCAAACTCTCTTAATAGGTCACTGATTTTACTCATATGATGGATTTAATGGGACTGGCTAAATTTGTATAAAATGTCTGCATGAAATGAAGCTATTTTTCCGGGGGGGGGGGATACTTTATTTTCAAATAGTGCATACATATGCTGCAGTAGGCATCTCAAGAGTAGAGACGCCCCCTCTTTTTCTGCATTTTTGTTTTTAAAAAGCTCAGATTAAAACATTTGAAAACATTTCAAATAACCACAGGAACCTTACTGAATCAACTGTTCAATTTTTTCTACAACCTTTCTATAATCCTGCTTGGTTCAAACAAAAGGTACATACATTCCAGGCTGTTCTGTAACATGCACCTGCACAAGGCTGATTATGAAGTATCATGGGTAAGGAGAGACCATGAGTTCAAATACTTCTATAATAAAAACAGCAAAATAAGACACGCTACCATGGAGAAATATGCATAGTAAAGAGGAAAGCCTGGAGAAGGCTGAAGACAAGTACAAATAAAATATAGATATGCCACTAGGTGTCACTCTTTGATCAAATGTGGCATATTAAAATGGTAAGAAGAAACTTTCACTTTCGGTGCTGAATTTAAGGCAAATACTGGATATGGTATGGATACAAATTTACACAGCATCCTTAAATGAATATCTGTTTTAAAGTAAAGTGTTTGTATGCTGCCATTATGGTCAGAGAAGATGGGTACAACATGATTAAACAAAACAAGAAAATGGCATGTTTTCCTCTGTAGCAAGATAGAGTTTCAGCATAACTAAAACATTATATCTAATAACTACCAATTGGTTTTCAATATTTTATGCTTGGGTTAAATGCTTTAGTGTATGAAAGATTCCTATCTCTACAGGTTCCTGGATGAAACAGATTATCTAGATCCACTTCAATTTGGCTTCAGGCTTTGTTGTTGGATGGAGATAGCTTTGGTTATTTTGCTGGATGGTCTTTGTCCAGTAGGACAAGGCGAATGTGTGCTTGTTGGTTCAAATGGACCTCTTGGTATTTTGAGTACTATAGAGCATGATATCTTCCTGGATCACCTTTCTGGGATGGGACTTAGAGGTACAATTTTGCAATAGCTCTGGTCCTTTCTGAAGTTGTGAACTCAAAAGGTGGCACTGGAGATGCCTGTCTGACAACAAGACCACTAGCTTGGGGCTTTGTCTTGTCTCCCATACTTTCTAACACATAATGAAACCATTGTGAGAGGTTGTGCAGAGTTTGAGGTGCTGGTGCCACCAGTATGCTGATGACATCTAATTTCCATGTAAAACTCAGGAAGCTATTTTATCTGTTGTCAACAGCCTGAATAAAGTAAAACAAACTGATGTTTAATCCAGATAAGAAAGATTATGGTCAATCAAATGGCAGATGAGGGAACAAGGTTTCAAATTGTAAAGATTACAGTTCCCCCAAAACCTCAAATTCACAACTTGTTCTCAGCTGAATTAAACTCTGAGCATGAATTCAGACCTCAGCCTGGATATTCATATTTGACCCATGGGCAGGAGTGCATTTACCAGTTAAAGCTAGTTGTGATTCTATCTGGAGACATCTGTTCACAGCGATACACCTCATTTGGATTATTGTAATACACTCTATCTCTGGTTGCCTTTGAAGAAAGTGTAGAAACTTTACCTGGACGAAAATATGTTGGCCAGAATTTTGAGTGGGGCTGTTCACAGCATGCACTTAACTCTCTTGTTGATAGCTTTTATGACCTATCAAACTCCACATGGATTAGATTCAGACTATCTGACCTATATCACTCTGGTCCAGAGTATATGAAAGCCTGCCTAGTTTTGAGATCTTCAGGGAATGCCCTTCTTTCAATCCCATCATCCTCAAAGGTGCAATCAGTAAATACGAGAGAGCCTTCCCAGTGGCTGCTGCTAGGCTATGGACCTCTGTTCAAATGGTGATCAGGCTGGCTTCCTCCTTATTATCCTTCTGCCAGGAAACAAAGACCTTTCTATTCAAGCAGGCTTCAAGAAACTGACTGTCTGAAAAGAATAGTTTTTAAAAATAGGTCCTACATTTTTTAACTGTTATGTTTTTTAAAACTGCATTTAATTTGTGTTTAAATATTATTACTTTAATTGTGTTTAAATATTATAAATACTTTAATGCTATTTTATTACTACTGTTGCTACTACTGCTACTATTTCAATGTGTACTGTTTAATTTTGTTTGAAGGGATCTTGTCTGCGAGAGGGGGGGAAATTCAAATAAGTACATAATAACTTTTCCTTCTCCAATAAAATGTCCAACTACGAACTTTGTTTACTGTTTCCCTCAGAGATCAACATAGCTATCTTTCTTTTGATTTTTCTTTAATTCTGCTAAAATTATTTAATTAAGAAAAGTGCGATGGACCTCTAATTATACTGACATGGTCATAAAAAGGTTATTTAGTAAATCCTGTATTTTTCTTCTCAAGGATTGTCTCCAAAAATGTCAATTTTTAAATTAATATTAGTACTGCAAGTGCTGCTTGGTATTTATCAGGCTTATCAAAGTACTAGAGATCTGATGATAAATTTTAAGATGAAAGAGAGGTTACTGATTTTTTTTTTTTGCATGTAAATAAAAACTCCAAGAAGGTTTTACAAATAGCACACACTTACTGAATAGACATAGCAGTATTTCCTGAAGCAGTTTAAGCCAGAAAGCCTCCTTAGAAATAATCACTGTTCATGTTCTACATCATGCAGCATGAAAAATATTTCCCATCCATCCAGGGGACTCATTCAATTTGAGTTAATATCTCCTCTACATGAAAGCAAAATTGTATTTTTCAATTTCCCTGTTCTCAAAAAAAAAAAAAAAAAGTGGTGTTCTTACAAGCCCTTACCCAAATCTGGTCATTCAAAAAAAAAAATTGGACTGTAATTAAGATATGCATCCATTATAGTTCTGTCTATTTCCCCTGCCACAGTTTCTTACCAACTGTAGAACTGTCTTCAAGTACCACTTCCACATTTCTGTCTCTGTACTCCACCCTGAAGTCAAGCATTCGTGGTTGTCTTTCCACTATTTGTCTTGATGGCACTACGTGGCGAAATGCAGATGATGAGGAAGGTGCTGACGATGATGAGGAAGGATGACTAGCAGGGCCATAGGTTGGTCCTTGTAAATTCTCGCCACTGTATTCACTGAAAAATACATAATTTAGATTTCAAAGATAGGCCATTAGTGCCGTATAGATAATCTGTTATGATTCCAGCGACATTTTCTGTGATTAATTCCAGGAATGCAAGAGAAGCTAAGGCACAGGTGATAAGTACTTCAGAGAAATGTTCATCCTATCTGCAAACCTATACACTTCAAATTCACAAATTCACCATCTTGAAATAATGTTAACACTTGTTAGAATGTGATCTGTCTTTTCTAGTCCAAAATACATCATCACAATAGATTTTCAGATACACAATTTTTGTCATAAAGGGGCTAAAAACCAACTTAAAAACCTGTATTCATTTTTAACTGTGAAACCTTATCCTGACTCTTACCAAAATACAAAATGCACTTTTCAAGGTATCCTAACAATTTGAGTGAGTGATTCTTTATGACCATACCTCACAGGTGATTCAGTAAGAAAACTGTAAAGATAAATGCTAAAAGTAGATTAGGAAACCATTGGACTAAATTCAATTGTTAATCCCAACTAAAGTAAACCAGCTAAATCAATGGAAATCACATAAGTGTTGACACAGCAAGCTCCCATTGATTCAACAGTAGTTGAACTAACAATTGGATTTAGCCCATTTACCTTTTGGTGTATATTATCTCAGAAGTTTCCTACTGCTGTTGTGTGCCTTCAATTTATTCTGACTTATGGTGTCCTTCAGGTATCACAGAGTTTGCTTGCCAAGGCTTGTTCAGAGACGTTTTTGCCTGGGGGGGGGGATTCAAGCTATGTGGCCGTGTTTTAGAAGGGTTTATTCCTGACATTTCACCAACATCTGTAGCTGCATCTTCAGAGATATCTGGCTGGCATCTTCAGAACATCTCTCAAGATGCCAGCCAGAGATGCCGGTGAAACATCAGGAATAAACTCTTCTAGAACACTGCCACATAGCCCAAAAAACCCACAAAAAACTATGGATGCTCACCATGAAAGCATTCAACTTCACGTTTTTTGCCTTTGCTTTCTCTGAGGCTGAGAGAGTGTGACTTGTCCAAGGTCACCCAGAGGGTTTCCACGGCCAAGTGGAGATTTGAAGCCTGGTCTCCAGAATTGTAGTCAAATTCTACATGATATTGGCTCTCTAGAATTTTGTTACTACTGCACATATGGAGTCCCAAGAAGTGTATTTGCATCACCCTCATCTGTGCATGGCTTGTAGGTATTTACAATAAAATGTGGACAAAAAAGCTGTAGGTAGACTACTGAATGGAGCTATTCTAAGGGAGCTCAACTGGCTACCAGTCTGTTTCTGGGGACAATTCAAACTAAGCAAGGGTTATAATCTACAAAGCCCTATATAGCTCTGTTTCTCATATGTTCTTCACCTTTCTCAGGTGTTAATTAGAGATACACCTAAAACAGGGATGAAGAATGTATAGCCCTCCATTGTTGGCCAACTGTAGCTCCAAAAACCACTAGACTGTACCTTACAGCATTGCTCATCATTGGCTAGGCAAGCTAATATTGGAAAGATCTGTTGTCCAACAACATCTGAAAGCCACACTTTGCCCACCTCAATATAAAGTCTGTTAGATAGCAATGAGTAATAGAGAACTGGTTTGCACTGATCAACAGTCACATTAGAGCAGCATTGTGGCAATTGTTGGCCTCTGTTATCCTCCAAGAACTATCTTTCTTTTTGCTTTCTATTTCACAGTTTTATGATTTAGGGGAGAAATCATAAAACTGTAAAAAAAAAAAAAAAAGCAAGCCGTAAAAATATAAAAGCTCTTTTTGAGGAGGTGGGAAATTCAGGGAGCACAAATGGCAGATCTCCCCTCTTTTAGACATCTAGAGGTCTTATTTTCAGCATATATAACATGGTGTCACATGTCTTAGTTACATCTCATTTAGTTTACTGCAGCACACTTAGGGTTGCCATAATTCTGGACCTCGAAACTGGGACAAATGTAGGACAAAAGTAGGACAAAATTTTCAAATGTAGGACATATTTTGTAAAAATGGAGGACACGCCAAAAAAAATGATGCTTTTTTAAAAGTGTTAATATAAATGCATGTTTCTTAGGCATGATCAAAATGGAGGACATTTTGACATTGTTCCTAGACAGATGGCAGAAATGGACTTCCCTTTCTGGCCAACCTGCCTCCCCCATTCCAAACAGCACATTTGGGCATTGAAGAGGAGGAAGAGTGGAAAAGGCAGAGGAGGAGGAAGAGGAGAAGAAGGAGGAGGAAGAAGAGGAGGAAGTAGAGAGGAAGAAGAAGGGGAGGAAGAGGGGAAGAAGAGGAGGAGGAGGAGAAGAGGAGGAGGAGGAAGATGAAGAAGAAGGGGAGGAAAAGGAGGAAGAAGGGGAGGAAGGAGCAGAGGAGGAAGAAGAAGAGGAGGAAAAAGATGAAGAAGAAGGGGAGGAAGAAGAAGATGAAGAAGGGGAGGAAAAGGAGGAAGAAGGAAGAGGAAGGAGGGGAGGAAGAAAAGGAGGAGGAGAGGAGGAAGAAGAAGAGGAGGAAAAAGATGAAGAAGAAAGGAAGAGGAGGAGGAAGAAGAAGGGGAGGAAGAAAAGGAGGAGGAGAGGAGGCAGAAGGAGTAGGAGAAAGAGGAAAGGCTCTTTCCCCTGCCTGGCTTTCTCCGCCGGCGACGGAAGAAGCCAGGGAAGGGAGTGGGGCCTCGCTGAAGCGAAGCCCCAAACCTCTGCCTGGCTTTCTCCGTCGCCAGGGGAGGAAGCCAGGGAAGGGAATGGGGCCTCGCTGAAGCGTGCGCGCACCTGCCACTGGCCCCTACTGAGGCCTGGGCTGGGCAGTGTTCAAGCCCTCGCCTTGGAGGCGAGGAAGGCGAGCTGGAGGAGGAGGTGGGTTGGCGCCGCAGCAGCCGCATTAGCGGCAGCGGCAATGGCCGGAGCGGGCCCCCAAACAGGGGACCAGGCACGGGTGGGGGCCCAAACCGGACCGTGACCGGGAGGGCCCCCCCAAAACCGTGCTGGTCACCGGGGGGGGGGGCGTGCTATGGCAACCCTAAGCACACTCTAATGCGGTTGCCATTAAAAAAAATCAAAAACATCAGCTGGCCAAAAAGCTGCAGATAGACTACTGAATGGAGCTTGTTTAAGGGAGCGCAACTGGGTACTAGCCTGCAGATAGCCCTCCTTACCATCTGAACTAAGACCAGAAACAGAAAATGCAGGCCTATGACTAACATCTTCAACTTCTTTTCTCCTGTTTGCCTGATGAAGAAGCCAGTGTGATTTTAAAAGCTTGCAACATGTAATTGTATGTTTTGGTTGTCCCAATAAAGGTATCATTGTTTGGATGTTATTGGCTACCAGTCTGTTTCTGGGGACAATTCAAAGTAATGGTTATAATTTAAAAAGCCCTATTCAACTCTGCTTCAGGTTCTCTGAAAGACCATATTCTTCCACACAAACCTCTCCAGGCCCTGAGTTCTTTGGGAGAGGCCATTCCCTTGGCCCCACCACCTTCACAGGTACAATGGTGGGAATGCAAGAGAAGGCCTTCACAGTGACTGCTCTGAGGCTCTGGAACTTCCTCCCTGGGCTAGCTAGGATGGTCCCCTTTTTTCTATCCTTCCACTGGCAGGCAAAGACTTTTTTCCAGCAGGCTTTGGGAACTGAGTCAAAAAAACAAAAACAAAAACCATAATCTGTTATATTTAATTTATAAATCACCTTGACTCTTGATTCAGGGGTGGGAAGAGCTAGATATAAATCAAATAAATAAGTAAATAAAAATAGCAGCAGCAGCAACACTACAAGCATTCATCAAAACAAGAAGTGAATGACACAGGAAGTCTGAATATTTCCCGGTTTGAAAAATGTCTTTCCCTACCAGTGAAAGGATAGAAAAAGGGGACCATCTTAGCAAGCCCAGGGAGGAAGTTCCAGAGCCTCAGAGCAGTCGCTGAGAAGGCCCCTCTCTTGCATTCCCACCAATGTACTTGTGAAGAAAGAAGGCCTCTTAAGACCTAGAAAATGTATAATAATAATAATAATTTATATCCCGTCTCTCCCAAAAGGATCAAGGTAGGTTACAACACAAAAACACACCATAAAATAAAAATACATATATAATTAAAATTTATATAATCCCTTTATTCCCCTATTTAAAACTAAAAAAACACAATTATAAAATGCAGATTAAAATCAGTTAAAACAGTCATAACTAAGTGAGACTTCTGGGCAGTCAATGGGCAATCCATATTAGTGGACTGGGAGTATCATTCAGGGAAGGTCTGCCAGAAGAGATCCATCTTGACAGCCTTTTTAAAGGAGTCAAGAGTGGTGATATTCTGGATCTCCTGTGGCAGGCCATTCCATAATTTAGGGGCGGCAAATGAAAAGGCCCTCTGGATGACTGCAGCCAACCTTGTCTTCCTTGGCTGCAGTAGGTTTTTCCCAGAGGACCTGAGAGTGCGGGATGGATTGTATGGAGGAAGGTGCTGCCATGGGAGGAAGGTGCTCCCATGTAAGCGGAGTATTCAAAATCCTGGAAAACATAACATAGCAATATGGACATGTCTCCTCCACCATGAGAGACACTATTGGCCATTTGGAGGCCAAAAACACAATAGCCTCTAAGAAGGCCAACCAAAGACAAACAAACAACAGATCTTGGAGATATATGCAACCTGTGGGCGACACTATGCCCACCCATGGCTTGGACCTCTTTTATACCTATATAAGAAACTGTCGCCTCCTTTCTGTTTCTCTATGATCTTTCTGGTATGTTAAAGCACGTCTTTTACTGTCTAGGTATTTTCTCCAGTTTTGGAAACACCCTTTCCTTGGATGCATGAAAAAATTAACCAACAAAAATTAACAAACTGAGCTGGGCAAGATAACATGTTTCATGTGGGAAATTTGGGATCAGCAGGGGTTATTTTACTAGTTGTGTCAGAATACATTGTCCTATGACCCTTTTCCCTTATTTTTTAAGATGTCAAGGAAAAAACAACTGTGAACATCACTATAAAAATCAAGGGAATACATTTTATAAATGGTTACAGTTATGACTGAGCCATAATGTCTCTATTAAGAAACCTTATATTTATAGACCAATAGCTTACATGTCTATTTTTTTTAAAGAGGACGTTCTTGGTAACTTTTAAAAATGTTTCCCAAAACCTCAACCCAAAACAAAAGCATATTCAGAAAATAAAACTTCACTCGCTGCTAATCTGAACTGTGCAGTGAGCTGTTGTCAGAACATTTGTCTTCTCAACTGTATGCTACACTAATTCCCATGATTCTGCATCCCAAATTGTGTGTGTGTGTGTGTGTGTGTGTGTGTGTGTGTGTGTGTGTGTTGTGTGTGGGCGTTGGGTGACAGGGAACAGGGAACAAACAATAGAGCACTATGATCCTTTTTTTCTGCCAGGGCCTCTTTTCCTTCTCCCTAATCAGAAAGAACAAAGAACAATTCTCAGCTCTGAAGCCATGGGCAGTTTCAAAGCTATGACGAACAATGGATGTGCTGTATTTAGGTGTATACATTTCCATGCAAAAATATACTGGACCCAATTCAGAGAAATTTGTGTGTTAGAGTGGGCTTATGAACCTTATTGGCATATAAAGATCTCCTCGGTCAAACAGATGGCCAGTGCTGTGAGCTTTCACACACAAGCAGAAGAAAAGTGTTCTTTCCTCCTACCCCAAAAATGTACGGACCCATCTGTTCGGCAGTAGTCACACTGACACTGCAGGAGCACACTGCAATCTTAAATCTGTCAACAGGGCTTTCCTCCTTCAAACAGCATCCTTTTGAACCCATCATAGTTTTAACACAATTCACATACAGAAGTTTGTTACAGTGTTCAAACTGTGCCAGCTAAATGAAGACAAAGCATTCTCATAGCCTCGGCGGTAAAGTCATCAAGTCAGCTCTTTTTAGAAAAAGACCTCTCTACTGTACAATGTTAAGGTTTGTGTGGTTCAATGGCTAATACAGATCATGAAAGGCTTGGGTTTATATCAACTGTATTGACTGCTGCAGATGCTCTTATTGTCTGTTGCTGTTGCTGCTGCTGTTAAATGCCCTGGGTCAACCTCAACTGTAGATGAGACATCTTCAAAAAATGTGTCCTCAACTGCTCAGTCAGGCCCTGCAGGCTCAGTCTTGTGGCCTCTCTGATTGAATCTAACCATCTGGGATGCAGTCTCCCTCTCTTGCTGCTGCTCTCTCTACCTTTCCTAGCATTATTGTCTTTTTCAATTATTCATGCCTTCTCATTATGTGGCCAAAGTACAACAGCCTCAATTTAGCTTTGTGGAAGAGTTCCTCTATTAGGAAACTCCAAACAGACTCTTCTTTCTACTGATGGTAATGGATCTCTAGCTTCACTGAATCTAACCATCTGGCATGTAGTCTTCCTCTCTTCCTTCTGACCTCTACCTTTTCTAAAATTATTGTTTTTTCCAGTGATTCAAGCCTTCACAAAGCACCAAGCACACAAAAACAAAAACAAACAAACAAACCATCAGGTAGCATATATAGGCAGAAAGCAAAAAGAGGATATAGCTAAATAGACACATAAAATAAAAATGTAAATACATTTTGAGTTGAACATTTCACTTAAAGAACTGCAGCAGTAAACAGATTCATCTGAGGGCTTCCCTAATCTCAGAAATTGAGAACCAAACAAAATCTAACTGAAAAAAAGTTCACAATCGCAGGGCCACCATTAGCTCATGGACCCACCAAGTGAACCAATATGATTTTTAAAACAGTACTAGTTAATGAGAACCAATCGTTCTACCAGAAAATGTCTATGAAAATCAGTTTTTAAGACTGAAAGATACACTTCATCTGAACATGAAGCTAGAGGATTTACTTTTCTGAGAGATTAAAATATTTTCTTTATATTGCTTCAATGGAAGCTTCAGATTCTGAAGATAGTAAAGAAAACAATTTTAAATCTACAAGAGGATTCATCAATGATCAGTGCTAATATACAAATTCACCAGTAGTAGAAATAGTTTGTGTCACAGTCTTTCTAGTGTAATTATGGAGGCTGGGGGAATCTCCACTTACCTTTGTAAAATGCCATTTTCCTGTGGTATAACACCATTTATAGCTGCCTGAAAAGAAAGCATACAACATTTTAATCCTTCTACATATATAAATGAGAATGCTTGTTTAAACTAAAGTGTTGCTCTGATTATACTGATATCTGCCAAATAACAATGCAAAACCTCACATTCCCATTAGCTGTGTGCAAAGGGACTTCCTAGTACCTTTCAGACTAACTGTGTGAAAGATGTTCTGGCACAAGCTTTTTTAGACTTGGGTCTACTTCCTCAGCTGCATCGAGTGCATCTCTCCATGCATCTGAGGAAGTAGACGTTAGGGACGAAACAAACCACCCAAAAAGGGCGGATTGGGGCTGCCCCATAGCCACGGCAAACAGACGTGTTCAGCCCCTTGCTACCACAGTCCCAGACAGCACTCTGAAAAGAAGCAATTTTTACCACTCCTTTTCAGAGTGACTTGTCTGGGTTGGGGAAGCTTCCAGACGGCTTCTGGGCAGCCTCAGGATGTGCATCATGTCACCCATACCACCCAGAAATGGGCGTATTATGCCCATCTTATTTGCCCCTAAATCTACAATTAATGTTGTCACTGAATGATTGAAAGTTCAGGTAGTAGAAACAGACAGAGAGAAGTAATGCCATCTTTTATTGAGCCATCCAGTGCCTTAATCATACTGCAATTTTTAAAAAATTCATAGAATTTTTCAGATAGAATGAGTATGTAAGGCGGAAAACACTCAAATTATAACTTAAAATGGAAATGAAAGTGATTGTCACTATATAAGAAGCATCATTTGGAAATTCAAACAAAGGACTTTGAACACTCAGAAGAGCCACCATATAGATCCAAATTATTATTACAATTATACATTCCATGTTCATGCCTCCCTTCCATACACACACACACACACACACACACACACAGAGACTGTTAACATCTCAGGAGGAAAAATCTCTGAAGTATAAGACCATGAAAATGATCATCATAACTTGAAACCATAAAAACAGCTTGAAATGGCACGTCAGAATGATGTCTCTTTGCACTTTTCCTGAAGGCAGCCAAGTGGGAATTGACCACAACTCTGAGGCGAGTGCATTCCATTGTCTGGAAGTAACAAGGGAGAATGACTGCTCCAGCGTACCTATCTCCAGGTGATTATATCCTCAAGAAAACCTTCACTTCATTTCTTAATTTGACAAAAATATCCTTAAATATCAAGAACCCAACCCATTTAGGATTTACCAGATAAAATGAACAATTTGAGTTGGCACCCAAAGGAACTGTCAACCAGTTCAAAATCTTTAAGTGTTAGAGTAACATAATCTTGATATCATACAAAACTGTATCATTTTACAGCAATGGAAACTTTTGGACACACTTTCAAGGTACTCCACTTACAGTGCATGACAATATTCACTACATCGGTGGCCAACACTTTAAATAGCTCAAGGTGGCATATATGGTTTATTTCATCCCTACTTTATGCCACAATGATTGTAACTTTTAACTTTACTAGAATACTGAGTTTCTATTGCAATGGCTTGTAGCAGACGCAAATAAAGACTCTGTCGATCTATCCATCCCTGCAAAGAAGATCAGGTTGAGACCAAGTGGCTGGCCTAAGTCCACCCAGAGAGCTTCATGGTTCAATGAATAGCTGAAACTCAATTTCCCAAGTCTCAATCCACCATTAACCATTAAACAACTCATTTGCCAGCTGCATATGGACAGGTTGCTTACCTGTAACAGTATTTCTTCGAGTGGTCATCTGCGAATACATACAAATGGGTTTCACTGCGCCTGCGCAGTGCTGTTCGGAAACTTCTGGAATCACTGGGCAAAGTTTACTTTGCAACATATAGAAACTTTTTGGCGGTAACTCCGCCCACCCATTATAAGGCCCCTGCCTTCTCGCTCTTTTCCCCAGTTCCGCAATTTTTCCGCCAAGCAGGTGATGGAAAGAGCCAATAAGAGCACGACACTGAGGGGATGGACAGGTGGGATTTGTATGTATTCGCAGATGACCACTCGAAGAAATACAGTTACAGGTAAGCAACCTGTCCTTCTTCTTCGTGGTCTCTGCGAATCATACAAATGGGTTTAGACTGATAAGCTTAGGTAAGCGGCGGAGGGAGTGTCCTGAAACCAAAGCTATGGTAAACCAAGGGCATATTTATTGCAACAATAAACACCTTGAACCATAAAAAGAGTCAGTCTTTTGTTCAAGCACAAAAACTCAACACAGCAATAACATTGCAAAACCTGAGAAGGGGATCAAAGGTCATGCAAGACCAGTCCCATTGGAATTGTGCAAATCAACATTCAACAGAATGTAAAACAGTGGCATTATGTACATAAACACTGAAAACACAAACCATCAGTATTGCAATCAATGCAACCCTGAAACCAACACAGCCCTCCCGAAAGCTGCTTCTCGGATGGCTCTGGTGTCCAGCCTATAGTGCTTTATAAAAGTCAATGGCTGGGACCAGACAGCAGCCTTACAGACATCCTCCAGAGTCCAAGGGAATGCCCGACAGGAATGCAGAGGATCCTGACACGGCTCTCGTGGAGTGGGACCAAACCCTGCCAGGGAGAGGTTTACCCAGCAGTTCATAGCAGAGGTAGATGGTACCAGCCACCCATTTGGAAAACCTCTGCACAGACACGGGCAACCCCTTCTTCGGTTCCGAGTAGCATTGGAAAAGTCTCTCGGACCAACTGGAGGCAGCAGTTCTGTCCAGGTAAAACGCCAGCGCTCTCCTGACATCAAGAGAGTGCAGACTTCGCTCCGCATCTGAAGTCGGATTGGAAGCGAGGGTAGGTAACACAATGTCCTGGCACATGGGGAAAGCAGACACAACCTTAGGCAAGAAAGTAATGTCTGTCCGAAGGACCACCTTGTCCTTGTGAAACCTCAGGAAGGGCTGGTCCCTCCGCAAGGCACAGAGTTCGCCCGCACGGCGGGCAGAGGTGATGGCCACAAGAAAAGCGGTTTTCCAAGTCAGTAGTCTCAAGTCCGCTGTGGCCATCGGTTCAAAGGGCTTGGACTGGAGCTCGGCCAGCACCGCCTCCAAGCTCCAAGCCGGGGCCAGTACCGACACAGGAGGGTGCAGGTTGGCACATCCCTTCAGAAACCCCTTCACCAAGGGGTCCCTAAAGAAGGAAGCCCTACCCTCAAACTGGTACCTGGAACAAATAGCAGAGAGGTAGCACTTGATGGATGTGAGGCACAACCCCTCATCCAACAGCGCCATCAAGAACTCCAGCACCACTGGAGTGGAAACTTGATCAGGAGACAAGCCCTATCGATCAAGGAAGAGGCTAAACCTCCTCCACTTCAGGGCATAGGACTGCTGGGTGGATGGCTTCTGCACAGCCAGGATCACCGTCCTCACCGCGTCCCGTAGTGAGGCTAGGGCTGGATTCTCCAGGCCACCAGCGGCAGGCTCTCGATGTCCGGGTGCAGAATCCGGCCGTCCTGGATCGACAGCAGGTCCGGACGGAAGTTGAGGCGGAGGAAGCATCTCTTGGAGAGGTGGAGAAGGGATGCGAACCAGGGCTGTCTCGGCCACCACGGCGTGATCAGGATCGCATCCGAACGGTCCGTTGTCATCTTGGACACCACCCTGATGACGAGAGGGAAGGGAGGGAAGGCGTAGAGCAGCTCTCCCGACCAAGGGAAGACGAACGCGTCTCCGAGGGATCTGTCCATTCGCCTCCTGGAGCAGAACTGGGGACAGTGGCTGTTCCATTCGGTCGCGAAGAGGTCGAATTGGGGGATTCCCCACCGATCGAACAGGTCGCTGACAGTCTCCAGATGGAGCCTCCACTCGTGGCACACCGAAGGGGACCTGCTCAGGCGGTCCGCCAACTCGTTGTCTTCTCCTGGAAGGTGAATCGCCTGGAGGAGCACCTGTCTCTGGATGCACCAGTCCCAAATGCGAAGAGTAATCTCGAGCAGAGTCTTGGATCTGGTGCCTCCCTGTTTGTTGATGTAATACATCACGGTGGTGTTGTCCATCCTCAGGAGGACCACCTTGCCTGCGACAGCGAATTCGAATGCCCTCAAAGCCTTCTCGACTGCAAGCATCTCCAAAGCATTGATGTGAAGATGCTTGTCCTGGGCCGACCACTTGTCCTTGACAACCAGGTCGAGCAGGTGGGCGCCTCAGCCCTCCAGGGAAGCATCAGTTGTCAAAGTCAATTGAGGCTGAGGTTGATGGAAGGGCATCCCGATGCAGACGTTGCGGCTGTCCAGCCACCATCTGAGTAAAGCAGCCACCGGTCTCGGTACCATGAGCCACTTGGACGGAGGGTCCTCCATCGGAGAGAAGACTGAGAGGAACCAGGACTGCAGTGGTCAGAGGCGAAGCCTTGCCCACGGTCTCACGAACGTCGTTGACGCCATGTGTCCCAGAGCCACTTGGACGTCCCTGGTCCTCACCCTTCTGTGAGAGATGCAAGGCCTCAGCGCTGCAACCAATGCCTGGAAACGGTCCGGAGGGAGAAAGGCGATGAACTTGGCCTGTCTGGTCGGGGTGAAGTGTGATTTCTCTTCGTTGACGACCAGGCCGAGGGAGTCCAAAAGGTGCAAGGCGAATGAGATTGCCTCTCGGAGCTCCTGCAGTGAGTCGGCAACAAACAGCCAGTCATCCAGGTAAGGGAAGACTCTGTAGCCCTTCTGATGAAGGTATGCCACCACTGGTGCCATGCACTTCGTGAAGACCCTCGGAGCCGTGGCAAGGCCAAAGGGGAGCACGTTGTAGTGGTACGCGGTGGAGCCGACGGCGAAGGCGAGGAATCTCCTGTGGGACTCCCGAATTCCGATGTGGAAGTAGGCATCCTTCAAGTCGACCGTCGCGAACCACAGGCCCTGGTGGAGAAGCGGCAGAATAGAAGCCAAGGTTACCATCCGGAACCGGCGGTATTCAAGGAAAAAGTTCAACTCCCTCAAGTCCAAGATGGGTCTGATGCCCCCATCTGCCTTCGGTACCGTGAAGTACCTGGAGAAAAAGGCCCTGGAGCATTGCTCGGGCGGTAAAGGGGAGATTGCCCCCTTATCCAGCAAAGTGCGCACTTCGTCGAGAAGGGTGTCCGAGGGGTGAGTGGACATGAAGGCTCCGGTTGGAGGGAGCTCTTGGAACTCGAGGGCATAACCCCTACGGACGATGTTGAGGACCCACGAGTCCGTTGTAATGGAGGCCCAGGTGGTGACAAAGGGCCTTAAAATGTCCAAAAAGAAAAAGGAAGGAGAGACGAAGCATGCTGCAACCCTTCAGGCTCTCTTCTTCCCCTGGTCGGTATCCTGCCGGTGGGACTTTCGGTACCGAGGAGGAAAGTTTCGGCGGCCAGAGGAGGAGGAAGACTGAGAGGGGTAACGGCGCCTCTGGGGTCCCTGTTGTTGGGGCTGACGGTCCTGCTGGAAGATCCCTTGCGAATGACCTTGGGGCTGTCACGGGCGCTGCCTCTTCCTGAAGGGCGAGATGGAGGAGGACGACATCCCGTTCTTCTTCGCCGCCGCCTTCATCCTGAACTTTCTGTTCAGGCATTTGTCGGTCTTGGCGTGGAAGAGGCCAGACCCATCCAATGGCATGTCCTCAATGGCCGCCCTCACACTGGAGTTGAGGTCAGACCCTCGGAGCCACGCATGCCGGCGGAGAGCCATCGACGCCGACATGGTCCGTCCAACACAGTCTGCCATGTTCCTGGAGGCGGTGATGAGCCAGCTGCCGATGGAGTGGGCCTCATCTCGGATCTCGACGAGACGCCTCTGAACCTCGTCCGGGACATCAGGGACGAGCGGCGAGATTCCCTCCATGAGGGTCTGGATGTAGGCCCCCATGCAAGCGTTGTAGTTGATGGCCTTAACCGCGAGGGCCGCAGCAGAGTAGGCTTTCTTGGCCAGGCCATCAACTTTCTTCGCCTCTCTGTCCACTGGCGAGGTCGCCTGCTTGGGGACGAAGCCTTGCTGAGCCCCCTCCACAATCGCCGAGTTTGACTTTGGATGATCGGTCAGCCATGCACAGCTTGAAGGGGCGATCCGATAAAGGAACTCGATCCTCCGCGACGACCCCACCAGGGAAGCAGGAGCATCCCAAGACCTGTGGACAATGGTCTCGAGGGACGGCAACAGCGGGATGGAGGGCGGCGTGGGAACCCGACCATGGACGCGGCGCTCCACCGGATCCCGGGCCTGCTCATCAGGGAAGGAGAGCTCGATGTCCAGGGCCCTGGCCATCTTGATGATGTGCTCGTTGAACGAACGCACATCATCGGTCGGCGAAGACGGCTCAGGGTGATGCATCCGCTGAGGGGACGCCTGAATGGAAATGTCATCCTCGCCAGAAGGATCCACCACCGGTGACAAAGGCTACTCATCAGAGTCGGAACTTGATGAGAGCTGCACATCAGGCGCCCGGACTCGAGAGACGGGACGGGCTGGAATCTGGAGGGCAGGCAACTCCGTCTCGGGGCGAGCAGCGGAACACGACGGGACATCAGGCTTCGACGCCACCAAATGCGAAGTCTGGGGCTTCTCCTTCCGAGGGGCTACAGAGTGCAGGTTCAGCTGGGTGAACTTGCGGAAGGCAGTCTCCTTCGGTACTGACATATAATACCTTCCCATCTCCGAGTCGTAAAACATGTCGGTGCCCTCATCCAGCGGCTGGTGGTCGTCGTCACCGGTCTCGTTGTCTTCCAAATGGAGGGAGAGAGGGGGAGACTGCTCCCTCACGACTCTGAGGGCCTCCGCATCGGGGTGGGCGAAGTCGACAGTGGCTGGCAACGGGGTGTCTAGGAGAGGAACCGCATGCGAGGCAGAGGATCCATCCGGGCGAGAGGAGGCGGGCGCAGGAGAGCGAGCCTTCTTGGTCGGGGAGCGAGTCTTCTTCTCCAGAGCACGAGACTTGTGAGAGGAGCGCTCCTTCCCCTTCTAGGAAGTTGAAGCCCCACTCTGGCCATGGCCGGATTTCGACTTCTTCGCGCCCGAGTCCCCCGGGGTCTCCTTGGAGTGCCGCTTCTTGGACGGGCGAGGCGTCTCGTCAAGGGGAAAGAAGGGGTTGTCCGGCAAGTCGGAAAGGGCTACCACTGCCGCCGTGGAAGGCTTGGGTGACTTGCCCTTGTCAGCCACGGTCTACTTCGGAGCCACCGGCGTCCCCGCCTCGGCCAGCTCGGAGGCGTGTCGGGACGGCTTCGACTTGGATGGTGGCACCGGTACAGCCAAGGCTTCCGCCTCTGAACGGTCCCTCGGTCGCGAGCCCTCCGGGGACAGCTTCCTCCCGGACTTCGCCCTGGGCTCGGAACCCTCAGACCCCGAAGTTTTCTGGGGGCACTTGGAGGGCTTGTCAGTGGCACTGGGTTTCTGGGAACCACGGGCCACATCAGTGGTGGAAGAAAACTCGGGGCAGACACCACACTAGACACGCTGGCCTGGGAAGAAGAGGCCGGCAGCGCAGCAGAGGGGGCCGATGACGGACGAGAGCCACCCTCCTGGACCTTTCCCTGAGCGATGGCCGAAGTCAACCGGGACTCACGGTTCTTTCGAGCTTGCGAGGAGAGCAACTTGCAAAGGGGACAAGCCTTCGGGTCGTGGTCCTTGCCCAAGCAGAGGAGGCAGGAGGAGTGAGGGTCTTGAACGGGCACCTTGCCCCTGCAAACGTTACACTTCTTGAAGGGTGCAGGCATCCTTCCGAAGTCGTCAAGTTGAAAGGAGAATCCAAAACGAGGTCAATTAAGCCGAAAAGTCCGAAGTTACCGGGGCGGGAGAAAGAGAATGGTCAAGAGACGGTCCGAGGTCAAAAGTGAAAGTGATTCCAAGCAAGCAAGAGCGAGCGAAAGTTCCCTGAAGCAGCTAACGCGGCGGAAAAAAGGAACTGGGGAAAAGAGCGGGAAGGCAAGGGCCTTATAACGGGTGGGCGGAGTTACCGCCAAAAAGTTTCTATATGTTGCAAAGTAAACTTTGCCCAATGATTCCAGAAGTTTCCGAACAGCACTGCGCAGGCGCAGTGAAACCCATTTGTATGATTCGCAGAGACCACGAAGAAGAAATTATATATTTGCCCGACATTCTGATAATGCAAATACTAGCTTCTTCTGTCATTTTTATACAATATCTTTAAAAAGAGGGATGTAGAACAATCTCATTCCACCACTTGATCTCTTCCTAAAATATAAAACTTAGAGCCAAGTCTAGGCAGTTTTTTCTAGGTCTATATTAACTTCCCAAAGGTTAGGCATAATATTTAACAGCTGTCAAATATGGTTTCTTTGTTTTTTAAAAAAGAGAAGTTTGTGCAAAGAACATGAAATGGCACTAAAATAACAGCATGCGTACTGCAATAGGTGGGATACTCTAACAGTAGCAGCTTGGATTAATAACATTAAAGTTTATTACATTCAGCTGTAAAAACACAAGATTCTTTTTCATGCTGAGCCACTGAAGGTACATACTTCGATTTCCAACAGGAACATAAAAGTTATCCAGGATAAATTGACAATTCTGATCAAAGAGAAATCTTTGAACAAATTTAAGACTAAGAATTGTTTATTACATATATACAGTGTAATTGGGGTTACAAGTCAATTTTAGGCTTTGTAAAGCAAACTGTACAAAACAGAGTTTGTACATTGTAGAGAGATAAATATATTATTCCACATAAGGACACACAGTAATAGTGGTGTATATTCATCAGTTCTGGAGGGGAGAAGTTGCTATTGTATGTTCAGGTTTTTTTAGTAGATCTGTGTTTATTATATGTATGTTTTAGTTAAATTTATAAAATGTATTTGTGTTTGTTTAATAAAAAATTTTTTTAAATAAAAACCTCTCAAATGGCTTCACTAGGAAATTAAATTTTGGCTAGCAACTACACATTTCAGTTCTGGAGATAACAGAAATGACAAGACTTTCAACTGCCACTGGAAGTCAATTTCTATGACATACTCTGAATGTTCCCTATTTCTTAATCTATCTTCCTGACAAGCCACTTGTTTATTTTTGAATTTTGAGAATCCAAGTTGCAAGCACTGTTGTGAATCATCTGGATGAAGCTTACTCCCAAAGGTTATTTTTAGCTGGTGTTCTGACCGAACAAAATGGTTACACTTTGTCCTTAAGTGTACATACATTTTCATGCATGTGCATTAACTTGAAAAAGCTGCATAGTATATAGCATTTTCTTTCATCCACTGCAGCTATCATCAAATATTTCAAACTGTTAATGTTGTACACTGAAGAATAAATTTATATGTGTTGGACCCAAATATAGCCAGACTACTCACTAATATCAATGGAACTTAAATCAGTCATCACTGTATTATGTAATCCTATGCTTTTCCACCAGATACACAGAGCACAAGATATATAGTGATGGCAGAAATAAATTTACTACATGGTCTGTGGATCTACCGCTCAATATTTTTAAATTCCTGTAATTATCTTAGGCAGTGGTTCCCAACCTTTTCTATGCCCCACACCCCCAGGAAATGTTTGATTACGGATAGCACCCCCCACAAACATAATATCACATTTGAAGATGAAGTAGTCTAATTTCTAATATTGGGCTGACAAATTGAACTGCATACTGTACAATACTACAACTGAACAAGTTGAATATAAAAAATAAGTTTTTGATTTAGTGCGTAAAATGCAAATCTGAGTTGAGCAATTAGATTCTAATTTATTCGGGGGGAAACCTGCATAAACAGTAAAATCAATCTCAATTATGAACATAAAATGCAATGGCTTTTTTTTGCTCCTGCCTCTCATTCATGATTTTGTCAAAATGTGCCGATCAACACTCTGTGTAGACATTTACATAGACCATACCTGTGTTGAATGTAATATATGAACATGCCTTTTACCACCAGTGGTAAGCCCTCAAATGGGCCATCTGTAAGCTTTAGACTTATGCCATGGTGGAGGTGGTGTACCTAATTTCCTTTGCCCCCTCCATCACTTTTGCTGGTGAAGAATGCCAAAGGAAATCCACCAGGTTGAAAAAATCAGTGAACCTGTCTTTATGTGGCTATACTCTGGAAGTGATGGTGGGTGATCTGCCACTTTTCTCCCTTAGTCAGTATTGGACTCTAAATTTTAAACGTTTCTTTAGGACTAAAAATCTGCTGAGAGCAGTGGTGTGACCATAATACCTTTTACCTTTGCTTTTCCTTTCCTTCCCTTTTTATTTTGTTATGCTTTTCACAGTGCCGGAAAAAAATTTGGTGTTTTATGAACAATTTTTAAAATCATTATTGTTATGCTTATTATAAATGAAGGAAACAGTTGTTGTGTTTGTTTACTGAGTTTTCCCCACACAGAAATGCATGGAGAATTATGTGGTGTGAATTGGTGAGTGGGAGAAATGTTTCATTTAAACATTTAAAAAGGTAGATGTGACTTCACATTACAAACTGAAAATAGTTTGATATGAACTTTACATGGTAAAACCTTGAAATCTAGTAATTTTCCCAAAGGGTGCAATCCTGTGCAAGCCTACTTAATGTACTAGAATTTATTTCTGTTTAAGATAGAAGCAGTACTTTTTTAAAAAAAAGTAATTGATTAACTTTTAAAACATCAATTTATCTGTTTGAATATATGAACAGCAATGTAAGTAATCCATTACATTTGAATTAAGTTTTGTCCACATATTTCCCTGAAGATGTGGAGGGCTAAATGGATGGATAGTGGGGATGTGTACATATGGTAAGCTCTTGCCCCAACTCTCCCTTCCCCAAACTCAGAAGTATATTATACCTTTATGCATTGAGTGTGAAGATCTCCAGAGGGCTTTGTAACCTGCTTCGCTATACAGGATTACAGAGCTTCCATCACTGGGAATCCTGCTTCAGTAGCTGAATGCCTTTTGGTGAACTTTGTGCTCATGATGCAGAGGTCTCTAACACTGCCAGATGTGTGTGGATATTTTGGGGAGCATGATTTACATGCCTGCCCATATCTGTACCACATATTCAGTCCTCCAATTATTCACTGGAAATAGGGCTCACCTGTATGAATGCGCAAATCTGCCATTTGTGTATAGTGCACATATGTTGATTGTTAGGTGTGAAATGTAACCATCCATTCCCTTCTCTGAGTAGAGTGGTGTAGGCCAAGAGCTTAGCCATCCGGGAAGAAAGTTCTACCTAAAGTATTATATATATCCATAGTTCAACTATATAAAGTATTTTTAATCTATTTACAAAAATACTATTATTACATTATGAAAATGGATAAAAATTGTAATGAATATCCAAACTATTTGCTGGTAAACATTTAATAAGATGTGGGAAGAGGAGAAAGAAGCAATAGAAACACAAAACTGTTCCATTATGTCTCAAAACAAAATAGGACAGGATTTGGGTTGCCATAGAACGCCCCCCCCCCCCGGTGACCAGCACGGTTTTGGGGGGGCCCTCCCGGTCACGGCCGGTTTGGGCCCCCACCCGTGCCTGGTCCCCTGTTTTGGGGGCCCGCTCCGGCCATTGCCGCGTGCCGCTAATGCGGCTGCTGCTGCGGCGCCAACCCACCTCCTCCTCCAGCTCGCCTTCCTCGCCTCCAAGGCGAGGGCTTGAACACGCCCAGCCCAGGCCTCAGTAGGGGCCAGTGGCAGGTGCGCGCACGCTTCAGCGAGGCCCCATTCCCTTCCCTGGCTTCCTCCCCTGGCGACGGAGAAAGCCAGGCAGAGGTTTGGGGCTTCGCTTCAGCGAGGCCCCATTCCCTTCCCTGGCTTCCTCCCCTGGCGACGGAGAAAGCCAGGCAGAGGTTTGGGGCTTCGCTTCAGCGAGGCCCCACTCCCTTCCCTGGCTTCTTCTTCGTCGCCGGCGGAGAAAGCCAGGCAGGGGAAAGAGCCTTTCCTTCTTTCTCCTACCCTTCGCGGCCCTCTCCTCCCCTCCTTTTTCTTCCTCCCCTTCTTCTTCTCTTCCTCCTCCTCTTCTTCTTCCTCCTCTCCTCCTCCTTTTCTTCCTCCCCTCCTTCCTCTTCCTTCTTTTCCTCCCCTTCTGTCATCTTCTTTCTTCCTCCCCTTCTTCTTCATCTTTTTCCTCCTCTCTTCTTCTCCTCCTCTGCTCCTTCCTCCCCTTCTTCCTCCTTTTCCTCCCCTTCTTCTTCACTTCCTCCTCCTCCTCCCTTTCTTCTCCTCCCTCCCTTCCTTCCTCCCTTCTTCTTCCTCTCTACTCCTCCTCTTCTTCCTCCTCTTCTTCTCCTCTTCCTCCTCCTCTGCCTTTCCACTCTTCCTCTCTTTCAATGCCCAAATGTGCTGTTTGGAATGGGGAGGCAGGTTGGCCAGAAAGGGAGTCCATTTCTGCCATCTGCTAGGAACAATGTCAAAATGTCTCCATTTTGATCATGCCAGAAACATGCATTTATATTAACACTTTTAAAAAAGCCTCATTTTTTTTTTTTTTTTTGCGTGTCCTCCATTTTTACAAAATATGTCCTACATTTGAAAATTTTGTCCTACTTTTGTCCTACATTTGTCCCAGTTTCGAGGTCCAGAATTATGGCAACCCTAGACAGGATGGAGTAAAATAAATCAGATATGTGTTTAGGGTCTCTGGCCTGTCACCTGCTGAATAATCCTGAGCTGGAATACAGCTCTTGGCCTTTTTCTGTCCCTCTCCTGTCTCAAGGCTGCTGCTAGATTACTGTTGTGCTCAATGCAGCAACTGCAGTTCTGCCTACCATTTCTTCCCGGCTACTTTTTATTCATATTCTTTCTCTGACTATTCTCCAGTCTCTTTCCTCTCACAAATCTTCCAGTCTACAGTATATAGGCTATCCTCTCTCAATTTCCTACAACAGCTCCTTAAAGACAAAAAGTGTTGTGCATCATGAGGGTGATGCAGAGAGCTACACTTTCTATGCTTACAAAAAAGAACATATGTTGATCAATTTACATGAACATCAATGTGTACAATTACATTCTACACCATAGCCTCAATTTAAGTGAATTCTAGGTACATTAGCAATGAACACTGATGCAGAGACTCTCATATATATATATATATATATATATATATATGACCATGTATACTGTATATACTCATGTATAAGTCTAGAATTGTTAGTCAAATAACTGTCCCAAAGGCCTGAGTCAGCTTATCCACAGGTCAATGTAAGTACTATCAATGTAAGTACTTATCAATTACATCCTATCAAAAATGTAACCATCCCCTTCTCTGAGTAGAGAGGTGTAGGCCGAGAGCTTAGCCATGCTGGAAGAAAGCACCTAAAAGAAGAACCCCTCTTCTCTCTTCACTGTGGCACCTCTTCTGACTTTTTTTAATGCCTAAGTGAGAAAATAGAAGCAGTGGCAGTTCTTTGGCACTTTCCCTCAAATAAGCACCAAAAGGAACTGGGCTTTGAAGAATATGAATAAGACATTTGTGTATGTTTGTCAGCTTTTCTAGGTTTAAATCGGGCAAAGTTATTACATTAAAGTTAAAGGCTATAATCACTACCAACATACCGGTAGTTGCTATTTTCTTTGCTTTACCATTTCATCATTTTTGACATTTATGTATTTTCTTAGCCCCACCCGTGCCCAGTTGCCTCCCTCATACATCGCACAGCCATCATTTATTGTAGTTCCATTCTCATCCATCCAGCCTTTGTGACATGCTGCTAAATTTTACATTCAACATATCCACAGGTCATATCAAAATCCATAATTCTGACCCCCACATCTGCCCTCAGCATATACATGAGGTTGACTTATAATTGAGTATATACAGTGTAAACAGACACACACTTAGACACCCCTAGATTTACTCATCCCATAGAGCCTTCCACCAAGGTGGAACATAGCCTCTGTGGGCAGAACCCCTCATCTCTGGCGGAAGGGTGCCTTTGCCACATTCCAAGTGTATGCAGATGACTTTCAACTATGGTAAGAGTTATTCTGTGCATTTACTGGAAATGTCCCCACTGGTTTCAATATGACTTAATTGCAAGTAAATAGGCCTATATTTATAGCCTCATCCTTATACCCAGATGCCAAAAATTCAAATAATACTATAGTATCTGGTGTGTAGTAATTCTGCAGCGAGAATGTATTTGCTGGTGTTAACAAGACTTCAGACTAGGAGAGGTTAATATATTTCCACATGATTGTACTGCTAGAGAGCAATATGATTTTGATCTACTTTATTGCCATAGCCTGAAAGCCTTGACAGACCATGCTGTAAGTTTGCATTCAGCACAAATAATAGCTTTTAAAAAATGTATGCAGACCTTTCATCGTCTATATAAAAACGCTACATTCCAAAAAGTCATGAATGTCAATCCATTCTTTTTAAAAAAAAAAAAAAAAAGACAACCAAATTTCCACACACAGTTCTTTGGTTTCTGATTTAGGGATATCATTTAAATAAATGAAAATACTTTAAAGCAATTTTATCACACTCTGTATAACATGCTTCATGGCTGAGATTTTGAGCTTAGTAGAGTGAAAATATGAATTTGTGATGAGAAATACCAAATGAAAAGGTGGGGGGGGAAATGTTAGTTGCAGGCTGCCAAGCAGTTCTGTACTCTCAGGTGCTGCCTTTTGTGTGGACTATGAGCACAAAGAACTCTCTATTACATGAAATAGAGTAGCTTCTTCATAAAAAGAAATTGACATTTATTAGCCTCGCTACTTACTTGATGACTCTGCATTTCTTGCTGGCAGCTGTGCAAGGATAATAGAAGTAGAAAGAGTTCATTACTGCAGTAATGAAATTTCAGCTACTATTTAGATAAGGTTGCACATGCTGCTTACTATACTTTCACAAAGCTGACACCAAGCCTACCAAAATCCTAGCTCTGTTCTAATGCTATATATTAAAGGCCATACACTAATTGAATATGCTAGTTAAAGTCAAAGAGAAAAGAAGCAAAGCTACACAAATGCTGCCAACACCCTTATTTGCACTATAATTTTTCTAAGCACACTTTGTAGAAAAACTTGGAGATCTGAGCAAAGCAAATGTTAAAAGGCATCTTAGGTTTAGATCAGATTAAACAAGCATAGTAGGTATTTGATCACAGCCTAGATCCAACTGTTAGTCCCATCAAGAGCAGAACCACTAAATCAAGGAAATTTCTATAGGTGCTGATACATTAGCAATAGATTCTGTGGGCCTATTTTAGCTGTGACTCACAATTAGATGTAGATCACAACCCTTTCACCCAAATACATAAGTTACATTTTTATGATAGCATTCATTCTAGTGCTACTAAGCAAGTAGACCAATACATGCAGATTCTGACAAGGAAATGACCCCACAGTATAAGGTGAGGTTGTTGTTGTTAAATGGGCTTGAGTTGTTGTTAAATGCCCAACTCATGGGCACCCTGTGGATGAGACATCTCCAAGACCCACTGTCTTCTGCTGCTCTGCTTAGGCCCTGTAACTCAGGCTCGTGGCTTCCCTGATTGAGTCCATCCATCTAGCATGCAGTCTTCCTCTTTCTTCTACCCTCCACCTTTCCCAGCATTATTGTCTTTTTAATGAGTCATGCCTTCTTGTGATGTGGTACAACAGCCTCAATTTGATCATCTTGGCTTCCAGGGAGATTCCAGGCTTGATCTCTTCAAGGATCCAATTGTTTGTCTTTTGGGCTGTCCATGGTATCCTTCACACTCTTCTCCAGCACCACATCTAGAATCAGTTGATTTTCTTCCCTGTCCAGCTCTTGCATCCATACATTGTGATGGGGAATATAATGATTTGAACAATTAACTTTGGTGCTCAGTTGTATATCCACTGTTCAGGATCTTGTCTAGTTGTTTGATAGCTGCCCTTCCCATTCCTAGTCTTCTGATTTCTTGGCTAGAGTGCCATTCTGATCAATGTTTGATCAAAAGTATGGGAATTCCTTCTTCTTCGTGGTCTCTGCGAATCATACAAATGGGTTGTACTGCGCCTGCGCAGTGCCTTCGGAAACTTCTGGAATCACTAGGCAAAGTACACTTTGCAACATGTTGAAACTTTTTGGCGGTAACCCCGCCCATCCCCTATAAAACCTCCGTTCCCGCTCTTTTCCCCAGTTCCTTTTTTCCGCCGCGTTAGCTGCCACTAGGAACTTCGCTCTTTGACTCAGTTTAGGAATCACTGGATAATTGACCTCAGACCGTTTTTTGACTCTTCTCTGCCTGCCCCACGACTTGCTTTTTGGCTTACGACTCGGACTGTTAGACCTCGCACCTTCTTACTCCCCGGCTTGTCTCCTTCGCTCGTTGCCAACTCGGACCGCCCGACTTCGCTTTCCGGATCATGCCATCGGTGCCCTTCAAAAAGTGCTCCGTGTGTGGGGGTAAGATCCCTGGCCAGGATCCCCATTCGTCCTGTCTTTTTTGCCTGGGAGAGACGCACATTCCAGCTTCTTGTGCTCTCTGTAAGTCCCTAACCCCTCAGGCGCGAAAGAATCGGGAGACCAGATTGAAGGCGGCAATATATACCAAAGTCTTCACATCAGGGGCAATGTCTTCTGTGGGGGCTCCTTCTTCCTCCGCGACCCCCTTGCCAACTGTCGCCGAAGCTCCAACCCAGGAGCTTTCAGATGACCCACCGGCGCGGACTACCGCCCCGGACCCTCCGGACCAGGGCCCATCGGGAGAAGTCCCTCGACCTTCGAAGAAGGACAAAAAACACAAGAAAGGGCCCAAGGAGGGTCGTGACGCGGCGAAGGACTCGAGCGCCCATAAGGGTTCGGCCTCGAGATCCTCTGTCCCGAAGGCACCCACTTCCTCCACCTCGAAGTCGGGTTCCACTCCGGGCTCTTCGGCCACCAAGGCCTTGACACCCTCCGGCGCGACCAGGCCATCGACTAAGACGGCGGGCTCTTCCACATCCAAGAGACTCCGCACCTCCTCTTTTGAGAGAGAGCATTTGGCAAAGTGCCGTCACCAGGACGAGCGAGATCCGTCTACGACCAGTAACGTAGAGGTGCCACGTAGCCGCCCAGATCCTGATCAGGAGCGCGCAGACACCAATCGGAGATCGCCGGGTGCCAAGGATCGACCATCAGACCCCCGGATGGCATCACGGGCATCTAGGAACTTGCTCTCCAGGTCTCCTCAAACTGATGTTCGCCGCTCCGATCACCGCTTTGAGTCACCACTGAGGTCCCGACCCACGCTTCCGGACCCTGTATCTCCTGTCAGTTCTAGAGACGACCGCCGCTCGCTTACTCCAATGCCGACTCGCACCCGTCGAGTGGCCTCTCCATCGCCATCTCGAGAAAGGGAACCGGAATATTACTACGACACTGAGACTGACAGATATTACAAACTGGTCCCCCGAGATGATGAAGACTCCCTTTTTCAACCTCGGGACCGAAGGCCCAGACCAAGGGCTGTTTCCAGACCCTCCAGGGCATCGACTTTTTCACCTCGCCGGGTGGAGGCCTCCACCAATCTGGAGGTCGTGGAACTTGAATCGGACGATGAAACATCATCCCGACCCCGTTATCGCCCCAGGGGCGATTCTCTATCCTCCAGGGAAGATGACTATCAGTCCATCTCTCAGGACTTCGCCCAGCCTGGGGCCGTCTCACCGTCAGATGATGTCAGGACCTTTGCAGAGCACGTCATAAAGATGTCTAATGCTCTTGACATTAAGACCTCCCAGGTTGAAGACGAAGCATCTGACCCGATTGAGAGGCGGGTCCACGGTAAGCTGCCAACCCCACCGGCGATTCCTCTCCTCCCTTCGCTGGAGAAGCTGGCCAGGCGCTCCTGGGAAGCTCCCTCATCGACTTCATCCAACAACAGAAAGGTGGAGTCTCTCTACAGGATCGCTCCAGCTACGCCGTCATGGCTGTTCGGACATCCTAAACAAAATTCAGCCATTGTAGAGGGATCCCAGCGAGCATCAACCCCGAAGGCCTCTCTGATGCCCTCAGACAGAGAAGCAAAAAAGATTGACGCTTTGGCTAAAAAGGCCTACTTCTCATCGGCTCTGGGCATGCGGGTTGCCAACTACAACGCATGCATGGGGGCTTATATACAGTGGCTAATGGAGAAGATCTCCCCTCTTGTACCAGATCTACCGGATGACTCCCAGGCAATTCTCTCAGAGGTCCGCGATGAGGCCCATTCGATCGGGAGCTGGATTATCACCTCGGCTAGGCATGCTACCGACTGCTCTGCTAAGTCTATGGCGGCTGCCATAGCACTCCGTAGACACGCTTGGTTACGGTCGTCGGACCTGAACCAGAACGCCCGCACGACCATCGAGGACATGCCATTCGATGAAGAAGGCCTCTTCCATCGCGAAACCGATGAGAGACTCAACTTCAAGTATAGGATGAGGACCGCGGCAAAAAAGCACGGTATGTCCTCCTCCCCCCAGTCATCTTCCCACAAGCGTTTCACGGCGGTCCGCCAGTGGTATGGCCAGGGCCAGAGGCCCTATCAACAAGACCGGCCATTCCAACGCCAGGACCAGTCCCGGCAACGATTTCCATCTCAATCCTCTTCCTCCTCGGGCCGTCGGTCGGGGCCTAAATACAAAAAGAACTATAGGAGGCAGGATCCAGACCAAAACAAGAAAAGAACCTGAAGAGATGCAGCGTACTCCGTCGCTCCCTCTCTCCCGTCCTTCCTTGACAGGCTGAGGCCCTTTGTCACCACTTGGGCCTCCATTACCACCAATTCTTGGGCCCTCACCATCGTCTGCAGGGGTTATGCCCTCGAATTCAAAGAGCTCCCACCAACTGGAGCTATCCTGTCCACATCCCCCTCAGACACCCTTCTCGACGAAGTACGCACCCTTCTTGCAAAAGGAGCCATCTCTCCTGTCGAACCAGTCGACATACCGAGATGCTTTTTTTCCCGTTATTTCACTGTTCCTACGCCTGATGGAGGGGTTAGACCCATATTGGACCTTAGACAACTGAACTCTTATCTGTCTTATCGCCGCTTCCGAATGGTAACGCTAGCCTCTATCTTACCTCTCTTGCAGCAAGACCTGTGGTTTGCAACCGTCAACCTGAAGGACGCCTACTTCCATGTAAGCATCCGGGAGTCCCACCGCAGGTTCTTGGCCTTCGCCATCGGGACGGATGTCTACAGGTACAACGTCCTCCCCTTCGGCCTATCTACGGCGCCTCGTACCTTCACCAAGTGCATGGCACCCGTGATATCTCATCTCCACCGCCGAGGCATGAGAGTCTTCCCGTACCTGGACGACTGGCTCTTTGTCTCCCCATCACCTCAGGAACTACACCGACACACCTCAGAGGCGCTCCAGCTCTTACGGGACCTAGGATTAGTAGTCAACCTCGACAAGTCTCAGCTGCTTCCCACCAAACAGATAAAATTCATAGGGTCCATCCTCGACTCCAACGACTGTATGGCATACCTACCTCCAGACCACTTTCAGGCCCTGGTTCAGGCCGTCAACCGCTGCACCGCCCAGAGGCGAGTACCAGCCAGAGACATCCAGGTGGCCTTGGGGCACATGGCGTCGACGACGTTCGTCACACCGTGGGCAAGGCTTCGGTCCCGTCCTCTGCAGTCATGGTTCCTGTCGGTGTTCGACCCAGAAAGAGACTCCCCGTCTCGCAGGCTGACCATCCCGAGACCTGTCGCGCGCTCCCTCCATTGGTGGCTCAACTCCCGCAACGTCTGCGTCGGCATGCCTTTTTCGCTGCCCCAGCCAGAGCTGGTGCTCACCACAGACGCATCCGAAGAAGGATGGGGAGCCCACGTTCTGGACTTATGGGCCAAAGGCATCTGGTCCCGGGACGAAGGGACACTCCATATCAATGCTCTAGAATTGCTGACGGTGGAAAAGGCCCTGAAAGCCTTCGAGTCTTCTCTGCTAGGCAGGGTCATCCAGCTCAGGACAGACAACACTACGGTGATGTACTACCTGAACAAACAAGGAGGCACCAGGTCCCACACCCTCCTGGACATAACCCTCCGGATATGGGACTGGTGCATCACCCGAGACATTATGCTTCAAGCAGTACATTTACCGGGCACCCAGAACTCTCACGCAGATCTACTCAGCAGGTCTCCGTCGTCCTGCCACGAGTGGAGACTCCATCCAGAGACAGTACACGATCTCTTCACCAGATGGGGAACTCCCCAGTTAGACCTGTTTGCGACCGTGTACAACTTCCATTGTCCCCAGTTCTGCTCCCGGACGCCGAACGATGGCTCCCTCGGAGATGCGTTCGGGCTTCGGTGGTCGGGGATGATGCTGTACGCCTTCCCCCCCTTCCCGCTCATCACCAGGGTAGTAGCCAAGATGACTGCGGAGGCGGCCAACGTGATCCTGATCACGCCCTGGTGGCCGACACAACCATGGTTTCCCTGCCTTCTTCACCTTTCTCAAGCCAATTTTCTCCGGCTCGAGCCCAGGCCAGACCTTCTGACAGTCCAGGGAGGACGAGTCCGACACCCGGACATCAAGACCCTTCCCCTGGTAGCTTGGAGAATCCGTCCCTAGCGCAGTTGCCGGCCCCGGTACGGAGAGTCATTTTAGCAGCCCAGAAGCCAGCCACCCAGAAGTCATATGGACTGAAATGGAAAAAGTTTCTCCAGTTCCTGTCAGACAGGCATCTCTCACCAGACCAGGTAACGACGCCCCTGGTCCTCGAATTTCTGATGTCATTGGTCGATGCGGGACTCTGCCTAACGTCCGTCAAGTGTTACCTGTCGGCTATCTGTTCCTTTTTTCATTTCGAGGACAGGCCCTCATTTTTCAAAGATCCCCTTGTTAAAAGATTCCTAAAAGGATGTAATAATTTGCACCCTCAGGTCTCTCTGCCGACTCCAGCCTGGAGCCTCGACATAGTGCTCGGGGCCCTACAATCCAAGCCTTTCGAGCCCTTAGCCACCACAGACATTAGACTCCTGACATGGAAGACGGTTTTCCTGGTGGCCGTTACCTCTGCCCGCCGTGCGGGTGAACTTTGTGCCTTGCGCAGGGACCAGCCCTTCTTACGATTCCACCTGGACAAGGTGGTCCTCAGAACGGACATTACCTTCCTGCCCAAAGATGTCTCGGCCTTCCACATGTGTCAGGACATTGTTTTACCTACCTTGGCTCCAAACCCGACTACCGACGTCGAGAGGACCCTCCATACCCTGGACGTTCGTAGGGCCCTGGCTTTTTATTTAGATAGGACTAAAGACCATAGCCGTTCCAACAGACTGTTCCAGTGCTACTCGGAACCGAAGAAGGGACTCCCAGTCTCGGCCCAAAGACTCTCGAAGTGGGTATCCAACACTATTGTTCTGTCCTATGAACTCTTGGGCAAACCTTTACCTGCTAGGGTTCGCTCCCATACCACAAGAGCAGTAGCGGCCTCTTCTGCCTTTCTGTCCGGCGTCCCTTTGGATGACATCTGTAAGGCTGCTGTATGGTCTCAACCTTTAACCTTTATCAAGCATTATAGGTTGGACACAAGAGCCAAAAGGGACGCTACCTTTGGGAGAGCTGTTTTGCTGTCAGGACTGCATTGACTCTAGCTTAACCGCTGAACTCAAAAATTGACAGCACTAAACTTGGGGCTTACATCGTGAGGTGGGATATGTTCTTTATTAAGAGTTTATAAACAAACCGTACAACTAGTTTGGTTCTCCATTGTTTTTATTGGTACCATTTATATTGGTGTTCTTTCATGTGTCATGACACTCCCGCCTCCACTGACCTTAGCTCGCCAGTCTCAACCCATTTGTATGATTCGCAGAGACCACGAAGAAGAAGGACAGGTTGCTTACCTGTAACGGTATTTCTTCGAGTGGTCATCTGCGAATACATACAAATCCCGCCCATCCTCCCCTCAGTGTCCTGCTCATATTGGCTCATTCACTTGTCGCCTACACGGCGGAAAAATTGCGGAACTGGGGAAAAGAGCGGGAACTGAGGTTTTATAGGGGATGGGTGGGGTTACCGCCAAAAAGTTTCAACATGTTGCAAAGTGTACTTTGCCTAGTGATTCCAGAAGTTTCCGAAGGCACTGCGCAGGCGCAGTACAACCCATTTGTATGTATTCGCAGATGACCACTCGAAGAAATACCGTTACAGGTAAGCAACCTGTCCTTAACTATTTCGATTTCTTCATTCTGTGGGATGAATTTATGTAGATCCTCCATCATTATTTTTGTTTTCTTTATGTTCAGCAGTAAGCCTGCCTTTGCCCTTTCTTCTTTGACCGTACTTACTTATTATTCAAGTCTGTGATAATTCAAGGTAATTCAGTGATCTTAATTCTAAAGATGAAATGCAAAAAGCATGGAAACGCTTTCTCAATTAACTCATAAACAGGAAAAAAATGTTTAAAAACATAGCGCCATGGTATATTTGCACAGCTAATCAGTCAAACTACAATCTGTAAACCATATACTCAAGACATGTGACCCAGTTTATATCTCACATAAAACTTCATGAAACTTATTACTAAATGCTTTATAGAAGATATAAAAATGTATGACATTACCTAATAAGTTCCCCTGAACTGACATATACTAAAATTGGACTTCTTTGCTGTACAGTATTTATATCCGCCAGCTAGCTCATTTGTGGACCTGTCCAAAACCCCAGGACTCATATTTGCCCATCTTTTATTCCTGTTATGCTGAATTATAAAATAACCAGGTTTAAGCATTTTATACAGAGACTGCTGGAATCTTGCCTGGTGAGCATTTTTCAAATTTTAGTCTATGTTATTCAATATAAGTAAGGAGCTTATCATCCCATGGTTTAATAAATCAATTCACCTCTATCCAGTTTAAAGCTAAATTTGGGCAGCATCCTGATGTTATCAGAAGGTTTTTGTCATTGAATTTGCCACCCAAATACAGCCTGGGTCCATCCCTGATTCCAGGTGTGCTCTGGTGGCAATTTTCCATAAGCTAGAAAACTCCCAGATTCGAAAAGAGCAGCACGAGGCGCTCCTGGGAGCAGTGATTGATCTGGGCTGTATTCAGGTGGCAGATTTGGTGGCAGAAACCTTCTGATGATATCAGGATGCTGCCCAAATTAAGTTTTAAGCCAGACAGAGGTAAATCGATTCATTAAACCATGGGATAAGCTCCTAAATTGAACTGTTACTATATATAAATTGGCTAAACTACATTCTAAAGAAGATACAACCTTTGTCAAAATTTTCAAATGAAAGAACAGGTTGTTCTCTAAAGCTTTCTAGAGCTATTATGTAAGCATGTTGGTAGTTGCCCCGCTCAGTCCCCATGCATCTGACCAGTGCACTGCCCACTTAAAACCTCAGCTCCCTGGATGCCAAAACAGTAACCAAAGACTGGAGAAGAAAGCAGCAGATAACAAGAGGAGGATGGGTGGAATTGTGTGAATTCATTCATAGAATCATAGAGTTGGAAGAGACCAGAAGGGCCATCCAGTCCAACCCCCTGCCATGCAGGAAATCACAATCAAAGCATCCCCAACAGATGGCCATCCAGCCTCTGCTTAAAGACCTCCAAGGAAGGAGACTCCACCACACTCCAAGGGAGTGTGTTCCACTGTCAAACAGCTCTTACTGTCAGGAAGTTCCTCCTAATGTTCAGGTGGAATCTCTTTTCCTGTAGCTTGCACCCATTGTTCCGGGTCCTAGTCTCTGGAGCAGCAGAAAACAAGCTAGCTCCCTCCTCAATATGACATCCCTTCAAATATTTAAACAGGGCTATCATATCACCTCTTAACCTTCTCTTCCCCAGGCTAAACATCCCCAGCTCCCTAAGGCATTCCTCATAGGTCATAGTTTCCAGACCCTTCACCATTTTAGTCACCCTCCAGTTTCTCAACATCCTTTTTGAATTGTGGTGCCCAGAACTGGATACAGTATTCCAGGTGGGGCCTGACCAAAGTAGAATACAGTGGCACTATTACTTCTCTTGATGCAGCCTAAAATTGTATTGGCCTTTTTAGCTGCCACATCGCACTGTTGACTTATGTTCAATTAGTGGTCTACTAGGACTGGCGCAAAGCATTGGCCTGGGACCAATTTTAGGGCTCGGGAAAACGGAGTGTCCGCATGCTCCCAAGCCCTACCACATTGTCCAAACGCTATAATTGCTCATCCCATCCATACTGGGCATGCAACGATTTCTGCGTGCCACAGCATCCAAACACCATGCTGCGCAGATGTCATCACTGCGTGAGAGATGCACCAATGGTTCCCAGCACACAGCACAAAAAGAATCCTTGCGTGGCCGCAGCATTTCTCTACTGCAGCCTCCACCCTTGGCAGAACGGGGCAGCCCCTTTCTTCCCATCTGTATCCCCCCTTAGTCATCCATACTGGTTTCTTGCGACACTTCCCATTTTTCTTCCTCACTGGAACTGTTTGAAATTGTGCCTTCAGTATCTCCCTTTTGAGAAACTTCCATTCGTCTTGAACTCCTTTCTCTTTTAGTATTCCTGACCACGGGATCACCCCCAGTATTTCTCTGTAGCAGGGTACAGACCGCCACTTTGGAGTGGCCTCCACGCGCCCCTTTACGCCACGGACTGGGGCCAGGGCACCCACACTGGCAGCCCACAGGCCCCAATCTGGTGTTTTTCAGGACCAAGGAAAAGCGGCAAAATGCCACTTCTCCCTGGTCCCGAAAAGGGGCATCCTTGAGGCTTCATACCCCAGGAGCTGCAACCAGGGGAGAAAGACTCGGCCCCTGTCCCCCTGGCGTTGTTCCCGCAGCCATTTTGTGGCTGTGGGAACAAAGCTTGCCCTCAGAAGGAGCTCCGTTTCAGAGTTCCTTCGTGCACTGTGCCCAAGCTGCCATAAGCGGCCTGGGATAGCGCGATGATGTCACACACGTGCCGTGCCATTTGGACGCGGCGCATGTGTGATGTAATCATGGCGCCCCTTGTGTGGACAGGAGGCCGCCATGATTACGCCCCTGTCACGTGCTAGGGTTAGGCCACATGTGGGCGGAGCGCCCCGAGGCAACCCTAGCACATGACGAGGACGTCACGTAAGGCCCGTCTGTACCAGGTCTAAGTTTACTAAAATCAGCTCTCCTAAAGTCTAGAATGCATGTCTGACTTTGCCTGACTTCTCCTTTCCACTGTATAACAAATTTCAAGAGAACATGTTCACTCCCACCTAATGATCCCACCACTTGCACACCGTTAACCAGGTTATCCTTGTTGGTTAGGATAAGATCTAAAATAGCTGACCGCCTTGTTGCCTCTTCCACCTTTTGGACAATTAAATTGTCTTCCAGGCAAGTGAGGAATTTGCTAGACCTTGAGGATTTTGCCGAGTTTGAATTCCAGCAAATATCAGGGTAGCTGAAGTCACCCATCACTACTACATCTCTCCTTTCTGAGTGTGTGATCATCTGTTCTAGAAAGACATCATCCAATTCCTCAGTCTCACTTGGGGGTCTGTAGTAGACTCCCACAATAACATCCCTGTTGTTTCCCTCCCCTTTAATTTTTATCCAAATGCTCTCCACCTGGCTTCCAGGGTTGATGTCCTGGATCTCTTCACTGGTGTAAATATCCCTGACAGACAATGCTATTCCTCCTCCTTTCCTGTTTGGCCTGTTTCTTTTAAAAAGGTTATACCCCTCTATTTCTACATTCCAATCATGAGATTCATCCCACGAGGTTTCAGTGATGGCTATTATATCATATTTGCTTTGTTGTGCTAGGAGTTCAAGTCCATCTTGCTTATTTCCCATGCTCCATGCATTAGTATAGAGGCATTTAAGACCACAAGTTCCCTTTACTTGCTGCATGTACAAGTTTTTTTGTCTCCCACTGTTGGGTCCTTGCACTGTCTGCCTTGTTCCCTCTATGACAGTTTGACTATTTTCTCCAGTCCTTTTGCCTTCCAGAATACTGTCTCCCTCCCCCACATAACTCAGTTTAAAGCCCTCCTGATAGAAGAACCACAGTTCTTCTTGAAGTCGCCCCTTCCAAAACTGGGTTGGGGCCGCGATAACCACACGCCGTGGCTCCAATCACCTTCAAGCTGCTCGAAAAAGGAGTGCCAAACAGCCACTCCTTTTTTGGGTGACAAAAAGCCAGATTTTCCACCCAAGCCACTGCTAAAAGCTGGTTTCATGATGTTCCGACAGCATGCAGCATGTAAATGCCGCACCATCAGAGCATCATGAAGCCGCCTCCGGGTAAAAGGAAGGGCGGCTTCCAGGCAGCTTGAGAGCATGCAGCATATAAATGCTGCTCTCCCAAGCTACCCAGAAGGTAACACAAAGGGGCAGCCTGTTTCGCCCCTTGGTTAGTCGGAAGGCAGATCAGGGAATGGGGTTACACTTAGCGGGCACTCTTGGACTCAGCTTTGAACCTGGAGGCCCAGGTTTCTGAGGTGGCCCAAACAGCTTTTGCACATTTAAAGCTTATGCACCAAAATTATGGCCATTCCTTGAGACACTGGATCTGGCCATGGTGATACATATCTTAAGCACGTTACAGACAGCCTAAAAGCGGCAGTCTGCCGGCGCTGCCGGTTGCTCCGCAAGGGAGCCACAGCGGCCAAACCGCGCGGCTCCCTCGCAGAGCAAAAAGAGGCCCCAAAATGGCGCTTCTTTTTGCGGCGCGCTAATGATGCCGCAAGGCACCAATGGCGCACTCGCAACATCATTAGCGCCGCGCAACGTCCGGGCATTACGCGTCTGCGATGTCAAGATGGTGGCGCCCGTGTGGACGGGCACCGCCATTTTGTACGTACCCATTACGTCTTGGGGACGTACTATATGCCCGTCCGGAATGGGCCTTAGTTACATCACATTTGGACTACTGTAATGTGCTTTTCTTAGAGCTGCCTTTGAAGAGTGTTTGGAAACTTCATCTTGTCCAAAGAGCCGCAGCCAGACTGTTAAGTGGGGCAGATTACAGAGACCATACTAGAAGCTCTAGAACAGGGGTAGGCAACCTTTTTGAGACGGGGGCCGGGTTGCTGTCCCTCAGGTGACTGGGGGGCCGAAGCCAGGGGTGGAGCTTCACCTCTCCAGGGTGGGGCCATGTGCCGGGGGTGGAGCTTCCACCCTCCGGGGCGGGGCCGCGTGCCGTGGGATGGAGCTTCCACCCTCCAGGGGCGGGGCCGCGCGCCAGGGGCGGAGCTTCCACCCTCCGGGGGGCAGGCCTCTCCAACTTTGCTGGCCCCTGACGGGGCCCCAAGCCCCGTCAGAGACCGGCAAAAAAGCTGGTGGGGGCCGCCAGCGCTGGAGGGCCCCAGCGACGGCACCGGGCCTCCCAGAGGCCCCCTGCCACCG
>NC_056525.1:80831931-80874577 GCF_019175285.1 Sceloporus undulatus
AAGTGATGTAAGCAAACTAAACACACTGAAAGGTGTAAGACCTTTACTTAAGCAACTTATACATCACTGACAACAGATATCTTAGCGTACCATGACAGGATCTGGATGCACTATGTGAGACTGTGAACGTGCAAAAAGTATATTTAATAAGCAATTCAAGTTTTATCATCATCATCATCATCATCATCATCATCATCATCATCATTATCAGCAGCAGCAGCAGCATTTATTTATTTATATAGTACCATCAGTGTAAATGGCAGTTTACATAAGCAGTTTACAATTGCTAATTTGAAGTTCCCTGCCCTTAGGTTTACATTCTAAAAAGACACGACACACAAGGAAAACTAGATGGTAAGGGGGAAAGGATTAAGTCCAGCAAATGCTGGCTTCTGTTCTCTCCCTTTGAGTTCACAGCAGTGGCAAATGGGATGGAGCTTTCATCCATTGCTGTACTTAGTGGCAATACAGTTGTGATTATTATTTATTTGGTCAAAATTTTAAAAACTGCAAATACAGATGTGCAAGAATATGAGCTATTGAACAAATTTCAGAATCCAGAAGGATTTCCAAGAATTTACATTTCCTGTATTGCATCTTGCCCCTCCTTTTTGTTGACAAAATTGGACTAAATTATGCAAAATGATCACATGCATTTTTGGAATTTACACTGTTAAGCATCAGTTCTCTTAATCTGCATAATTAAAAAGCTGGTTTGGATCTACTGAAAGCCTTTTAGCTTGCACAGAAGAGTTCCCTTGCTCCTGTAGCCTCAGTGAACACCAATCCAGAGGCTCCCCCAATATTTGTGACCAGTATCTTGGGAGGATAGTGCATAGCCCTAGAACTCAGCTTGTAATTCACATGAGTCAAGGAACCCAATTTTCCATTTAATTTTAATTTGTATTTTATTCTTGGCAAAATAACTGTACTTTTTTATCCTTTCTCATGTTCCTCACTAATGAGCAAGATGTAAAAGACTACTATAGAATCTTAAAACTGTAGTCCTCTGTGTCTTGAAGGCAAATTTAAAAGGTAAGGTATTGGAACATTCTTTGCTTTTCTAGCCTGGCTACTTGGCTACCAATTAGCAGGTTCTCTCAATCTCTCTCTCCCCTATCTCTCTCACTCTCTCTTTTTGCCACAGATTTGGGACTAAATGTAGTATTATTCCCAATTACAGGAGACCCATTGTAATTAGTGGGACTTAACATAAATTGTGACTAATAATAGTCATTCTTTTCAGTGGATCATCTGTAGTTGGGACTAACACAGGATTTGGCCCTGAGTTGTTTTAAGAGGTGTTCGACACATTTAGGTGCATCACTTTCTGTTTCAGCATTACAAGAAAATAAGAGGGGCATATATGATTCCTGGGATTTTGTACAGATCCACAACTGATCTAACACATTAGGCTGGCTGATATAAACGCCACTTCTGTACTCAATTCTCTGGGGGGGGGAGGTGAGGACAGGATGGGATCTTGCCTTTTCCAGTAAGCTTATGCAAAAGCAAATGACTGCAGCCTCTTCTAGCCTGTGTGTTCCTCCGCTTTAATACTTGGCCACCTTGACCACATTTTGATGTAGCTTGGCTGCATGCATCCCAGATTTCTTCTATGAAATTTTGGCATGTATGTTAATGTACCCTTCAGCAACATTTCTCCAAAGCTACTCCTAATCAAGCTATGTGTAACAACTTGAATTTCCATGTAGAGCTATTCAATCCACATCAAAACATGACTAATAGGTTCAGTAAACCACAATGAACACTATGCATGTGCAACCATACTGAATAAAGAAGCAGAAACTTGTTTCCCTAAATAAATTTCCTGGATCAGGATTAGTATCTATATTTTTGCCTGCCATCTCTAGCCCAGACCCTAGGCAAGTTATTTTTCTGGACTATAGGGTCTAGAAGCTAGGGCTTGGAACAGATACAGTATTTTTCAGACTACAACTCTAAAAAATAGAGTTGTTCATTCTAGCCAGGCGGTTCTGGGCATTGTAAACCAACCTTTAGGGCCACTGGCTGTTTTCCAAACTTTGGAATAGCCTTCCACAGGTGCCAGACGGACAACCCATATCCATGACTCACTGACTGGTAAACACTGATAAATAACTATAAATAAAGTAGATGCTGATAAATAACCATAACACTGAACCAAATTATGGTGGCAGCAGTATGTCCACCTTTATTTTTTTACTTAGTAGATGAAATAGCTACACACATCTAGGTGAAAAGAGTAGCTACTTCTTGCTTAAATATAGCTTGCTTAATAGATACTTCTTAATAGATCAAAGAGATGCACACATCTGGTAGGAGGAGTTATAGCTGAACTTGAACATCTCACAAACAGGCATTTGGTCAACTTGTCCACTAGGAATATTAACAATACACAATACAAAATTTAAAACTTCCTTTTCTTAGCTGTAATTTTAGTCCCACAAACTTGCTCATTCAAATCTTCTTTAATGAAAATAAGAATAATGCCCCCTTCATACACAGCATTTATCTAACGTCCCTAAGGTGCTGCCTCCAAGAAGAATACTCTCCAATTTTACCATTTTTAAAAGAAATGAATATTATTATTAGATTATCCATAAAATTGTTAAGTTATGAAACTCAAGTACTATAAAAACATGGCACAGAGCCTTTTTTGTCTTCTGATCCTTAGAATCAACATTCAAGAGGAATGGTAAGCCATCACATTTACAGGTGCGCTAAACCACTGACTTTACTGCAAACACACAGTAGCTTTGAACCACTGCCAGTACAAAGGATAAAGAAGTTAAATATAGCAGTAATGCTGACATTTCAGCAAATAGCAAAGCCCACATTTTAGAAGGTACGTTTAAAATTAAGATAATCATAACCACTTGGAGAATTTCTACATTGAAAAGCCACTGTTTGCAAATTACTAGAGGAAAAATAAACTTTTATTTTTATTTTTATTTTTAAAAATGCTTTCCTTTTGAGGATAAATAAAATGAAAACCACTACAGCAGTAAGAAAATTATCCATCATGGCTACAGAGGCACATGTGGTGTATTCTGCTGGTTTTTTTTATAAAATCAGGAGAACTCTGGCTTTTTTTCTTAAATATATAATCATTCCAAAAATTATACTAAAGTATCAGTGATGTACAAAAGTGAAAGCAAGATCTTGATCCCTCAGAATATTGAATTCTTCAACCAAAGAGCAAAAATGTTCCAGATGTCAATTTTAGCTCTGATGAATAATGTGTGTAAAAAACAAGAAAAAAGTAACAGTGAAGTTGTGCACCTGTTTTGGAGACAGAAAAATTGTCCTTCCTACAAACAAAAGTCCTTCTGCAAATAAAGTGAACCCTTGCAACAGTATGAAATGTACCATTCAATATTCCACATGTCAAAAGTCTGAAAGATGAGAAGCATACATGTTCATCTCTCCCTGACTTATAACAATTAGACAATGCATCTTAGCAATATTACCCAAGAAATGCTACAGCAACAGATATTACTACTTAATTATCATGGCCAGAGAGAAGGTAGAAATGAAATAATGTTAATTCTTGAGCAACAATCAACAAAATAAAAAGGAAAGTTACAACAGTGATAGCATGAACGCCAGGTTCAGCACAGGAATTTCACTATTAATTCTTACATGTGTGTATTATATATTTTTATCTTTTCAATTGTTCCCAGCTTTTCAATGCTTGTTTAAAGAATACAGTATATAATATAGATCAGTTGACTATCATTCCTTCCTGATGCCATTGGAAAATGAGACATGTTATACTACTCCGTTTCTTGTATTTAACCTTTCATTGACCCATGAAAAAAATGCATTCCCTTCAGTGCCACGATTACCTAGCACTGAGAAGGTTTTGCAAAAGCTCCTTTGAAAAAAATAATAGCAAAGAGATGTGTGCACATGTTTATTGATCCTTTCAAAACATTGGGTATATGATAATTGTGATAATGTGTGATAATTTCTCTTTAGTCAACTCATATATTTTATCATGTGCCTCTGAAGCATCTGGACTTTAAAAACATTTTCCTAATACTAATTTTCATCAAATAATGTATTAAATGTGCAACAGGGCATCAGCTGTACTTATTTAGCAGCGATTTGCATATGTTGTTTTCTGGTGGCATCGAGTATGTGTTTGTATGGCGTAAATACCCTAAAAAGGCATCAGATCCCATCTGATCTTGGAAGTTAAGCAGAATCAGCCCTGGCTGGTACTGTGTTGGGAGAGCACCAACTAATACAAAGTGTCATAGGTCGTATTTTAGAGGAAAGAACTGGCAAAACCACCTCTGAGTATTCCTTGCCAAAGAAAACCTTATGAAATTCATGGGGTCACCATAAGTCAATAAACAACTTGAAGATACATGCCTTCAAGAGGGGATTTTGCCAGTTTGTTCCTCTAAAATAAAGCATACTGCACTTGGTATTCATTGGTGGTCTCCAATCCAAGTACTAACCAGTGCTGACCTTGCTTTGCTTCCAAGATCAGATGGGATCTTTTGCCTTTAGGGTATTTAGGCCCTGCTGGTATGCAGTGTAATGCAAGCAGAATGTAAGTCTACTGGTGTTATTTATATATATTGCAGTGATGCAAAATCTCAGCCACTATTTACAGAGACCATCAAAATTATGTTCTCTTATACAGAAGCCATATAACTATGACTAACATATTGTTATTCATAGTTCTGATTGGCAAGGATATTTTCCTGTTTTTCCGTTTCTCTCCTTGTACTCCCAGACACATATAAAAATAAATACTTACCACTAAATCCCAGTTATTTTGCTCAAGTAGGGTAATAGCTTCATCAATATTTTCTATACCGGTACATGCCTTTAAAAAGAGAGAGAGAAACATATGGTTGAAGAAGTCTCCAAACAAATGTTCTTTCAAGTTTAAAATATGGTGTAGCTGCTTATAATTTAGGAACATTCCCTTTATATTTAGATTCCAGATATAACATTAAACTGTGTCACACGATTAGACTCTAGTGCATACTTTCAAAACATTTAGGCTGTGTTGAACAGGAAAGAAATAATGAACAAAGCTGCTATTCCCCTTGTTAATCAAATGGCAAATTCTAAGGTTCACTGGACTGATGTAATGTGTCTGACGATTATTAAGCATATACACAGCATTTGCAAAGCACTTTACATTTGTCATTAATTGAGACAAAATTAGAAGAGATCAATATTGTTCATGTTTTACAAGCAAGTAGTATAGAATACTCTCATCACAAGGTTGCTCAGTACATCCTGGTGTCCACATCCTGGTGTCTCAGTTCATTCATAATGACCAGCCACAACATACTAAGCATACCTGTAGGACACCTTCATTTCTGATTATCACAGGTAAGTGTGCTTCCTTCAGAAAAGGATAGCACATAGGTTATTGCAAAGCAATTAAGCAAATGGTTATAAGTTAGCAGACTGGGTCTGTGGAAAATCCCCATTTGAATTCTTAGCATAACCAGCTAAAAGGATATGCTATTTTATTTGTTATCAAATGCCTTCCCATATTAAAAACATTTAAGGTAACTAACAAACAATAATAATAATAATCTATAATCTTTAAAACAAAACAAAAGAATAGAAGCAGAGCTGGGAAAGTCATCTTACTGAAGACTGTGAAATTTGTTGTCATGTAACAAAAAGACAACATGGGGCTTAACTAATAATCTCACTAGAAGTCTTTACATTAACCTGAATAGTTTTTAGAATTACAAATAACATTTGTGAGGAGGGGGGCAAAATCATTATTGGGAGTGCAGCAGATGTGGAAGAAAAATTTCTTTCTCTGGTATAATCCTCAGAAGCTAGTTATTAGCTTTTGGAGAAAGGCTTGCATTGATACCAACAACATCATGTTATCAGCTTCGGCTGATACGCCAGCTGCGTCCCTACCTGGACCGGAGAGACCTTGAAACTGTAGTACATGCTCTGGTAACCTCTCGATTGGATTTCTGTAATGCGCTCTACATGGGGCAACCCTTGTACCAAACCCGGAAGCTGCAGTTAGTGCAGAATATGGCAGCGAGACTGGTCGCTGGTTGTTCCAGGTCTGACCATATAACACCCATCTTGAAAGATCTTCATTGGCTGCCTATTTGCTTCCGGGCTCAATACAAGGTGTTGGTAAGGACCTATAAAACCCTAAATGGCTTGGGCCCAGAGTACTTGGAGGACCACCTCTCCCATATAATCCGCCCCGCACACTCAGATCAACAGGGATGAAATTGTTGGAGGTCCCAGCGACACGCTATGTGAGGACCTCACAGAGGATATTCTCTATCGTGGCCCCAAGATCTTGGAATAGTCTCCCAGATGAGCTTCGTTCCACCACATCCTTAGCTCTTTTCAAAAAGAATCTGAAGACGTATTTCTTTTCCCAAGCCTTCCCACCGTGAAAAATCTTCTCTTACCCCTTTTCATTGATGACCCTGGACTGTACTGTATATCGATTTCCCCTTCCATCTGGCTCTTTTGTCGTTAGTATTACTATGTTGCTTTTAATGCTGTTTTTAACTGATTTTATTGGAATGTTTTTATAAATAATTGTTCGCCGCTTTGATCAAAATTTTGGAAAAGCAGGTTACAAATAAACTATATTATCATCATCATCATCATCATCATCATCATCATCATCATCATGACAGACAGGTTAAATACAAAAGCATACAGTATATAGTGGTTCATCTAATTTGATTATCAGTATGAATGTCAAAACAGTCACATTTGTATGGTTGAAAACACAAGGCTGGATGTTCCTGCTATGGGAAAGAAGGGTGAAGATGAATTTTGATAGTTCTCCCCTCCCCTGTGGATGATTGTGCATTCTGAAAATCTGCCCCAGAAGGCAGGGAGATATTCCTTAGTGGATTTCCACAGGATGAAAGCTTCTGCATGAGAAGAACTGTGGTGGTGTGGGGGGAACACACTCCACTTTCCACCAGTATAATCTTCTACTGGATCAAGCATCTTCTAGACGTACAAGGCACCTTCAGCTCACAGCATTCACAGCCCGAAGCCGGCACTTTTGGCCCACGTGTTTCGGGCCATAGTTTACTATGTTTAGTTTAGAATATATATCACAGTAAACCTTTTCAGCAGGCTAATGAGAGCAAATGGCATCTCTAAACCAACTCAAATGCAGCCTTCTGCCCTTAGGTCACACCACTCTTAATGAGTGGTGTGCTGGCCTGGGTCTGAAAATAGAGCTTGCTAGAGCGGAGCATCTGCACTCTCTCAAGCCCTACCAAGTGTCACGGGCGCCATCTTGGCATGCCGCCATTTACACGGGGTGCACCATGGTGACGTCGCTCGTGCACGGTGCACAAACAGCACCATGCACGGGGAGCATCATGAGGATGCGACATAACCCTTATGGCGCTCCTGTAGTGCTGACAAAAGAAGCTCCTTTTTGGCGTGGTGTCCAGTTGCCAACCCCATGCATCCAGGGGCGGCACAGAGCCGCTCCTTTTGGGCTGTCTATACGGGAACACATATGTACCACATATGTAAAGCTATAAAGATACAATTACAAAGACAAACTAAAGAACTGTTAAACTGTAACTAATAAAGTCCATTGTAAACAACATCCACTAAAAGAGATACTGTCAGCCTGACTTACAAATAAATTTCTTACTTTTTTTCAACAAGCAGCTGTCCCAAGTGATTTCAGAAACACATTAAAAACGCTACCAACATTGAGAAAGTCTTTTAGGTTTGGGATATATTAGATAGTGGGTGAGTCTCACCAGCACATATTGGTGACAGCAGTAGCACAGAGAGGAAAATAGGGAAAGGTTTTAAGAGATTTCGGCAGTGCCGAGTTATCACTGTAACAATGCTCAAGTCCTATTACATACAGTGACACAGTAAAATGGTCTCCCTTATATAAAATGGCAAAATCAAGGTTTGCTTTTGGGACTTTAAAAATATATTTTTAAGCCAATGATGATTGAATCCATGGATACAGGGGGCCAACTGTATCACTGATATATTCCCCACCATCACCGTCTTCCATTTGTAAGGTCATTATCTTTTTTTAAAATCTTTCCAACAACTTCTACTGTGCCACTGACTCTCAAACAGCAAGCCAGTGAGCAGTGTGGATACAACCTCAAACATAAGTTTTAAGAGGTATAGCTGTCAGATTTTTTAAAAAGACTAAACAACTGGTTTGAATAGATTTTTAAGACTGCCCCCTAAATAACAGACACACTAATTCAAAGCAATTCTGCTTCTTTATAAAATATTTCCCCCTTGCTGTTACAAAGGAGACATGCATATGGAGAGCATCAGTTCAGCATGGTCTTTGGTTTTTATTTAATCAGCTCCTGTTTCTTCTTATTTCTAATGGAAAAGTTGCAGTTAGTAGTTATAAGAATTCCATTACAAACAGGAGTATAAATACTGAGCATGACCAGCAACCTTAAATACAGTTTCATAAAGATTTGCTGATAATGAAGAGCGACTGAAGAGTAATGAACATCTGTTTCTTTGGCATTTAAGTGGTGTGTTGGATACTTTACAAAAGAAATATAAACTGTTGCTGCAAATATTTTTTGACTATAATGATATTACAAAAAGAAGAAGGACAGGTGGTGATGAGGAAATACAACAGTGGTATTTAAGCACCAGTTCAACAAACAATTACCTAGAAATACCCTTGTTTTCCAACCAATCAAGCTAGGGCAGGGATGGGGAATACTTGGCCTTCCAACAGCTTTGGCCTAAAAATCCCACAACCCCTTATTATTGGCTATTCTGAATGGGGCTAGAGTTGAAGATAAGAACATCTGGAGAGCCAAAGGTTCCCTGCATCGCAGTCTAAGACTTACAAGGTGAGAGCATACAATATGCAACAGCCATCATCTTTAAAAAAGACTTCATAAAAATATCAATGTGTATGCAGATACACATTGAACTTTTAGATTGCTGTGTATGTGCAAAATCTAAATAAATGATGAGAGTCTTTTTTTAGATAATTCAGGCAGAAATGGTGCAGCAAAGTTGTGGAAAAAAGAGCAAATAGGGATTAGCAAGGTTTGCACCAAGAACACCCTTAAAGATAAAGGCCTCTGCCATCCCTCTTTTTCTGGTTTTGAATATGATTCTAAGCCTATTTTATCCGAATGTGAATTTTTAGTTAGAAGCTACTGGTGATAGTTTATAGATTCTACTGAGCACAGGATGACTTAACCCCCAGGTAACTGTGTTTACATTTGTAATCTCAAACACACAGGAAGGAATATCTCTACTAAAGTGATGTTTTCATTTATAATCTTGAAACAAAGATTCAGTTACTGTTTTATTCATAAATACTGTATACATTAATATAAAGGTCTAGAATGTTAGTCAAAAAATTGACCCCAAAAACCTGAGCTGACTTATCCATGGGTCAATGTAGGTACTGTACTTTAACTCCTATCAAAGAAGGAACCATCCCCTGGCGAAAGATGAGAGCTTAATCTCTTTGGAGCATCTAAAATAAGCACTGACCTGACCCCCTCTACTCTCTCATCCATCCAGCCTTTAGGGTGAGCACAAACAGTTATATCTGCTGGAATTTTGTAAGTTCTTTGACATAGTTTTCCTTTCCTCAACTTACACACAGGTCATATCAAAATCCATAATTTTGGCCCTAAAACCTGCCCTCGACCTATGCATGAGGTCAACTTATAGCCAAGTATGTACGGGAGATGTGATCAATTGATTATGGGAATCTTCTGGCCAGTGGTCAGACCTATATACACTACAACAGCAGGTTTGGATTCAAATATCTTTTTCACTCACATTTCTGAGTGTTCTTCACTTTTTTAAAACAGCTACTGTAATTAAACCAAGACAGCCCATAGTTAGTTTTAGTAATGCAATGTCATACTGAGCCTGGAAATAAAAAAGCCACATAAGACGATAAGGCTAACAAACAGGCACAAACAATAGCAAGACAGTCCTTAGCAAAGTGCCATCTAGTGGAGTCCAATATGCTTAGCTGATGGCAGTGACTCTGAAAACAGGACTAGGAAGCTAGTCACTGCCATTTTAATTTCTCACAATGCTTCCTAAGTCACTTCACTCAAAGGCATTGCGGGAAATGTAAATCATACCTATCAGCTCCCGAATACTTTTTAACAGGGAAGTTGGAACAAGTTGCAATGGTGGATCCTGTCAGGACGCAGAGGTCCCATGACCTGCCCAAAGATACAATGTGCTGATGTTGGGTCTGCAGAGTGACATTATGTTTAGAAAAGCAACTTTTCCTTGTCACAGGACAGACTTTGGGCTCGAATAGACAGGCCAAAATAAAACTGCTTGGAGACACTTTGGAGGTATGCTGTTTAAATGATGCACCAAAGCTGCGCTTCAGTCTTTATGACTGGAGTGTAGCTTTGGTGCGGCTTCTGGCCTCTTAGGGACACATGCATCATTTAAATAGCATACCTCCAAAGTGATCTGAAGCAGCTTTACTTTGGCCTGTCTGTTCAAGCCCTTAGACACTTTTTTCCCCCAAGCCACAAGTAACCTGCATGTCTCAACAGGAATATTTTAGAAGATCCACCTACCACTGTGTGATGGCCTGTATTACAGATGGCTAAGAGACTCTCTGACTGGGCCAAAGCTGCCTAGTGAAACCATCAACAAGGCTGGTAAATCACAAACACAGCCTTTTGTTCGGTGAGCCTTTTCCAATAAGCTAGGTTTTCCTTGCTTGCTATTTTGTATCAAGCCCAATTTACTATAACTACCCATGATGCAGTACTGGTACTGCAGAACCTGTCATTCACTGGTCCACATTTGAGTCTATTTGTCCTTAGTATGACAACAGTCAGTGCTCTGAGGCATCTTTTATAAATTCTTACATTGACTGTATTTTGGATCACTTTTTCATTTCTTCTTTCTTCCTCCCTAACTTTTCACAAGATTCTGAAAAACTATCTAGAAAAGCTAAGAAGCAGATTTGGTGGTTTGAACATCAGACTATGACTCTGGAGGCCAGGGTATAAATCCTGACTTGGCCATGTAAACCCACTGGGTGACCTTGGGCAAGTCACACTTTCTCAGCCTCAGAGGATGGCAATAGTAATCCCTCTCTGAAGAAACCTGACAAGAAACCGCATGAAAGGCTGGTTATAAGTTGGAAACAACTTGAAGGCACACAACAACAAATAGCTCTATCTTTTTTAAAAAAAATATATCCGATTATGTTTAAGCTGCTTCACTAATTACTCAATATCCAGCCAAAAGCCAAGCAATAGAGGCAAGAGAAATTACGGAATCTGAATCATGGAATTACCAAAACAGTAATGACAAAGAAACAAACTAATAATGGAATGACTAAAACAGTGATGATAAAAAGATAAACAATACAAATATGGCTAAGATCCGATGGTATATTTTGGTATCCACTGCGAGTGAAATATAAATTTCTTACTGCTTTCTCACAATACAACTCTCTGGCATCCAAAACATGATTGAAAACCAGTCCTCCAGAGCAGGATTTAGGTGGGGGGGGGAGAAAGATGGGAGTTCATTAGTTCTGGGGAAAGCAGAAGTAGATCATGTGCAGCCTGTCATATCTAATCCATTTAATGTTCTTAAAGCATAATGTGCATTTAGATCTGCTGAGAAAATATTGCATTCAAGGCAGTTTATACCACATTTTAACAAGAAGCATCGTTTTTACGATCTATACTGCTATGACCAGACTTTAATTTGTAAAGAAAATGTAAGAAACGTGGGGTGGAAATCTGTAACAGAGTGGAAAATCTAGTTGTGTAAATTAGTATATGGATATTTAATAACAGATGCCAGATTTTCAGGAGCACATTGTTTCCAGATATTGAGAGGGAAACAAACTGAAAATGAAATTTGGAAAAATTGGATTAATGGCAAAGCTTTAGAAAAATGAATGACAACATTAACTCATTACTATATGTGTTTTATAATACATAGCAAATTTCCTTCAAACACTTCTATATCACCCTTCATCCCATGAGATTCCAATATGCTATAGCATATAATTAATTATTGGAAGACCAGCAACAACAACAACAACAATAAATGCAGTTTTAAGACAGGATGAGAAATTACACAAATTAAAATGGCTTGCTAAAAATATATGTTCTAATCTGGTGTCAAACATATTGGAAAGTAGGTTGAACAGGCATAGGCTGCATCCACACTGCAAAAATAATCCAGTTTGACACAAGTTTAATTGCCATGGTCAGGGCTGGATTAACCATTAACAAAATAAGCACTTACTTAGGGCATCAAGGGACAAGGGGAATCACATAAATTTTCTATTGCCAGATTTACCATGGACTATATGGTGCAAAACTGCAAATGGTGCAACTGAACCAGGGTAAAAAAAAGACTTCCACAATAAATTTTTAAAAATCTTCTACTACTAGTACTACTACTAATAATAATAATAATAATTATTATTATTATTATTATAGAGGTTAATGATATACATTAATCATGGAAGCACAACAACATTAAAATCTAGTAACTGGTAAACTACCACACGGTCCGCCAAGGCTCAGTTGATTGATTTGTCTTGGTCATGTTGGCTATTCTTTTCAGTTGTCCATTAAGAGTGACTGCAGTGCCACTCAGTACAGTGTTGCCAGATAGGCTGGTTTCTCCAAATTTAAACGTTTCAAATTTTTTATTTTACAATTTATTATTGTGTGTGTGTGTGTGTGTGTGTATACACACACACACACACACCAAAGTCTTTTAAGTGCTTAGGGCCTCTAAAGGCCTTAATCCAGCCCTGGCTAAAATGATATGGAATTCTGGGAACTGTAGTTTGTTGTGACACCAGAGCTCTCTGACAGAATCTAAATTTCTCACAAAAGTACAATTCCCAGAATTCCACAGCATTAAGCCATGCCAGTTAAAGAGGTGTCAAACTGGGTTATTTCTGCAGTCTAGAGAGGGCATTCCAAAGACAAGATGTCACTGCAGAGAAAAACTAAATGGAGGTACACTACTTCTTATAAGTGAAGTACCAGCATCAAATCTGAATAGAAGATCAAACTTCTGTGTGGAAATAGCAGCTCTTTCAAGTATTTCAGTCCCAAGTTGTTCAGAGCTCTAGAAATAATTATCAGCATCTTGAACTGATCTTGGAAGCCAACAGCCAACTACTATAGGTCTTTAAACTGAAGTGATATGAGTGGCAGCACCAGTTAAAATTCTGTCACGTGAATTAACAGCATTCATTGGAGTTTCCAGGCAGCAGCATTTCTAGCACAATGCAGTAACTCAGTTTGGAGATTACCAAAACATGAGCCATCATGGCCAGATGATCTCTTTCCAGAAGTGACCTGGAGAGGGGTTGCCTATGATCTACAGTATTTGGCAGCTCTTGATCTTGCTAGACTTAGAAGTCTCATTTTATTTTATTTATTAAGGTATTTCTGTATCAGCTATATCTAGGGATCTCAGAACAGTGTAAATAAAATCTTTTTTAACAGTTAAAAAAAATAAAACAGGTCAATTTAAAAAATTGACAAGTTAAAGCAAAACAGTTGTTTGGAGATCCTTACATTATTATTATTATTATTATTATTATTATTATTATGCTTTATTTATATAGCGCTATAGATTTACACTGCACTGTACATACAAACAATAAAATAGATAAAGTAAACCTGCCCATGGCGTACAATTTAAGAAATAATAGCATAATACATAACAATACAGTTCAATAAAGTAAAGCAGGCAACAGATTAAAAACGTCAAATGAGGCCAGAGATGCAAGAGCAGAACTGAGTCCATGGCTTTGGCTTCTGGTAGGTCCTTTCTTCTAATCTTGTGTTTAGCTTAGTGTTTAGTGGGACTTTTCACACTACAAAATTATAGCATTATGATTTCACTTTAAATGCCATGGCTCCATCCTTTGGAATGCTTGGGTTTGTACTTTGATGAAGTATTAGAACTCTCTGCTTGAGGATTCTAAATGCCTCCTAAACTGCAAATCCCAGGATTCCATAAGATGTTGTCATGGCAGCTAAAGTGGAATCATAGTGCTATAATTATGTGGTGTGAAAGGGTTCCTGACCTTGGAGATAGGCCTATAGTTCCTGACTGTGGTCCAAGCCCCTTCTTCTCCTCCACTTCCCATGCAAGCAGTGTTCTCACTGGTGGGCAATGCCTGCTCTGCCTATATAGAGCTCATTCCTCTTCATTTTTTTTTTTTATTATTCCCCTGGGAGTTTCCACCTGCAGAGGGAAGGGAAGTATCTCTTTCCCTTATCCACATGTTTCTGTACCAGGTTCCTCCCAGAATTAGGCTTCTGGGTCAACTGAGAAGACAAGCCAGCAGGCAGCCATTATAATACCAGTTGGATTTGTACTAGAACATGACTGACTGGCATGGCCAGCTCTACAGGAACTGTTACCTGCCTACCGACTGGCAGGAAGTTGAAGCTAACAAAAGGACTCCATGCCAGGCCAAGGCAATCCAAGCATCTCATAACAAAACTAGGGTGATGAGCAAAGCATATATTTATATCCAGTTTAAATCAATGGGAGAAGGATACCAGTAGATAGAAATATCTACCTACAATAGAAAAATATGTTTTTACAATGGAAAAAGTTCTCAAAAATGAAATTTTGTATGTTAGAGAATTTAGTGCATGCAAAAATAAAATTATGAGCCTAAATACCCTAAAGGCACCAGATCTCATTTGATCTAGAAAGCTAAGCAGGGTCAGCCCCGGTTAGGACTTGGATGTTAGACCACCAAGGAATACCAGGTGCTGTAGGCTATATTTCAGAGGAAAGAAACCACCTCTAAGTATTCCTTGCCTAAATTCATGTTGACAGGTGACTTGAAGGGACATACATACATACACACAAAAATAAAACTGCCAAATAATTTACAAAGATGAAACATTCATGTAAAGACTTTTTTGAGTTGAATATAAATGTAAGCTTTTGTATTTGGCACATAAATAGAAAATACCAGATTGTATATTTGTTTCTAAATACAAGACACATGCTTTTGTTTTTTAAAAGCAACACAGCACAGAACTTGAAATGCATCTTAAGAACTCCCCAAAGTTGCAGTGTAAGACACAGAAGACTGTTGGGGCAAACAGTCCATGGATCACCACTTTGACTATCAGTCTTCTAGCCTGTCTTGCCAAATAAGCTGATACACTTCACTCCAGGTCATTGCCAGCAAACACCACAACAGAAAATACAAAACTGCACAGCAGTAACAAAAAGAAACAAAATTAGTATAAACACACCACTGCGCCCCATATAACATCTGTGCCAGTCCCTTCATATTAAAGGCCTGAATGGCTAATGGAATATGCTGAACTCCTTTGGTGAAAAAGAAGGATACAAGTGACTTTATACTTCTCTAGGCATTTGCTATGGCATTAGATGATTGGGCTTTCCAAAAGCCCAAGGACTGAAAAGTCACTCCCAGATACTTGTTAGATTTTACCTGTTCAATTGGCTGGTCATTTATAGAAGAGTTCTGAATTGCCTAGCAAGTATCCCTTGGATCAGATCTGTACTCTCTGAAGGTACAGACATTAACTTTTATATTTAGACTTTTATTTTTTAAAATGGTACAATTTTATATCTGTGTTGCTTTTAAATATGGTGTAAGCCACTTTGAGTCTCATTCTTGGGAGGAAGGTGGGGTATAAAGGAATAATAAATTATAAGATACAGAGTGATGAGGGGGATTTCTCATTTAGAATATACCATAAAGCATATGATTACAGTACAATCCATCTTCAAAGGTACTTCAAGTGACACATTACTGTACTGATCAAAAATAGTAGCCATTATACACAAATATTAGTAATCCAATTTAAAATAACTTCATCTAAGTACTGATTTTTATATTCCCCGTTTAACCCCCCTCCAGAGAGATGGGACATTTTTGTTCCTCAGTAACATTTTGGTGCAGAGGTGCAGAATTCACACAGAACTAGAGCTGTACAAGATTTAAAAGTAAGTATTTTATGATATTGTCACCTGAAGTATTGTAAATAGTTTCAGTCACTTCCATGCAGAGGGTTTTTAAAAAATAAAATAAACAAAAAAGGCTGGGAGAAAAACTGTCTGATGTTCATTACAATTGTGCTGTCTCTTCCAACAAGACATACAGATTTTATTTGTTCCCTACATTTCATGCAAATGTGTATTTTCTGGCTCTAGACAGGGTGAAATACCCTTGAGTCTTCATCCACAAACACACATGTGGAAGTAGGATATTTTTATAACATGCAGTACACTGATATTCTCATTGGGATCATCAAATACCCCACATTAAAGTATTCAATGGAAGCTGGGTTTTTTGTCTCAGCTGGATGCAGATTAAGACAGCTAACAAAGGTCGAAGCCACTAAATTACAAATAATATCTGGCACTGGCTCCAAAAGTGACTTGTTACTCTTACAGCTACCAACTGTTTGATTACTGAACCCGCTCTTAGGACTGCATCTGTTGTGGAACATTCCTCTGCACTGCGAGAGGGAATGGAATTGAAAGAACAATATAGAGAGAAGGGAGAATAAAGCCATCTGTAGATTTCCAACATGATGGATAGCTGGAATTAAAAAGAGAGTAGGGATCTTGTTCACCTCCAGACAATGTTGGACCGCAACTCCCAGTATATCAAATCTGAATAGCCAATGTTAAGGGGTGCTGAGATTTGCTGTCCAACATCTTCTTAGAGGGCCATGTGTTTCCTGACCACAGATTACAAAATACTATACTAGTGTGGTGTAGTGGTTTAAAGTCTCCAACTACAACTCTGGAGACCAAGGTTCAAATCCATGCTCAACCATAAAAACCCACTGAGTGACCTTGGGCAAGTGACTCTCTCTCAGCCTCAGAGGAAGGCAAGGGTAAATTCCCTATGAACAAATCTTGCCAAGAAAAAACGCATTAGGGCCACATTAAGTTGCAAATGTTTTGAAGGTATGCAATAACAACTGCTACAAGTACATGATGACACTACACAAACACAATTCTGACCTGGATATAGACTGGACCTTAGGAATGCCATTCTAAGGAAAAGTACACTGGTCTCAAATGAGGATAAATATTGCATCTCAAATACCAAAGGCAGAATCTAATTGGGCTTACTAGTCATAAGAAAAATGGCTTAGGTCCTATTTGGTTTTATAAGCTCACATGTTTGACAATTAAGGAGGCAAATTATTGAGCAGAAATTGTTTTTAGGATTTTAATTGCTGACAAAAGTTAAGTCCCATAGCAATCTTCAAACTAAACCACAAGCATAACTCAGCTAGATTGTAAAATCATACTTATATCAATGGAAGCATTAAACCTGTATTTAACTCTCTCCCATTATAATCAATGGAACTTTAGAAGCACTTAATTTTGGCTAGATCATCCTCAAATTAATTGGCATGATTACATTTTTGAGATCTTAGGCCCCATTCCCCTGGGTAGATCTGGTCCGGACTCGCTGAGCCAGTACCAAATCTGCCTGGTCAGAAGTGCCCACTACCCTTTGCACCAATCGGGGCATTCTGCCCCACTAAAGTTGATACTCACCAAAGTACCAGGTTAAGATGGAGCCTCTTCTGTCAATCAAATGATGTCAATGGTGACATCTAATGCCGCCATTAACAGCGCGAGTGCTTCATCAGGCGCTTTGGCTTTTTTAAAATTAGTTTTTACATTTGACAGCTTATGCGCATGGAGCATGGGGCTGAGAGTGGAGCAGCTTGTGGGGCTCCTTTTCCTCCTCCTCCTCCTCCTCCTCCTCCTCCTCCTCCATCTCCATTAGTTTTTTTCAGCAGCAGGAGTGTTTCATTGGGCGCTTCAGATTTTTTTTTATTATTTTTACAATTTGACAGCTTATGTGCATGCTACATGGGGCTCTTTAAATGGGTGAGGGAACCCCCAGTCCATATATGGATAGTTGGCTTCCACATATGGACTGGGGTTCCCTCTCCCTCCATTTAAAGAGCCCCATTCATATTGAGCATTTAAACGGAGGGAGAGGGAACCCCAGTCCATATACAGAAGCCAATTATCCATAGATGGACTGGGGGTTCTCTTTCCCGTTTAAAGAGCCCCATGTAGCATGCGCATAAGCTGTCAAATTGTAAAAATAATTTTAAAAATTCCGAAGCACCGATGAAGCACTCCTGCTGCTGAAAAAAACTAATGGAGGAGGAGGAGGAGGAGAAAAAGGAGCTGTAAAAACCCAAAGCACTGTATCAAAGCCGGATGTTGCAGGGAGGGGAGGCATGTTCCGATCCCTGGCCTTTACCCCTCCCCTGAACATGACCCAATCATGATCGGAGCCAAGTTCAGATTCAAATTGCACCGGGTTTTCCGAAAAGAAACGGTAAATACCTCACTCTTTGAAAACTGGGGCTGAGGGGGATTTGCACCAGATTGGGTGTACAAAGCACGGATTCGGCTGTGAATAAACCAGCGCCAGTATGAACTCCCCACTTTTAACCCAGTTCACAAACCGGGGTATATCGTAGTCTGAATGGCCCCTTAGATTGTGTACATATTACATCTATGTTTGCTGCCTTCCAGGCTGAAAAGGTTGGTAGCGTGATCTGTTTTGTTTTGCTGAAATTTTAATCAAGACACTATATTAGCAGTTCTTCCATATTTTTAAATATTTTAAATATTGAAGTACATTAGAGATTTTCCTATTTTAAAAAAAATAATTGTGTTTTAATAGACTTGCTTACCATATTTAATATTTTTTTACCTACACTTGGTTTTAATCTATTTCCCAAGCTACTCTGAATCCCACACTGGGAGAAAAGACAGGACGTATCACATCCTATAGGAGCTCATACAGGAGGAAAAATACTAACAAGACAATTTGAATTTTTTCAAATGAAGGGAAAAAAATAACAGGACATGGAATATTATGCACATCATTTGCAAAAGATTGCTGTACAAGCCACAGCATTAACTCAGCACATTCCTTGTTCAGTCAGCAAGAAAAACAAAACTCTCAGGGTTCCCATAACACATGGCAATCAAACACATGTTAGTTCTAGAAGTTGAACAACCACAACAAACGCAAGTGCAATACTCATATTTCAAATAGCATCTGTACAAACATAGCAATTTACACACATATCAAAATAACATCCAAAGTGCAAGATCAAATACTGTTCCAATCAAATAACACATAATGTGTTGGGACCTACAAGACCTGGATTCAGCTTCCACTTTAGGACATCTGTAATGCAAGTATGCATCTCTACTCATAAGAAAATCCTTCTTGGTTCAGTGGGAATTACCGTATATACAGTCGGCCCTTCTTATACAACACGGATTTTTTATACATGGATTCAAGCAGCCACGGTTTGAAAATGTTCAAAAAAAGTATAAATTTCAAATATTAAACCCTCATTTTCCATTTTTTATAAGGGACAACATTTTGCTATGTCATTATATTTAATGGGACTTGAGCATACACCAATTTTGTTATCCACGGGGGATCTTGGAACCAAAACCCAGCGTATAACAAGGGTCCACTGTACTTGACTATAAGTCAACCTCATGTATAAGTCGAGGTCTGGTTTTGGGGCCAAAGTTTTATTTAACCCCATATCAGTTGAGGGTAAAACTTAGGGGAATGTAGCAAACTATGCAAATTTTGCCATGGAAAGTAAAGTAAAATGATGCTAAAGAACACTGCTATTTTACCACTTAGACATTCAAAAAGGCCAGAAATGGCACTGCAGTGCATTAAAATAGAGAGGAGTACTTCTTTTAGTTTCTTCTGGGATGGACTACGCTCTTGCCTTTTCCTGTATTAGAGAAAGTGATGGTTCCTTTTTTGATAAGAGTATAGCACTTAGAGTACTTATATTTACCCATGGATAAATCGACCCGGGTTTTGACTAAAATTTCCAGACTTATACATGAGTATATACAGTATTCAATTTATATAAACTGTGGATTTACTCAAGAAGGCAATAGTTCCAGTTATATATACTTAGAAATCAATGGAACTTATAGCTAAGAAAATGTTACCAGTATTTCAAATTAAAGTATAGACAACATTGGGTGACCTTAATTGTAACCACAATTTATTCATTTTCACAATCACACAAATTCTTCTTACACAGTTTGAAAAATGGCAATAACATCTATCTGAATGTGTTTGAAGATCAGCAAAATATATCTGCAAAGATATTACACAAATGAAGGAATCAATATTGGAGCCTAAGATTAAGAGTACAGATTGCAGAGCAATCCTATGCATGTTTACTCAAATACCCAGTGAGCCTTATTCTCAGTCGAGTGTGTGTAGGATTGCATCTTAAATCAGTATATAACAATTCTAAATGATAAACTACCACTCATCCTAGAATTTCAATGATTTTATGAACCCACAGGACAAATCAAAATTTACCACTGTTAGTTTTTAAATTACATTTAAACCTGATGGGGGATCTTAATTATGATATGTTGAATAAATTGAGGTATCGCAAACTATCTACATTTATTTTGAATTCTCATCCAAAACACAATGTATTGTGGGGTGCACCCTGCATTATATTGTACTGCTGTCAGACCAATATCAAGTTTAGTTCCACTTTTTTTTTCTGTTTTAAGTTATCTTTCATATAATGTCATCATACTTAACCAGAACTTTTAATTTCTTCCACACAACACTCAATACAAGTAGATTTTAAAATTCCCTTTTATTATGAAACACTGCAAGTGAACTTCATTCTAAAGTTCATGCCTGATTTGCAAGAGCAAGAGGAGAAATTCCTGGATAGCTGCAAATTCAGTGAGACTCTGGCAACTTTTCAAAATAATTAGCAAGGTTCTGATTCTTCTGATCCTAGAAATGTGATTATGCCCATCAAATAACATGAATGCTTACTGTAATGGAAGTAAATATTAGTGATACAACAAACTATTTCTGCACATAAATAAAGTGATTGTAATAATGCCTTCCTCACATCTAAAAAAATTAATTTGCATTTCTTAACATTTCAAAATATACACAGGCAGCTGAGCATCACAGGTCTGACACTTGTAGATCGTTTTCTCATCCTAACAGTTTCAACAACACACGCAACCCAATCTTGTACAGCTACACTGAGAAAGCATCTACACTGCAGAAATAATCCAATTTGACACTAGTACTTTAGGATCGCCAGTTTTGTGAGACATTTAGCATCCTCAGTCAGATTCCAGGATTCCAGAGTTAAAGCAGTGTCAAACTGCATTAACTGTGTGGTGTGGCAGCAGCTTCAGAGCATTCAGTGACAGCTCCAAGTAAGAGTACCTAGGAAAGCACCCTTTCACAATATTAGATAAATTTCACACTTCTTGATTATACCAATAATTAGTACATTTATTTTGGATCTAGATGAGAATCACAGAATTATCAATTTCATTTTACCAGTTATATTTGCAATATGTGATGTAGTGTACCATGTTGCCCATTAAATATGTACCCATTCAACTTCCTATGAAAGCGAGAATTACATATTTCTGAAATTTATTTTTAAATTATTTGTACTGACATAGAATAGGAGGAGCAGAAAGCAGAATTACTTTTCAAATGATGAAACACAAAGTTTTAGATACTGCATTATAGGCTTGACCCAAAATTACTCATTAAAACTTCTTTACCCTGAGAGTCTATATCATTAAAGCTACAACCTTATATGCACTTACCTGAGAGGTCATCCCATTACAATATACCTGCCCATTCCAATATCATGGGCACGTGTATTATAAGAAAATTCTGCTTCATAACTATGTACAGCCATGCATATATTTGGGCTTAGGTTTGTATGGTATGATTGAAAATAAGTCAATGCAAAACCCTCAGTCAAAAAGCTAATGAGAAAACTGCCTTACTGCCTGAAATTACAGAGGAACAATTTCAAGGAAATGCAATGTATTCAACAGATGAAAACAACTCAAACAGAAGTAATAAATATCCTATGAGACAGATACGTCTTATTAAAATAAATTTCTGTGTAAAGAGATTTAAGAGACTTGTTATTTAATATAAGTTATTTTAATTATCACCTCTATTTCTTCTCATATCTCAGTGCAAGTGCCCTCTCACACTCTTGGTTATAACAATATGATTCCATTATAACTGCCATGGCTGCATCCTATCGATTTCTGGGATTTGTAGGTCTGTGAAACACAAGCACTCTTTGGCAGAGAATACTAAATACCCGTCCTTAAACTACAAATCCCAGGATACCACAGCATGGCAGTTAAAGTGGAATTACAGCATAGTGTTATAATTAAGCGTCAAAATCTTGCAACAAGTATATTGTGGTTGGCCAATAAAGGTATCACTGATGGATTTTTGTTTGTAAGTGTTATAATTAATCATAGAAGCATGGAGTCGGAAGAGACCACAAGGGCCATCCAGATTAACACCCTGCCATACAGAAACCACCACCATCCCTGACAACTGTGCAAAGTCAAAGGGCCCTAGACCAGCCGTGAACCCTTAGAATATAATGGCAGCTCTTTTTAGAGATACAGCAGATTATTTCCTGTTTGTGGCAGTTTATGATCTAAACACTCTAAGGAAAGCAAGAATGAACAAGATGGCAGAATCCAAAGACCTAGCTGGGTTAAGTCTGAAAATCAGTGTAGCACCTTTGAAACTAACTTTGGTAGCATGAGCCTCCTTACTATCTGAAGAAATAGGCTCAGGTCTAGGAAAGCTCCTGATCCCAGCCTCTTTCTTTCAGTGAGGTCCAAAACACACTACAGAAATAATCCAGTTTGAGATTGCTTTAATTGCCCCTGTCTCAGTCAGTGCTAATGAATTCTGGGAACTGTAGTTTTGTGAGACATTGAGCCTTCTTTGTCAGAGAGAGCTCTGGTGCCACAATAAACTACAATTCCCAGGATTCCCTAGCATTGAGCCAGGGGCAGTTAAAGCAGTCTCAAAGTGGATTGATTTCTGCAGTGTGTGTTTTGGAGCTCAGAGAGAGAAAGAGAGAGGAGGAAGGAGCAAGGAAGAGCAGGAGGAGGAGGGAGGCCAGGCCAGGAGGAGAAGATGGCAGGAGAGAGAGGAGGGCTGGGGTTTACCTGAAAATCAGCCAGGATCATCTCTCTGTCCATGTTGGAGGCCATTACAGGCGGCAGGGTGCCTTCCTCTGGGATGAAATGGCCACTTGGAGGGCGATCAGAGGGGGCCCCGAGCTGGAGCTGGAGCTGGGGAAGGAGGAAGGGAGGAAGGAAGGAAGGAAGGAAAAAAAGAAAGAAAGAAAGAAAGAAAAGGGGGGGGCTAAGATCTCATCGAACAACAAGGGAAGCCCTCCTTCCCTCGCTCCCAGATCTCCAAGGGAAGAAGAGGCACCAGCAGCAGCCCTTCTTCTCCTCCTCCTCCTCCTGCTCCTCTTCAGGGAAGGAGGCCCCAGCCCTGCCTTTAGGAAGCCGAAAGGAGGAGAGGGAGAGCCAGAAGGAGAGGGAGAAGAGGAGGCTCCTGGGCAGCTTCCTCCCTCCTGCTGCCTTGCAAGCCGCTGTCGCACATTTTGCCTGTCATGGAGGTCGCAAAAGCAGCGCTTTCCGGCACCCACGTGACCAGGCCTCCTGTCAAATGGGCGCCGCCTCCACAAGGAAGGAAGGAAGGAAGGAAGCAGGAGATGGCGGGCCAGGGGCATGCCCTTTTACTGCCCCCCCCATGGCTTCCTGCTCTGGAATTCTGGGAATGGTGGTTTGTTGTGGCACCAGAGCTCCTCTATGGGCAAGTAGTCCCCTGGGTTTCCCTATGGGCAAGTACTGTACTGTCTCTTGTTTTAGTACGTTTTTAAGCAAAGGAAGACCCAGAGGAGGAATTGCAGGTTGAGGGAGGGAGGAAGGAAGGACTTCATGGTCATGGTGGCCAGATGTCTTCACCAAGGAGGACAAGGTGCCACAAAATGTAGAGCCTTGAAGAAAAATGGAGGATATGACCAAAGAAAAGCTAAGAACACTCATGGAAATGGAAATTCCTGCTTCTTAGTCATGCTCAAAATGGAGGCCATTATGGAGTCACTCTTGGACAGAAGAGATAATGAAATGGAGGATGTGTCCTAGAAAAGGAACATGTCTGCTCACCCTGCACAGAAATGAAAATCCATGCTTCTTAGCCATGCTCCAAATGGAGGACATTTTGGAATTCCTTTTAGATAGAAGGTAATGAAATGGAGGACGTTTCCTGGAAAAGGAGGACCTCCAGTCACCCTGTTTGCCGTGTTTTCCTGGTACTGTCATAAATTTGCTTCATTTTGTAAAGACTGCCTGCATGCACAGGGTGACCAGATGCTTTAACCGCAAAGGAGGATAAGGCACCACAAAATGGAGGGCCTTCAAGAAAAAATGGAAGACGTGACCAAAGAAAAGCTAAAAACACGCCTAGCAGTATAAATCCATGCTTCTTAATCATGCTCAAAATGGAGGAATTTTGCAATCCCTCCTGGACAGAAAGTTGATATGGAGGACATGTCCTGGGAAAGGAGGACGTCTGGTCACCCTGTGCATGCACAGTTCATGTTTTCTTTGGTCCAGAGTTTAGCAGACCCAGGGTTGCATCTTCACTGCAACAGTAATACAGTTGGTACTGCTTTAACTGCCATTGCTCAGTCCTATGGAATCCTGGGATTTGTAGTTTGCAGCACAAGAGCACTCTGGTCAAGAAAGCAAAATGTCTCACAAAACTACAAATTCCATAGCATTGAGATGTTGTGTGCCTTCGAGTCATTTCCAACTTAATGGCGGCCCTAACATGAGGTTTTCTTGGTACGATTTGTTCAGAGGAGGTTTGCCATTGTTTTCCCCTGAAGCTGAGAGCGTGTGTCTTGCCCATGGTCATCCACTGAGTTTCATAGCTGAGCAGGGAATCAAACCCCGGCCTCCAAAGTCATAGGACAACACGCAAACCACTATGGTTCCATACCCTGGCAATTAAAGCTGTGTCAAACTGCATTATTTCTGCAGTGCAGATTAGATTAAGGAGGTTTGGGAGATGGCAAGCCGCAGGGGGGAGTGGCAGCATTAGGGGTGCATCTACATTGTAGAAATAATGCCTTTTGACCCCACTTTAACTGCCATGGCTCCATCCTACAGAATCCTGCAAGAGTTACAGTTTTGTGAGGCTCCAGCTCTCCTTGACAGAGAAGGCTAAATATTTTGTTAAACTATAGACCCCAGGATTCTATAGGATGGAGCTACGGCACATAAAGTGGTGTCAAACTGCATTAATTCTACAGCGTAGATGCACCCTGGAACAGTCCAATCTTATACAGTGAGTTTATCTAGCTAAGTAAAGGCTGCAGTCCTGTTGCTAGGCTCTGTTGTTATTGAAATTAGTAAGATAACTTCCAAGTAAGCATGCCTAGTGTAAATACAGTGGCTTTTACGTACCTCAGAGTAAATTGGATTGCAGTCTTTGGGAATTAGATACTATGCACTGTTGTTGTTGTTGTTGTTTTTGCTAATCAAATGTTTATCACTGTGTACAGTGTTGAATCATTAACCTTGGGGTGGGTTTATAAGGCCAGTTGTTGGTTTTTAAGGTGTAGGATTGCAACTTCTTCTTTTCTTTCAAGCTTTCTGTGTCTACTGGCTGCATGATGAGAAAAAACGTAGAGCAGATGCCACTGATGGAAACTTAGACCTGTTTAAAAAGGAAGAAAGAGAGCGGAAAGGGAATTTAACAGCACCTTTAAGACTAATTTATATTTTAGTGTGAACTTTCATGGGGCTCAATCAGTTTCTTCAGATATTAATCTTCATTAAAGTTTTTGTTAAATATAAGTTAGTCTTAAAGTGCCACTAGTTCTCACACACACACACACACACACACACACACACCTGCCTTCTCTTTTTTCCTTTTTATGCTGCTACAGACTAATGCCTCTGTTTCTTTGGAAACTGCTACAGTGAATCGACCTGTTTTTCTGGTTTGTGAAGCTGCTGAAGAAGCAAGCGCTCTACCTGGAAAAGGTGGCAGTGTTAACTGATAAGCTGGCCGCTTTTAAATCAACTGACATTAGAATCCAATTTTATACTTTGGATGTCTGTAGTTGTGGTGAAGACACTGTATGCAATGTATCACTGCATAAACTCAGTGGAGGGAACCACCATAAGTATTAGACATTTTTTTTAAAGAGTTGGGATTCACTAAATAAGGAAACGTTGGGGGAATTACAGGACCCAGAGCATTCAGGAGCCTTCCCCTTACTTCCACTACTGAGCTTAAAACTCACCAGATGTAAATAAAATATAATGGAATGGCCTTCCCTGGTGCGATGATATTTGTACAATACCCTCCACATGGAGATTTGATTGCTGCTGATGTTGGTTTCATTCCCACGCCGAATTAAAATACGGCTTACTGTATTTTGTGGCCTATTTCCCCCTCACAAAAAAAATAGTTGTACATGGTTTTAAATTGTTTTAACCTTTTAATCTATTTTAATTTGTTAATTTGTTTAATATATTTAGTCTACCTTATTATTAGTCTAATTATTATTTTATTAATTGTAATCATTAATTATTAACTAATTAATAATTATAATATATAATTATAATATTGACTAATATTGACTAAGTTTATATTAATTAATTATTAACAAATTGTTGTTTGTTTGTTTTTAATTCTGAATTTTTTCATCCTAGTATACCAGCCTGAGATTCCCTGATATAAGGTGAGACAAAAATATTTTAAATAAATAAATCATTTTAATTTTAAAGTTTTGATCAGCTAGCCTTGACGGTACTAAATTTCTCATGTGTGGGAGTATGTGGTGCATGGTATGGCCTGTTTGTATGTTCTTAACCTAGTAACAGCATTGAAGGCTGCTACCATGACTCATTAGGCAAATTCAATATTATCTAGCTTTTATATTAGACTATAATATTGGTAAGTAATGAAGTTTAAGCTGGTCAGGAAATTAATTTAATTTATTTACTTTAATTTAAAGAAGAATCCAGTGCCACAACGTATCACCGATATCAGATCTCATATCCAAAGCATGCAAAGGAGTCAATTGTAAACAATAGTTTTTCTCTTCCATTGCATCCACACTGCAGCAACAATCAAGTTTGACACTGCTTTCACAACCATGGCCCAGTGCTGTGGAATTCTAGGAAATGTCTGGTGCCACACCAAACTACATTTCCCAGAATTCCATAACATTGAGCCATGGCAGTGAAAGTGGTGTCGGACTGGATTATTTCTCCAGTGTGCATGCAGCCTTTGTGTAGGGCACATTTCTGTCACAATGAATAAAAGTATACCTAGGATAAGGGAAAGACAAAGAAGCATGTAAGATTGAACCAGGTAGCTCCAGATGTATTTGAGGCCAAGCACTTCTAATTTTCAAAATAAAGCTGTTTTATGAGGCTACAATTAGTCCTATGCTATTAGTTTCAGTACCTGAACTTACTGTGCAATCCTATATATATTTACTCCAAGGTAAGTCCAACTAAAGGCTGGAGCCTTAGTGCTATCAGTATAATAAATGAGAGTAATTTGTATAGTGTGTGTGTGTGTATGCTGCTTTTTATAGATGTTTGTACCTTATCGCCAATGGCATTCTACTGCAATTCCCTCCATATAAATATAATCATCATCATCATCATCATCATCATCATCATCTTGTATTTATATCCCGCCTACCCCAATTAGGGCTGAGGCGGCTTACAGTAATAAATGAAGAGTCCACCAGAGAAAACAGTCTGCCATTGAAACTGAAAGGAGAAACTGCAATAATCTCTTCTTTCTTCACTCTGTTATTGTTGAGAAAATAATCTCAGTTACATGAAGCAATTCCTATTGATTTCTCTATTGCCTTATTTGACTTGTGTTCACATTGCATCCCAATCCGAAATGCATGTACTGTATATGGAATTAAATACCTGATATTGAGTACAATGCAACTTTGAAATAAATGTGAATCATATCATGACTGAATTTGAAATCCAGTCTTCCTATATTCAAAACTATACAATTTAAATCTTTTAAAAATGTGTTCATAAGAATACTATTGTAAAGTGTAACCTTCAGACACAAACTCCTCATTCTATTTAACTGTTGATCAAATTTTAGAAGGTCCTGAAAAATTAATCATTTTATTGTTGCTATTTCCTTTTTACATCTTGTGTTGAGACCGTAAAGGCATCTTTGGACATAACCTTGTCTGGTATTTATGTCCAATTCTGAACAGGGCATATTATAAAAAGTGATTAAAATCTACATTAACTTTGACTTTTTCATACCATAAATATCTGTGCCAACCAAACCTCAGGTCATGTCCCTCTAAATCGAGTAATCCAGTGTTCTCAAATGGTAGGGTGGGACCCCTGGTAGGGTGAGACTAAAAAAGTCCAATTCAAATTGTCAAATGCTTTTTCAGCATCTAAAATCAATGCCTTCTGCTGCTCATTATGTCTTTCCAAATATTTCAAAATATCCAAGCTGCATCTAGTATTGTCATGCAACTGTCTGTTTGGTAAAAAGCCACATTGGTCTCTACAAACAAATCCCTGTTAAAAAGTTTTTTCTGCCAAAATCATTGTAAAAATCTTACATTTATTATTCAACAATTAAGACAATAATTATGTCTTGAAGTCCAATCTTGTCCCTTTTTCAGAATTAATGTTGTAGTCTCCTCTTTCCATGTCTCAGGAATCATGCCATTCTGAAGAATTGAATTCAAACTTTACTGTAAAGGTACCAAAAGCTGCTCTTCAGAACACTGATAATAAACAGCTGGTAGGTAGTCCAAACTAGGCACTTTATGTATCTTAGGCTGCATCTGCACTGAAGAAATAATTCAGTTTGACACCACTTTAACTGTGATGGCTCAGTGCTATGAAATTCTGGTATTTGTTGTTGGGTGGGGCACTAGAGCTCTCTAACAGAGATGGCTAAATATCACAAAACTACAAATCCCAGGATTCCATAGCATTGAGACATGGCAGTTAAAGCAGTGTCAGACCACTATTTCTTTAGTGCAAATGCAGCCTGATGCCCAAAACAGACGAGGCAAATAGAGCGGCTTCCAGCTGCTTTGTGGGCGTGGTGTTTAGATGACACATACCCCCAAAGTGGCCAGAAGCCACTCTAAGGCTGCCTGAAGCCATCAGCAAAAGAAGTGGATTTAATCAGCTCCCTCTGGCAGCCCATTTGGGACTTATATGGTGACCCACTTCAGGAGTGGGCCATGCGGTCACTGTGGCCCTAGAACAGTCATGGCCAGAGCAGCTGGAGATCACTCCTTCCAGGCTGTCTACTTCAGTCCTTAGTCTTCTTAATCACTTTAACAATCTCTCTTAGACTTATAGAATTTGTGGTAAATTCTGTTTAGCCAAATATTCTTCCATCATCACCTCAGAAATATGGAGTCTTTTATATAAAAAGGAATAATATCCGTGGAAGGCCTTTAGAATATTTACATTATCAGCAAATGCCTTCTCCTATCTTGTATCTTTAATATTGGGTTTTTTTCCTCTTCCTTTTCACAATTTATATGCCAGCCATCTCCCAGACTTGTTTGCAGATTCAAAATTCTTTTGTTTTGTGTAGCACATCTTTTTCTCAATCTCACTCACTGTTAACATAACTTCTCAGTAACTTCTTAATTTGATTAACAGCTCGGTTTTTGAAAGGAATTTCTTTACATTTTCTTCCTTTTTTCTTTTCTCCTCCAAAATATGCATTTTTTACTAGTCTCTTTTTTCACCTCTCTGTTCTGCTATATAAAACAGCCTCTCATAAATGCCTCACTTGCACCACATACTATTCTAACATCTGTACCTTTATCCAAATTGCCTATAGAAAATTATTTCAATTTATTTTTATATTTTCCAAGTACAGTACCTTCATGTTCTGCAGAAGTGTTTCATCCAACCTCCCTCTTATGAAATATCCTTTCCGGTTTAAAGTTAGGGTTACCAGATTATGATCCGAAAAAGTCTCAGGCAAAGTCCCAATTTTTATAATTCTACAAGCCAAAGTCTTGGAAAACAAAAACAAAGATTCCTGAGAAGGATTTATGCCTCTCAGAAAAAAAGTATATTCTATGGAATCCCCATACTTCAGTCACCATGCATTAGTGAACTCCAAATTGTCTATTAAATTGAAAAAAGATTTTGTCTTGTGAAGACTTTATATCTTTCTCAGAGGTCCTGTCCGTTTGAAAGGAAATCCCTCCATACCAATTCACCAATAGTAGCCAGTTTTCATAAGAATAACTCAACAACTTACCGTTAATTTTTTTAAAAGCCCTGTTTCCTGTAGGGGCATAAACCCATACCACCAAAGTTTTAGCCCCCTGTATATTACTCCGGATCCCCAAAAACCTATCATTATCATCTTCACGATCTTCTCTGGCACCAACAGTGCATTTACGTTAATTACAACTCCATTTTTCTTCTTATCTGTAGCAAAAACAATTTCCTTACTTAATTTAGGATGAAACAATTATTTACTGTCTTTTTTTCCTAACAGGAGATTCTTGAGACAAATTATATCTTGGTTGAGTTTATTCAAATAATGGAATATTTTCTTTCTTTTTACAGGAGCATTTGATCCCCTAATATTCCAACTGATGCACTTCAGATCCATTGTCAATCCAAGGGTTTATCAGAGTCCATGCTATTCACACCAATTTTTCCTCTTCTTTCTTTTCTCCCTGTTTGCTCCCTTCTTATCTTCCACCAAATCTTGATTCAAGATATCTTCCAATTTATCTTCATTTCCCACTTGCCCAATTCTCCAACTCTTTTTTGTTCTACTGAAAAAAATCTTTAGCCTTTTGCAGTGTGTTCATTCTAAATCATCTCTCTTTGTATGTAAAGGTAATTCCTTCAGGTTTCTCTTATCTAAGGCTGCATCCGCACTATAGACATAATCCAGTTTGACACCACTTTAACTACCATGATTGAGTGCTGTGGAGTTCTGGGAGCTGTAGTTTGTTGTGGCATCAGTGCTCTCTGACAGAGGAGACTAAACATCTCACAAAACTACAATTCCCATATTTCCATTGCGGTGAGCCATGGCAGTTAAGTGGTGTCAGACTGATTTACATCTGTAGTGTGGATCCAGCCTAAATAGGATCCTATTTAAGTTCAGCTATCTGTCAGGAAACCACAATCCCTTCTCTTGAGTAAGATTTGAGTAGGCATTTCCTTCAAAACAATCACCACTTTGTCTCCTATCTTCATTCTGTTTTCATAATGTTTCTGTAATACAGTTGGCCCTCCATATCTGCAAGGGTTCTGTCTGGACCCTCCCCCCATGGATACCAAAAGTATGGAACCTCAAGTCCCATTATTCTCTATGGAAGTATAATATGTGTCGGACCACTTGCATGCACTGCCATTGAGGATAATGGTGCAGAGCCATCCACTAGTGCTCCAGTCTGCAGATGGCTAGCCCACCAATGTGGAGGGCTGACTGAACTTGATCTCTCAGGTGCTTCCTGACTAAATGAACCATCATGTCTTGTGGCAATTTTCTCTGAGTTGACTCAATAAACTCCATCCGCTTCTAATTCTATTGCTGTACTTTGCATCTACAAGAAATTTGATGAGCCCCCAACTATTCTTGTTCTGATATTTTCATCTCATTATTCTGGGATTGGTCTGAAAAGCAGGGATGTTTTCCGTTCTCTCAACTCTATTAGGGTGATAACATCCATATCTCTCTCAAAATCTCTGTCTTTTCTTCCAATTTTTCTATCTTTATGCCCAAATTCTGTACTTTTTGATTTTCCGGTTTCAGTTTAGAAACAGGAAAATCAAATAATGTTTTACTTCTGTGTCAAAAATGTTTTGCTTCTTTCATTTCAGATTTCAGCTCATTTTAAAATTCTGCCTTTAAATCTCTTTTTAAATCAGATTCCATTTATGTCATCTGCATTCTAATAGATGCCATCTCTTCCAATAATGTTTGTGACATCTCTGCTGACTTTGAAGGCAATTCAATTTATCCTTTTCTATCAAGTTGTCCTACCTTAGATCTAGTCCCAGAACTCAATATATCTACAGGAACAAGCAAAGGAGAAAATTATTCTTGTTTTTATTGGTTGCAATTAATTCTTTTGACCACCAGATGTCATTCTGTCATCAAATATCCACATACGAACTATATTTACAGCAATCAGCCAGACATTGCAGAAGCTTGGCTAAAGCGGCAATATGTATCCAGCTTAAGCAACCTGGTATTGTCCTTATCATGCTTGAAATGTAAATAATTCATTTTCCATGCTTCTTAAATTTATTTTTCTTATTATTCTCATGCAATCTTGTTTTTTATTAATAATTTAAGTCCTTTAATTCTAAATGCCATAGTTAAAAGCCCTCAGTATGAAGCTTCTTGCTCTTAGTCGAAATTTCTTTCAAAAGTTCCAAAATCTGTTTACTTACTGTATCTCGATCACACAAAGAAGTATACTTGCCAGAAGTTGAAATCTCTCCATAGAAATCAGAAAGCCTCTCTTAAACTCAGTCCAATAATTTTATTCACTTGATAAACAAAGTTGGTTTCACAGACTTTGTTTCTGTCCACAAGAAGACCAAGTTGTGGCAGCCTTGGCCTTCTCATTTACACTGTGAACACTCACAACCAGTATGTCAAAGCAATTGCCAGGAATGCAGCATATAGGCACTAGTAGGCTCTCTATTTCAGGGAGCATTTGATGCTGGTCCAAACACCTTTCGACCTACAATCACCACATTAAGCATTCTCCCCTGCCACAAGCCGTTGACAGGGACAAACTGTGATCTGCAATTTCCAACCCTGACGTCCAATCCTTGAGTAATTTTAATTCACTTACTTCATAGTGTGTTTCAATGAAAACAGTGGGTATATATACACATGTATATGAGCTGATACACCAACTGAAACAACGCCACCTGCAGTTTTCGGTTACAGCCATATTCTATTTTCCATTCTGTTATAATGGCATACCCTGCTTTCTGTAGTGAATGTTATTACCAAGCTAAGTAACTACTCATCTTTTCCTTGTGTGTATGTATGTGTTTAAAGTCACCTGTTGATTTATGGCAACTCCATGAATTTCATAGGGTTTTGTTAGACAAGGTATACTCAGATTTTCTGCTCCTCAAATATAACTTACAGCATTTAGTGTTCAGTGGTGTTCTCCTATCTAAATACTAACTAGAGCTGACCCTACTTAGCTTCCAGCATCAGATGGGATTGGATGCCTTTAATGTATGTAAGCCAGATCTTCTTATTTCACACCTATTTCCTGACTGCTATCAATGAGACCAGATTTACCTGTCAAGGAAACTAAGGGCCTGAACAGACAGGCCAAAGTAAAGCTGCTTCGGGTCACTTTGGAAGTATGCTGTTTAAATGATGCATGTGTCCTTAAGAGGCCAGAAGCTGGGCCAAAGCCACGCTCCATTTCTAAGGAATGGAGCGCAGCTTTGGGGCAGCTTCTGGCCTCTTAAGATGTGTGTGTCATTTAAACAGCATACCTACAGAGTGACCCGAAGCAGCTTTATTTTGGCCTGTCTGTTCAGGCCCTAAATTTGTCATAAATAAGTATGTTGTTTAGCTAGCTATTATATTCATGTACGATGCTGATATGCACTATTAAGGCATAGCAAGGGTTTAGCAGCAGATCTTCAGTGCGGACAAAAAAATCTTTCTTGTCAGTTTGCTTGACATCTAAACAATGTCTCTCTTTCTGATCATTTAAACATGAATTAGAAATAGTATAGAAATTTTATTTCTACCCCCCCTCTCCAGCAGGATCCTTTGGGAGGAAACAAGTAAAAGATTTAGCAAGCTCCCTGCTTTCCAAGCGTCTGTGCTTCCTTATATAAGCACAGAGAACCAAAACAGGAGTTTCCAATGCAATATGTGCTGTTTAGAAAAAGGAAGTTAATTCAGATTGTCACATTCAGGCAATGAGAATGGGTTTCTGACTTTTCGATTTGAAAAGAAGTGAAAATCCCACCACGTACTGTTTCTCATATAACTGGAGCGCTGTGACCAAAAGGTACTGTCTGGTAGCAATGTCACTTCTGTGTAGTTCTTAAAGGTATAGATGTCATTAAACCATCCATGTTTGGGCCAGTGAGAAATTCTTCTACCCTGCAGCTCTGAAAATGGGCAAGCACAACTGCTGTTACTCTGTTTACCAGCCAATCGTATGGAAGCTCTTCATGCCAGCACAATCCCCATCAGGAACATGTGGTTCTTTGTTGGAGATTCTAAATGCAATTAAGCTAAGTTAGATAAGTGACATATAAATATTATGGCAACTTCCCACAGAAGCCATTTGGACAGCTTTTGTGTGGGTAGTTAGCACTTGAGTCAGTTCTAGAATATGAACTTTGCAATCCAAGAAATAATAGTATGCTCTCAGAGGAAGCAACATATTGATGAAGACCAAGGTGCTATGAAAACAAGTCTGAGGTAAACTTGTGCAGAAGCACGAATTATGTCTGGTTTTGTTTTTTTAAGATACAGACTATGAAGATCACCACCACTAAATTCATTCTTAAAGCTTCCATCAGTATTTGGATTTAAATACATTCTGGGATATACACAAACAAGGTATATATGTAGCAAGAACAAGTCCACCTACACATTATTACAACTATTTAAACCAATCAAACAAAAGGAGTTGAAAAGCAAGTTTTGAAAATTGGATGAAAGCCATTCAGTTGCTGTCAGGGCTTAAAACTATTACATTGTCAGCAGAGTTACAATATCATGCGGAGACATGAGCTGTCATTGAATGTTACAGCTCCTTTGTGCAAAACTGAAAGAGACTAATAATTGGAGTGGGCCCCAAACAATTAAGTAAACATACATTATGTAAATCAGCAGTCTTAGCATACAGTAAAAACAGGTGTAATTATTCCCCCGCTTATGCAATAAAACTAATGATTTTCCAGAAACTACATTATTTTTGCTTCCAAATAAGTGGGAGTGATCTCTGTGGTTTCAAGTAAATTTTGCACTATTAACTGCCACTCCTTGTTTTCTTACCTTGTTCATGCCATGTCTTGATAATTACTATCAACAAATCTTCTGGGAAGGTATCATATTATATGCTTAGTCTAGTATCTAGGTCTACCAGCCATATAAACTGGAGGATATTTGGATTTGTAGTTCCACAAAATAGGCTTTCCAGGCTCTGCCCCAGCTAAACATATAAGAATGTGAGAATCATAGAGTTGGAAGAGACCCCAAGGGCCATCCACTCCAACCCCCCTGCCATGCAGAAACTCTCAATAAAAGCATCCCCGAAAGACGGCCATCCAGCCACTGTTTAAAGACCTCCAAGGAAGGAGACTCCACCAAGAAAGAAGAGCTCCATGAGATAAGACCAAAGGCCTGATTCCAGGATTCTGTTTCCACCAGATGCCTTCAAGAAGCTTCTATGCTGAGCATGAATAAAATAGTATAATCCCGCCCATTGCTCCCCAGCAACTGGTATTCAGAGACATAGTGCCTATACAGATATAATATATATTATGATTAGTGGCCAATGGTATCCTGCACTCTCTTATTAATTTTCCTAATCCTCTTGTCTAAGCCACTTAGTTTTGTGGCCTTAACTTTATCTTGTGGTAGTGAACTCTGGAGTTTACAAATACCTCCTATTCTCTATCCTAAATCACCAATAATTTAGCTTCGATGGATGGCCCTTAGCTCTATTGTTATGACACAGAAAAGAAACCTTATCTCTTTTCATTAACTACACCATACATAACTTTATACAATCCTTGTACGCACTGTTTTCCTAACATATAACATCCTAACATATAAAACCCCTGACATTGTAACCTTTTCCTGTTCACTGAGGTGAAATATGAGCTGACATATGCTAAGTGTCAGCCTAGGACTAGAGACATTCAGCTTCAAATCCCCACTCCTCCATAAATGTACAGGGAGACATCATCTCTCAGCCTCACCTATCTCCAACGTTTGTTTCTGAGGGTATCATAGAAGGGGAAAATTCAGGTATGCTCCCTCAAGTTCCTAGGGGAGAAGCAGAACCAATAAACATATAGTATTGGTACTTGCAGCAGTCAAGATGTACAGTCAGTTTGGTGAGTACACATGTGTGTGCAAACAATTTGATCCTATTTCCTCAGAGGTAGGTCTCAATGAACTAAATGTGGCTTATTCCTGAGGAAACATGTATAGGATTAGTCAGTAAGGCTGTAGATCTTCACACACTTAGAAATGAATAAGATTTCCCGTAATCAGTAAAGGTAGTGCAGTTAGCAATTTTAGACTTTGGACTCTTGCCTTATGTGGGGATCCCCTCTTTAAATGAGGGCCTTATTGCTCATTCTGCTGAGTCAGGCAATGGACTTCAGACTCAAGGTCCTGCCTTGACATGACAACTGCTCAGTAGGGTGTCAGCGAGATAAGTCATAATTTTAAGGATTGCACCGCATGTTTCTCTAAAAACATCTGCTAGTTAATTATGCTGTTGCACATTGTTTGGGCCAGCAATTATGTCAGCTCTTTGCCATTGCTTGCAGAAAAGCAGTCTCATAAATGAATCAAGTACTGTGATAATGGCTTACTTGAAACAGGTGACCTCTGTGAACAATTATTACATGAGACCTCCATAGGCCATGCTCTTCTTCACACTGTTTTCATAGCATATATCAGCAGTTTCTAGTCAATGGGGGAGGGGTTTCACTTAAGGGCAAGAAGGGAGTGTTGTCACTACAGGAAGCCCAAACTATACCATGCTGTATTTTCTCTCAGGCACTATTTCCATCATAGTTACAAACTAAGGAGAAGCCCCATGTGCATCTTTGTTATTCAAGAACTGCATAATCCACTGAGATTTTGCATGTGTGAAAAGACTAACATGGAACATGACTTCATCTCCTGTATCTGCAATCCCCATGTTCAGCTGCTATATTACTCAATAATGTACTTGCCCACTTGAGTAGCCATAAGAGTTCATGAAGTTCCTATGTGGTCATATTCCACAACTCTCCAGCAAATTGATCTACAATCAAAGCAGAAACAGAGTGCTGTGTTTTTATTTTAATCAGAACCAAACTTAAACCATTATTGGATCCTACTAACTGAACCTGAACTGGAGTTAAGCCAAACAAAGAGGGGGTGAAAAGAAGGGGGAGAGGATTTGGATCATCTATTATTAAGGGTTCAGCTTTTTTCCCTTCAAATTATATATGAAAAATATTGTTAAAAGCAAGTGTCATCTTGTTTTCATTATAAAACATGACTACAAATAATGAATAGACATCAGACGGCTACCAGAGAGGCCTGGATCACTATAATGAGAGCAGAAGTCGACTAGTCTGGTACAGAAGGATTGGCAAAGGAAAGTGGTACAAGATGAACACAGCATGTGACAGCAAGCCTGAGACACCACCACTTTGCACTAAGAAAGGGGTGCAATGCTGTCTAGCCCCTGATAAGACCAAGAAAGGAAAGTGGGCTTCAGATTAATACACCATTTCCTGTAAATGCATTACTTAGGCCAAGATCTGTTTCAATCCAATTCAAGCATAAGGTGTAGTTATGTGAGGGTGGGGGGTGAGGACATTGTTCTTACAATAAGAATTTGGCCCCCAATTAAAGTTTCCTTCAGTTTCCACACTTCTGGCACTGCAAGAAGTGATACACTGAAAATCATTCAGCCCCAGAACTCTTACATTTGCTGTGTTTGCATTCTTTTAGTCACTGCCTGGCCCTTTTCTTTGGCTGTCTAAACTGTGTTTTTAAATATTCGACTGATGTTTTAAGTTACTGCAACACTAGAAAATTAGACACTGAAGGAAAATTTAATTGGGATAGGCAGTATTCATATTGGGAGATATGTCTTCATTTGGTCTCCTTCCCATAACTATATCCCAGGTCTGTCCCCAAAGATTTTGCTACTGAAACAAGTGGCAAAAGCCACTCCCAATTATACGCACTCCTCCTTCCACCTCACTGGAGTCCTAATCATCCCCCCACAAAATGTTCCAGTTCAGATTAGAACAATGGTATTTCAATTATTTATTTATTTTCCCTCAAACTACGTTGTGCAGTTAATCAAAATGGTAGTACAGTGGACCCTTGTTATACGCTGGGGTTTGGTTCCAAGATCTCCCGTGTATAACAAAATCCGTGTATACTCAAGTCCCATTACATATAATGACATAGCTAAATGGTGTCCCTCATAAAAAATGGAAAATCAAGGTAAATTTATACTTTTTTGTAACATTTTCAAACTGTGTATGCTTAAATCCGTGTATAAAAAATCCGTGTATAAGAAGGGCCGACTGTATATCTTTTCTCTGACTAAAAACAGAACTTCAGACCACAGGATGCACTTGAAACAGAAACAGCAAAGAACACGTATCAGTGCTGATATGACTCCTTGCACTTTCCGATTTTAAGTTTTTAGCAAAATTGTACTTCTCGTTATAGCAGTCAGGACCAGCCATACAATTAAGCAGAGTGAGGCACCGGCCTCAGACAGCAGATGTTGGGTCAGTACCACATTCTGTCATCCTGACTGCCTGGCCATTCCTATTTGTTGAAGCAGAGAGTTGTGTGATTCACCTATTTTGTTCTGCTTCCCATAGCTACCCTGCTGCAACCCTTTTGTGCAGTGAACAACATTGTCAGTCCATCTGGCTTCTGCACATGGTCTTGGGAGGGTGGGTACCATATTGTCCTTTACCTCAAACAACAAAATGACTTGGGCTGCTCTTAGTAAGTGCAATCATTAAGTAGCAGCAACGAAAGAATAGAATTTTGCCCTGAAACCAATGTTCTGGTAGCAGAAGTTCACTAGAAAAGAAGGCATTCTTCTCCTCTTCTCCCCCCTGCTTCCCAGTCCTCCATGCTAAAATTTGTTTACCAAGATGCCAGAGCAGATTTGGGGGATTCACAAGTGAAGGCCTGCCAAAGAAGGGGGAATCACACACCTGTTCCACTGATGAATGCAAGTCCAAGAAAAGAGTGATACCATTGGATCCAATCAGAGTAAACAGTTACAGGCCTGACTTCTGCCTGCCTAATGGAGGCATAATGTACAGTTAACTGAGTGGTTCACACTTTGGCCTTGGTTTATGTGACCTCTGCCAATCAAAATTCAGCATTAGAATGATTATCCTTTTACAGTGCCTCTTTTATTCATTCTTCTTTTAAGAGGAAAATGGTATCAGAAAGCACTGTTCTGGAAGGCCATTGTGAGGTTTGTAAGTTGCAACACTACTTTCTCTTCCCATATATTATTACATGAGAGGATCTTGTGGCGCCTTTGAAACTAACTGAAAGAAAGAAATTGGTAGCATGAGCTTTCATAGACTTGAGCCTACTTCCTCAGATACATCATCTTCCTCAGATGCAGTCTTGAATTATGAAGCCCTGTCCATGGCTATTTCACAGAAGAGAGTAAGCATTAAACTAAGCAGGTCTCCAGATTTGTGCTTTTTGGATATACCGGATATAGTCAAATTAAACATACAATGTTATTTGTTCACTCTGTTTATTTATTATTGTGTGATTATCTCAATGTCAGGACTACTAAGAGAAAACTATACAAGTGGGAAAAGAAGATGTGAAGCCACACACAGGTCTACAAGTGGTCAAACTGCAGTACCATGGCCTTGTTAGTCTGTTAACAGCAAAAACAGTGTTGCAGCACCCTAAAATCCAACAAATTTATTATGACTTAGGCTTTCATTGATAGTATAAAATGCACAAAGTGTTATCCTGAGTCACAGGAATATAAATGCATGGTTATGTGGGAAGAGAGACAGTGAGGTCAGAGGGTAATGAAATACATGAAATACAAGCAATTAAAATTATGTTATTAAAATGGATCCTTCAGAAACAGGGTGACCAAATGTCCTAACTGCAAAGGAAGAGAAAGGCACCACAAAATGTAGGACATACCATAAAAATGGAGGACATGGCCTAAATAAAACCTAAAAAGCATGCTTCTTATTGATTCATGCTTCTTAGCAATGCTCAAAACAGAGGACATTTGGAAATTCCTCCTAGATGGAAGGCTGAAAAGGGGATGTCCTGGAAAAGGAGGATGCCTGGCCACCTTGTTCACAAAACACCCCAACAGTGGTAATAAAACTAATATATAGAGGAGTCTCTAATTTCTGCATTTAACTTTTCCAAGATTTTACCTTTTTTCAGCCCTTCCACAATGCGTGGGTTTCTCTCTCTCAGTGTGGAAGGGGTGAGAAAAGAAAGATCTTGAGGAAATTAAATGCAGAAATTATAAACCCTCTGCTGTGGCCCAGCACAGATTTGAACCCTGGTCTCTCAACATCCAGGTCCAGCGCTCAAACCTCTACCCCACAATGGCTTTCCTTGAAACGTTGAATGGTTTCAGGCTTATTTTTAACCTTTGAGGCAACCTGTGTTTCACAGAGGAAACCCTGTGGGTGGGTTCAGCAGCTCCCTTCCTTTGGTCTAGATGGAGAACATTTCAGAAGGTGGTCTGGAAGCAGCCTCATTGTCTTGAGGACTTAAAGCTGGCATCTCTGGCCCTCCCTTTGTTTCTTCTAAGTGCATCCAAGGCCATTTCTTATGTTTGCAAGGTTGTCACATTCTTGCTTCTGATTTTCTCCAAGGCAGCAGGGAAAGGTGGAGGGTAGGCCCTGAAAGCCAAGGTTTGATATAATCAGAGCAATCTTACGCTGACCCTTCAACCTGACCTTGTCTGTCTCCTTAGGAACAGAGATGCAGTGTGTGTGTTTGTGTGTGAGAAAGACACATATGCACACAGAGAGAGAGAGATTGCAACTTGCCTCATTTACCTAAGTGTGCATGTCAACCCTACTGTATGAATTTAATTGGATTTTCTTAGGCCAGTAACCCTCAGAGGCTGCCTTACCAGTTCCTTCCTCTGAAATACAGTCCATAGCACCTGGTCGTTGGTGGTCTCCCCTTCAAGTACTAACCAGAGCTGACCCCACTGGTGTCACTGGAGTGTGTGTGTGTGCAGGGGATGCGGACCCAACCAGGTGACACTCTAAAGGGGGGCAACCCCACTGCTCCTCAAACACCTACATTTGGTCAGAAACAGGCTGTGGCATTCATTTGCTCCTCTTTGAAATGCTTTAAGAGATGGGGGAAGTGGGGGGAAGCTCTGTGGGAGGAAAAAGGAGTGGCCCCAGAATTCTTTTAAAATTAAAATTCCAAATTTAAAAATTTAAATTAAAAAAGGAAATTGAAAATTTTTGAAATTTGTATTCTTTTAAAATTTTTGTTAAAAACATCACATTTTAACCAAATCTTCACTGTGTGTATAGGTAAATACATTTAGGTTGCGTGTATGATATTGTACACTTGTCCCTCCATATTCGCTAGGGTTAGCGGCAGAAGACCCCCGTGAATATGGAAAAACCACAAATAACAAAAACAACATGTTTTTGCCTGAGAGGACACCTCTCTAGGAATCTCTAGGTCCTCCAGCGCAACTCTGTGGTCAACATCCAACAGACACTGACCATAGAATTGCACTGGAGGAGCTACAAAGGCCTAGAGAAGTGTTCTCTCTAGGAATCTCTAGGCCCTTCAGGACAACTTTTAGTTAAAGTTGACCATAGAGTTGCACTGGAAGAGATATTCCTAGAGAGAACATATTAATCAAATCCATGAATAATCAAATCCGCAAATATCAAAGCTGCAAATATGGAGGGAGGTGTGTAATTTGAAGGTACGGTTTTAATTTGGCGAGTTCTTTACGTCAGAAGTATTAGCACAGCGGTTCTCAACCTTCCTAATGCCGTGACCCTTTAATACAGTTCCTCAAGTTGTGGTGACCCCCAACCATAAAATTATTTTCATCTCATTTCCTAAGACCACTGGAAATATGTGTTTTTCCTATGGTTTTAGGCGACCCTGTGAAAGGTTCATTTGACCCCCAAAGGGGTTGCGACCCACAGCATGACATTCAGTGGTATATGGGGATTTTGATACACAAGTAACATCAGTGCAAAAAAGCATGATTAAGGATTCTGTATGGTGTGAAATAGGAGGAGGAGGTCAATGGAGGAAGGGGGGTGACACCATATTTGACCACACTGGGTGACCCCCAACTCTAATGATGCCACTGGCTGACCCTGCTCAGCTTCCAAGATCAGGAAGGGAATTGGTGCCTGGCACTGACTTTTCCTTTCCCTCCCAGCCCCATGTCACTATTCTTTGGAGACGTTAGGGGGATCCACACTTGGAGGAAGAGGGATGACTCCTTTGACCGTAGAGAGGGAAGGAAGGGGAGATGACCAGAGACTTTCCACCGTAGCCTTAATTGTTTTGGTCCTCCAACTCTTTTCATTCAAAATAAAACTCTAGCTGACCAGGCCATATAAATCTATACCAAGGTCTCAAAATGCGCCATGAATCTTCCTCTGGGGCTGGAACCAGACACAGGGAACCCTCCCCTGGAGTCACAATGATAGGGTACTTGGGAGAGGCATCCACACTGCATAAACAAGCCGGTTTCATACCGCTTTAACTGTCCTGGCTCCCTGCTCTGGCATTCTGGGCATGGTTGTTTGTTGTGGCACCAGAGCTTCGCTTCGTTCTGGTGCCACAACAAACGACCATGCCCAGAATGCCAGAGCAGGGAGCCAGGACAGTTAAAGCGGT
>NC_056525.1:80878895-80897915 GCF_019175285.1 Sceloporus undulatus
GGAGGAGGGAAGGAGGGGGGACCGTTTTCCAAGGAGGAAGGAAGGAGGGGAGAAATGTCAAGAATGTCCGCTTCCAACCAAATCCACCTTTTTTCTTTAAACAACTGGGACTCAAAAGTGACGTACTTTGCAGAGAGAAAGGGTGATCCATTCTTGTTTGTAATCTGGGGGTTTTCTTTCTAAGGAAGCCTCCCCCTTTTAAAAAATCGTTATGTTATTTTATAAGCAAGTGGCAAAAGGGGGAGGGAAAGGGAAAGCGGTCCGACTTAGGTCGGGTTTCAAGCAGGTCGGTAAACACCTCGTGCTGCTTGCTGCTGCTGCTTCTTTTCTCTCAATCTCTCTCTCTCTCTCTGAAATCCTCATTCGGCTTTGTTTGTCAAGATGGGGATCGAGGGGGGCACGGGGCTCCCCCTTCCTCTCTTTTCCTTCTCCCCTAGATACCTATATTGTTTTCCCCTCCCTTCTCCTACTATGGCCCACTTACTCCAGTGTTTAGATTTTAGGAGGCATCTGGAGCGTTTCCAATGCCTAAAAGAAATCCTGGACCCGCTGGAAATGGTTTTTCTTTTGACAACGTCGCCGAACGTTGTCAAAAGAAAAACTGTTTTCAGCGGTCAGGATTTTTTTAGGCATTGGAAACGCTCCAGATGCCTCCCGTAAATCTTAAAAACACCAAAAAAGTCTGCGACACATTTTGATCCCTAGCCTTAGTTTCCCAAATGTAGTGGATGCCAGACTTTGCTTGTAGGGGTCCAAAGACTGGTGAAAACACAACATTTAACTCCCCTCCTCCCTCTATTATTGAACAATCTTATTGAAAATATCTTGTCATAGCCAATCTTGCAATTTTTGTACATTGTTTGCTTCCCGTTTTTCCAGTTCTGTTCAGCAAGTGTCATATTTTGAGTTCTGTAGAGGGTTAGAGTCTTCCAGGTCTTCCACCTCTAAAGGGATAAAAAAAGACCTGAGAGAAAAGAAAGGGTTAGTCCCATGTCTGCCTCCAAACCCTTGTGTCTTCCAACTCACCTTGAGTTTCTCTCCTGATCTATTTAGGGGATATTTCTAGGTAGGTGACTTAAATCTCTGGAGTATCTTTCCCACCACGCCACCAACCCTGTCTAACAGCATCATAAAGTATTATTTGAGACATACACACATATACGCACCCTAGAATAAAAAGCTAAAACACAACTGAAGAGGCTGACTGCTTAGTTTCAGTCTCTGTTGGTGAGATCAAACTGGGAAAAGTTGGTGGTGAACCCATCCTCCAATATTGCTCACCCTTTATTATTATATCAAAGAAAGTGGAAGCAAACACTGGCTTCCCTCCCCTCTTTTCACTATGATTTTCTCTTCTGAGCTATTTCTCTCTCTCCCCCTTTTCCTTCTTTTCAGAACAAGTGTTTTTTTTTCCCAGCAGGATTTGGCCAAAAAATAAAGTCAGGGTCGCTTGCGTAGGACTTCTCTTTCTTCATCATTCCTTTCCTGTTTTCAGAAGCGCTTCACGTTTGAGAATAAGAATAAGAACCTGGATGTTCAGCAAGAGGAGTGTGAAAAGGGGTACCAAGTATGAAGAGGGAGTTTATTGGGACATAGCTACAGGAGAGAGAGGTGATGTACAGAAAAGCCTGAGGCTTTCAGGATTAGCTTGCAGGCATCAGGAGGAGAGTTGCACTTCTTTCGCCCTGCATCACTTTGGCAGATGCGACATGCATGTCCCTTTTAGCAGAGCCCTGCAAAACTTTTGGCCTTTTAGGGAGTGAGCAAGGAAAGCTGCTTCAGGGATTTAAAAAAGGTGAAGGCTGCCTGTGTCTCTGCGTGGGCAAAGGATACGCCATATTATGCAGGGGGGGGGGGAGTGAGATTTTGCATACCAAGCCAAACGTGAACAGAAAGGGAAAATGAAGAAAGAAAAGTCCTATGCAAGCGAACCTGACTTTATTTTTTGGCCAAATCCTGCTTTAAAAAAAAAAAACCAACGAACACCTGTTTTGAAAAGGAGGAAGGAAGAGAAAGAAAAAGATAGCTCAGAAGAGATAATCATAGTGAAAAGGTGCTTGAATGAGAGAAGGGAGGGAAAAGCCAGTGTTTGCTTCCACTTTCTTGGATATAATAAAGAGCAAGCAATATTGGAGGATGGGTTGACTACCAACTTTCCCCCAGTTTGATCACTCGCCCACTCCAACCTTTTTTGTTTTACTTACTGCCCTTTTCAGTGTTGTTTACTCTTGGGCACACTGAAAGTAGAAGACAGCATTCCTTACAAGAGAAAAATGATATAAGGCAATGTGTGTCTCTCTGTGTGTTTGTGTATGTGTCAAATCCTTCAAGAATGGGGGGGACGGGACAGAACAGTGAATATATATATATATATATATATATATATATATATATATATATATATCTCGAAACCAAAGGAACACATCATCCTTCAAAATTGACCAGTTCCAAAAAGCAAAAACAACTTGACCGAAGCATAACCTTCAGTGTTTGGTATTACAAAAGATCTGGCTGCATCTTTTTTTTTCTTTCCTGTTTTTAAAGTCACAGGGACTAAAGGATCCGTTCAGCAAAGCCCAAAGGGGTCTCCTTGGATCTGGGCAGTCCTGCTCCTTTGCTGAAAAGATTTACAGATAGGGCCTATGACAGTTTTATAAAGCGGTGATATCCCCCAACATTTTTTTATGTTAAGAGAAAACATCAGGGATCATGCCCTGACTTAATGGCTGTGCTTTTTAGTCATAATTGCATGGTGTTTACACAGAAAAGCAGGGGCAAAATACATTTCTGGAAGACAACAGATTTTTAAAACTTTCCAATGAAATAAAATGGGAGGATTTCAGGAAGAGTTTTGCCCCTTCACACTTTTAGGTGGGACTAGAATATTTCATTTGTATTCATAGCATTGTAACAATAACAGACTGCAAATCCTGGCTACACTTGTGGAAAGATGCACTAAATTCTCTAAGCCTAAAGCACTATTTATTGAAGCCATAGGTTGGTATGGGTATCCATTACTCTCAGGTATTCAAATACTATCTTTTAGTAACATTGGATGCTCTGCCACTACATAATAAATACATTGCACATTACCTTTTTGTAGCCAGTCCCTTCATCTAAAATGTAAGCACCATGAGATTGTATTACAGCCTCTTGCCAATACACAACACACAAACACACATATAACAGTCATCTTCTTCCAATTTCTCCTTATCTTATTTAATGGGTCAGAGTCTGTTGTGTCTGATAAGTTTGTTTGCTTGTTTGTCTTGTACTTAAGAAAGTGTATATTTCTATCAAGAAGTCAATTCAGTTTGAGGTCTTTTCTCAGCCTCCTCTCCATCCTTAGTGCATGGCATGGCTGACTTGCCCTTGGAGGTTACTAATAAGAAAACAATAGGAAGGAGTCCTGTGCCACCCAAAAGACCTGACCAGTTCATTATAGCATCAGCATTTGGAAGCTATAGCCAATTTATTCAGAAGCCTGGAGTCTTATCTAGATATCTAGATATGCCTACATGGCTGGGAGTGAAATGTTAAACAGTGAGCTCAGAGGGAAAATTGAAATGCTCAAAGTACTGACTGACAGTTACATAATGACTAGTGTCGATGTTAATTCTCCTTCTCCCTGCCAGCACTTTGAGCACTTTGCGTATTTAATTGCTCTGTCTACAGTCCCAAACCCAAGCATCTGCACCTGGGATAGGCACATCTGAAAGGCATCTAGCGGAGCTGGTTATAGTCCAAGAGCATTAATGCAACAATACATTTGTTAATCCTTAAGGTGCCACAATTGGTTTTGTTCCAACAGGCTACTCTTTGGAAGGGAGGGGAGAAGTGGATCCTCAAATAGGTAGTTAGAGAGATCTTGTAGCACCTTTGAGATTAATTGAAAGAAAGAAATGTGTCGTAAGATATCTCTACATATTGATTCTACAGACTAACACAACTATATCTCTGATTTCTACCTATCTGGTAAATAAACAGTTTAGGAGAGACATGATGTGGACAAAATCTTGAGGTCCCCTTGATTTCATTGGGGCCGATTCCTGTTTTAGTGAATGTTTTCCAAGAAGTGAATACTTTTAGTGACTGCTTTCGAATAAGGGATAACAGATAAGATGGAGCCTCCCTGGGGCAACACAGGGGGAGGCCCCTTCTGGCCCAGTCCTCTGCAGTGGGGTGGCATCCTCTGATGAGATTAGGGTATTTCTGCCCTGCGGATGCAGCCTCTGTCTGCTAGGTTTTCTTCTTATGTTAAGCCTAGAGCCTTCCCGATCCCGAGGTTTGTTTCCTTCTGCCCAGTTCTCAGCATCCCGATGGGAAGGGCAGCCTCGCCCTCAGAGGGAGCCGGCAGGTGGTTCGCCTTCCTCGGTGGCCCCTTTCTATTTTGGGGAGTTCAAAGCAGGAGCTGGAGAGGTGGCATCCTTAGGAATCGCAGGAGCGGGAAGGCAGAGAGAAAGTCAAACCTGGGAGTAGAGGCAGCAGGCAACCGTCTGCTGAAGCCAAGGCTTGGTTATTCTCCTGCATGGCCGCTCCAGGAGATGCTCAGGGCTGGGGCACCAACAAGTAATACTCCCAAGGGATGGCTGAAGTGGGTCCTCCTTGGGGCGCTGGCGTTGGACCTGGGGAAGCCGACCAGCTCCACTCGATGCATTTCAGATGTGACCAAGATGCTTGGTTTTGGGACTGGAGACAGAGCAATTGCTAAATACGCCAAGTACTGTCAGGAAGCCTTCAGGTCGCCACTCGTGACTCTGGAGGCCCCTCCGGGGGACCCTGGGCAAGTCCCCCTCTCTCGGCCTCCTCAGGGGAAGGCAAGGCCGGGCGCAAAGCACAAAGCCGCACAAACCTGGCCAAGAACATCTCCCCTTACGGTCGCCATCAGTCAGAAATGACGACTTGAAGGCACACAACAACGACAAAACCGAAGTGAGAGAGCTGTGTGTGTGGTGTGCTGCAGTCAAGACATCTCCGACTTCTGGCGACTCCTGAGGCGGAGAGCCTGTCCTTTGGGGTTTTCTTGGCCAGAGTTGGTCAGAAGAAGTTGAAGGGGGCGTACTAAAACGAAGCCCCTAGAGACACCCTCCTTGCCCATAGAGAATCACGGGGAATCCTTGAATACGTCTGCCAGGGAAACCTGCCTGAGGCTGAGAGAGTGTGCCTTGCCCCAGGGCGACCCAGGCTGGCCTCTTGGGAAGCTGCTGGCCGAGCTGGAGCGGGCATGCCAGCCCCGAGAGGCCCGGCCTGAGCCCGCCTGAGCTGTGCCTCCTCTCCTCCCCCTTCCCCGCTGCCCTGGGCCACAGGTGATGAAGCTGGGCAACCCGGAGATCGCCCGCCGCCTGCTGCTGGGAGGCGCCGACCCGGACCTGAAGGACGGCCGGGGCTTCGCCGTGCTGCACGACGCGGCCCGGGCGGGCTTCCTGGACACGCTGCAGACTTTGCTGGAGTTCCAGGCGGACGTCAACGCCGAGGACGGCGAGGGCAACCTGCCGCTGCACCTGGCCGCCCAGGAGGGCCACCTGCCCGTCGTGGCCTTCCTGCTGGAGCGCACCGCCAGCCGCGTCGGCCACCGCAACCGCCACGGAGCCACCGCCTACGACTTGGCCCGGCTCTACAAGAGGACCGCCGTGGCCCAGCTCCTGGAGGGAAGGGCAGCCCCCGGCGGGGAATGAAGAGCCCAGGCACAGCCCCCGGACTCGGACACAGACCCTCTCCCGGACCCCCCTCCCTCCTTCCCGGTTGGCAAGCGCCTTCTTCCCCTCCTCTTCAGGCACCCCTTTCTTTCTTTCTCTCTCTCTCTCTCTCCCAAATGCAGACGTCGGGGTGGTTGGGGTCCCTCCTTTGGGGCTGCGTCCGCACAGCAGGGAACGATCCGGTTTGAGGCCGCTTCCACTGCCCTGAGGTTTCCTGCTAGGACTTCTAGGCCTGGTCCGTTTGTTGTGGAATTGCAGGACGGGGCTCCAAACCGAGTGGGACTAAAATGCGCAAAAGGCTGGCAATTGACGCCAACGCCAGTCCTTCTGTAGAGAGACCTTGCAGCACCTTCGAGACTCGCTGAAAGGAAGAAGTTGGCAGCGTCAGCTTTCCTGGGCTTGGGTCCACTTCCTCAGATGCAGCCGGATGGAGGGGCATCATATGCCGGTTGCTTCCCTTTCCCCTGTGCAAGAGTGAACTTGGCTTCTTTTAATAATGCTGCATTTAAGCTCATGCTGCCAACGTCTTTCTTTCAGTTAGTCTCAAAAGTGCTGCAAGTATTGAGTCTACAGGCTAACACGGCTATATCTTTGAATTCTACCACTAGTCCTTATGCAAGGACCCATAGGATGGAGCCAGGGCAGTTAATGCGGTCTCAAAGCAGATGGGTTCTGCAGTGTGGATGAAAACTTGGAGGGGGGAAAAACAACCATGCCAGTAGCAGCTTTCCGTCACAGAGGACGGACCTTTGCGTTCTCTCTTGTTGTTGTTCCTGTTCACTCCCTCTTTACTTCAGAGTTACAAATCCCCCCCCTTTTTTTTTAATTTTTCCTCTCCTATTCTTTTTCTTTCTTTCTTTCTTTCTTTCTTTCATTATTGTTGTTATTATTTTGGATTACCATTCCAAGAATCCCTCAGCCAAACTTTGGGGCTCTGGAACCTATATTCCAAAAAAGATAAACCTATTTTCCTTTCCAAGCTCTGCCTCAAAGGAGCTAAAAAGGTGTCAGGCTCTGCTCTGTGCTTCTGACTTTGGACTGTGATCCCCACTCTCCCCCTCTTTTGGCTGGAAAAAAGAAATCCCTTTGCCTATCCAAGGCTAAAAATAATATGAAACGCTGCATGAAGGATTAGGCCATGCTGTGAAACGGCTTTCTGTGCCCAAAAAGGGGTGAAGAGGGAGAAGGAGAAAAACACACACACCAAATTCTGGCTGTGTAAAAAGCCATTTTTTAAAATATACTTAGCTAGGTTGTGACACTCACAAAAGCCTCCAGAAGTCAGACATCCCTGAAGCTGTTTGCTGGGAATTGTGTTAATTGTTGTTTCCCTTTTTAAAAAAAAAAAAAGCATATTTATTCAGAAGATAGTTCTGTTAAAGTCAGAGTAACTGATTTTCCTGTGAACAATTCAGGACTGAAGATGAAGTCCTTGACTGTGTCTATAGGCTGCATCCACACTGGAGAAATAACCCGGTTGGGCCCCGCTTTAAGTGTCCTGGCTCAGGGCTATGGAGTTCTGGGAGTTGGAGTTTGTTGTGGGCCCAGAGCGGACACTTATTTCTCCAGTGTGGATGCAGCCTATGGAAGGGAGATGGGAGGAAAATAAAAAGCTATCTATTTCAGTTTGGATTTGTGTTGATGCTGAGCATTCAGAATAGGTCAGGTTTTCAGCAGAAAAAGAGTATCCCCCTCCCAGTTAAATTGTTTCTACCGATCACTTTCTACAACCCTCCTTTTCACAAATGTAGAGATGTAATTTAGGGCATTTTGAAAAAACTATATATTAGTCACACAACCGCAGACCAAATTTCGAAAACTGGCCTTGACATTCAAGATATGAATTCGTAAGATGAGATCGGGTTTTAGGGAGCTTTTGGGAGTGGCCCAAAACCCTTTTGGAGCCTGGTTTGCTTCAGAAACCTGCCAGTCCTCCAGCATTTGAAGAGGTCCATTTGTTCAAATGGAAATAATCCAGATTATGCATTGTTTATTGTGGGGCCAAGACATGAAAATGTCACGTCAAGCCTTAGTTTTGCAGGGCCAAAATTAATCCTCCTAAACCTCTGTGTTTTATAGAAGTTCGAAGAAATAACACCTTTATTAAGGGGAAAAATATGTTAATGAAACTGAATCATTTTAGTTCTGACGTTTAGGTTTTTAAGATTTCCAGTAAAACTTTAAAAAGGGGGCAGATATTAAAAACGGATATAATTGCATGGGAGCAAAGTACAAGACATGTAACTCTTGCCGAGTATTTAAAAATGCTGTCACCTCTCATATTGCTACAGTTTTCTGATTAAAAAACCTCATCGTGTTGCAAAGCTGGAGTGTACTGATTTTTATTCTTTTCAAGGCATGTCACAAATGCGTGGCTTGATGCTCCACAGCCCTGTGAAGGTCACAAGGATGGGGAAGCTTCCTTCAGCTTGGATTAAAGGGGTTAAAAACGACCCTTTCGGCTTCACTGCCTGCAAAACTCGGGTGAGGTGAATTCCCCTCTCTTTTAAAAAGAAGAAGAGTTTGTCAATAATAAGGGGAAGTTTTGTCCTCTGTTTTAAAACAACAACAACTGTCGTCTCTTCTCTTCCGAGCTGCACAAACGTCTCAGCTTATCCTTCTCTGAACCGAGGTTTCAAAAGGGTCAATTAAAAAACAGCCCGTTCCTTGGCTAATCAAAACAACGACCTTTCCTTGCGAGCCCGAGTTTAACCCACTCCTGGCCCTTTCTAAAGCGGCTCTTTTCCAGCAAAGCCTTCACATTTAAAAAAGCAGATTTAAAATAAAAGCAGCCACCTCACATCCTCCTAACCCTGGCTTTCTGTGTCTTTGAAAGCTTTTCTCAACTGGTGTACAAATGGAGAAGGTGACAGGGCTGGAGGGGAAGGGACTAGGGAGCAGCAACAGAACACAAGGCAAGCGACTTGCTTCTTCTGCCTTCGGATGTGTTCGCCCAAATCCATGAACTCTCTCAGTCTGGGTTCAGAAATGAGTGGCATGGTTTCCCCATTTGTTAAGGGCAAAAGAACACCCATTCCTTTCAAAAGAAGAAGGAGAGAAATAGTAATGTCGGTCCTGAATAATAATAATAATAATAATAATAATAATAATAATAATAATATGCTTGTACCAAGTGAGAGGCTCTAGCCACACTGAAGAAATGACCCGGTTTGATACCACTTAAACTGCTCTGGCTGAGTGCTATGTAATTCTGGGAACTGGAGTTTGTTTGAAAGGCTTGGGGTTGCCTGGAGGCTCCTAAGGCCAGTGGCATTGCTCTAAACAAAGGCAAATCACTTCCCCAAGAGCAGCATCGAAGGGGACTGGGGTTTGGCAAGCCAAGCTTCACTCCAATGGCCTTTCCTCTCCGTCGAATCTGTCAGCTCCATGAAACCTCCGCCGGTGGCTGGGAGCGGATTTCCAGGGTCTGCTTTTGGCAGCGCTGAGGCCGAGGTCTCGGGATTGAGGCCCAGGGACAAGCCTCCTGGGGCCCCTTGGGCTCCTGAAGTGGGCCTGAGTGGTGGGGCTCCAGCCTGGCCAGGCCTTCGCTTTCCCGGGCCTGCGACTTCGCACTCCTGAATAAAGCTCCCTTTCCAGGGCCCTTGGGGGGGGGGCTTTCTTTCAGTAGGACTTCACTTCTTCCCAGTCAGTGCCTGAAAGGGGAGGAGGAGGAAGGCGACTGACCTGGAAGCCATTTCCACTGAAACCAAGGCCGCTCCTTTCAAAAGAGGTAGAAATCATAGGCATGTGGGTATGGGGGGGGGGGGGGGGCCGAGCAGCAACGCAGGAGTTGGGAGAGAAGGAGGCTCCCCCACACTCGAAGGCAGCTTATTCCACTGTCCAACAGCTCTTACTCTCAGGCTGAGGCGGAATCCCTTTTTCTATAGCTTGCATCCATCGTTCCAGATCCTAATCTCTGGAGCAGCAGCAAACAAGCTTCCTCCAGCCTCAGCGTGACCCCCTTCAAACACGGGAGCAGGGCTGTCCTTTCATCTGCCAACCTTCTCTTCTCCAGGCCAAACATCCCCAGGGCATGGTTTCCAGACCCTTCAGCATTTGGTCAGCCAGCTCCTCAGCATCCTTCTTGAACTGGGCTGAGACAAGGCTCCAGGTGAGGCCTCAGCAAAGCAGAAGAGAGAGACAGTAGTTTGGAGACCAGCTGGGCCATGGAGCCCGACGAGCCCTGGGGGAGTGCCACTCTCCCAACCTCAGAAGAGGACCATGGCCAAAACCTGGCCAAGAAAACCCTAGGAGAAGGTGGGTTTATAATAGGAACAACCACAGACCCTACCCTTCTCCTGGGAAGATGGCTTGAACTGTATTTCACCGCAGTCACTGTTAGCTTGTCATTATTCGTTCTTTATTTAGGGTATTTATACCCTGCCCTTCAAGCCCAAAGGCTCTCGGAGCGGCTTACCATTATTATTCTTATTATTATTATTGTTATGATGATGATGTTTCATTAGAGGGTCCTTGTCCTCAGGCTTACATTCTAAAAAAACTTAATGTCAATTTGTTTTAAGGCGGGAGGGGAGAGGGGGGGTTTATTTAGTTTTATTGTATTATACGGTTTCCACTGAGGCAAGCCGCCTCGATCTTGATGGAAGAGGCGGGCTAGAAAGAGGAGGAGGAGGAAGATGACCCTACTACAGTATTCTTTTGCCTGGAAGGGCCGAGAGGCGCCGGGTTGCCAGGGCTGAGAGTCAGGGGGGCCAACCCAGAGCCGACCAGAAGATGCTGGGGCTCCAGGAGAAGAAGAAGGAGAGATGCTGGGCGAGGAGGATGCTCTGCCTCGATGGCCAAGTTTGGGAGCATCTGGGAGAGGGAGGGAGGGAGGAGGGAGGGAGAGGCGCGCGTAAAGGAGCTTCTGGGTCGCTGGCGATGGCCTTGAAAGAGAGCCCTAACCCCAGCCTTCCTCTCTGGTGGAAGAGTGGGGTGGGTTGGGGGGCAGACATCTGATGCTTTGGGGCCAGGTCCAAGGAAGGGGCTGCAAGGAGGAGGAGGAGGGGTCCGAGGGAGCAGCCTAAAAGGCGCGTCGCCGCAAAAGGTCGAAGCTGCTCCCTCGGCCCCCTCCTCCTCCTCCTCCTCCTCCTCCTTGCAGCCCCTTCCTTGGACCTCGCCCCAAACCTGAGATCCAGGGATGTGGCTCCCTCCCTCCCTCCTCTGCCCCCTCTTCCCAAACCGTTAGCTTTCTCTTCCTCATCCTTCCCCCTCCGCCCCTCCCCTTGGACGGTTTCTTGCTTTCATTCTTGCTTTTCCCCTCCTCCTCCTTCCCTCATCCATCCATCTCTTCCTGTCCAAAGCTTTTTTAAATTTCCGCGCCTTTCCCCCAACAGTCTCGGCTTTGGCTAGTCTTTTCATTTGGTGCAGGAGAGGAGCAGGGCCAGGGAGACCCCAAGGAAGAAGGAAAGAAAGGGGCCCAGGCAGCATCGGAGAGCTTTCCCTGGATCTCTTCTTCCTCCTTTCCTTCCTCCACCCCCCAAAGGGAAAGAGGAAGAGCCTCCAGCCCTGCGCCCTTTTTCCTCCCGCGAAAAGGAAGGAGGAAAGGCGGCGGTGCCTCTGCCTCCAAGCAAGAGAAGAGGAGACGCCGCTCCAGCTCCCAGGTCTCGCCAGCAAACCAGGTAGCCCCCTCCGTCGCTTCTTTCTTTCTTTCTTTCTTTCTTTCTTTCTTTCTTTCTTTTAAAAAAATAATCTCGCCCTGCTTCATTTTCCAGAAGCCGCAGAGGCACCGACTGCCTTTTGGGAAGCAGGCGAACTAGACAGGCTCAGATCCAGCAGCATCCAAAACCCACCTTTATTGGGCCACCCAAAAGGCACACCACTGAAGTGATGATCGAATACCTTCAGCATACACTATATGTATAGTGTGTGTGTGTGTGTGTGTGTGTATATATATATAGTCTATATGCTGATGATATTAGATTTTATATATATCTAATATTTTCAGCATACACAATACAGTATATATACATTTGGAAGAGTACTGTATCTCCCGCAGGCTGTCATCTAACATCTAATATCTTCAACATACAAACTCTCTCTCTCTCTCTCTCTCTATATATATATATATACACACACACACACTGTATGTATGCATCTTGAAGATATTAGGTGTTAGATGCCAGTGTGCAACTCTCTCTGTATATATGTTGAAGATATTGTATATGTGTGTGTGTATATATCTTCAACATTCTCTCTCTCTCTCTCTCTCTATATATATATATATATATATATATATATGTATCTTCAACATACACCCTACATATATATATATATATATATATATATAGCTTCAATATTCTCTTTCCTCTCTCTTATTATAACATATATATGTTGAAGATATTAGTGTGTGTGTGTGTTGGTTTGTGTGTGTGTGAATATAATATATATATATATAGATTATATAGGTTGAAGTATTAGATGTTAGGTGACAGCCTGTGAGAGATACCCTTCCATGCGCACTTTATTGTGTATGTTTTAGATTATATATATATAAATAAAACATACACAATATGTGTGTGTGTGTGTGTGTGTGTGTGTAGAGGGTATCTCTCACAGGCTGTCACCTAACATCGAATACCTTCAACATGCCAGCCTGCGAGAGATCCCCCTCTATATCAACTGAACGGAGAATAAAAACAGCAAAATGCAGGCCTATTAAACATTTTCCATCCCCCCCATGATTTTGAACACCTTGCCTAACAAAGAAGCCAGTGGAGCGTCTAAAGCTTGCAACATGTATATTGTGTATTTTGGTTGGTCCAATAGAGATATCACTGCTTGGTGGATTTTGGATGTTATTGTCCTTTTCTACAAGGCCGACAGGGCTATCCCTGGATGTAGATAATGTCAATTTTTCTCATCCAGGCTGGGATGAGGGTCTTTCATTTCAAATGCTAGAGGAAATGGGTGGTCTTTCCAGCCACCTTCCCAAGAAGACAGCAGTCTCATGTTAGGAGACAGTTGAGGATGGAAAAGAATGGAGGCTGCTTTAAAAAAATCTGAGGAGCCCTTACCAACCTTATTTTCAAAACACCTAGAAAGCACAGTCCAAGTTTGAATTGCCTGGAAAAACTTGTGTCGGTAGTTGGCCTGGGGTGTCTAATAACTAAGGTTTAATTTTTCATCCTCTTTTAAAGTGAAGGAATAATATTAACACGGAGAAGTTATCTCATGTGCAAGTCTTCACATCCCTTAATGATTCTGAGGCTCGAAACAGACCAATTGCTGGAAGTTGCTCCTAACAAAACTTTCAGAAATGTAAGTTCTGCTTGATCTTAATTAAAAGTTCTGATCCCCTTTCAAGCACAATGTAGTAACTATTGCAAGGCTAATAATAGGAACACCTGAGGAAAACAGTCAAAACTATAAAGAATATGGGAGAGGGAAATCCACTTCAACATCTCTTTCTCTTTTATTTATTTTCTCCTCCTAATCGGCCATATTGAAACTCAGAGGCAGTTTGAAAGCTTAACTGTCTTAACTCTGGAATCCTAATCCTAAAGGGCAGTAGATTTTTTTTCTAGCTCCTCTAGCACAGAAAAAGTCTGTAGTTCTCTTTTATTACTATAATATGAACAATAAAGGCAGGCACCATCTATATAATTTTGGGATGGGTGGGGATCAACCACTCTTCAGAATTAACAGTTTGCAATCCATAATTATTTTCAGATAATCATTCATCAATCACTTTATTTATATCCCTCATTTTCCTCAAGAGATACTGGATTAATACATAGGAGGAAACAGGTCACTGTTTGAGAAGGCTGATTTACATTAAAACATTACATTATGCTTGCAGTTTTACTTGACATCTAAAGAACTTTACAGCTGAAAACTATCTTTAAGGTGGAAACCAGCAGCTGCTCAGGGGTTCTTTTCAAAGTTTAGACAAACATACAGTGAAATATATATATAACTCAAATTGTCTTACCTCCGTTTTCCAAAATCAAACAGCATGTGAAGTGGACCAAATGTAGTAATATTATTAACACTAGTCATTCACAGAAGTTGCTGATTGTGTCATTGTAATTGTTATTGTCATTACTTTCTGTATTTCATTTCCTTGTGCTCTTCACCGTGTCTGTACCTAAAATTCTGGACAGCATTTCACCCATAAAAACTCATGCCATACTAAACCTGTTAGGCTTTAAGGTGCCACATGCAATTTTTGCTGCAGCAGACTACCAGTGCTACCCCTTGGAAGCCATTTTAGTGGAGCATTTTAGTAGGAACTACCATTTCAGGCCTTGCAGAACTTACTTCCTATTCTAAATGGCAAAAACATGGCATTTAGGTCCACATTAGGTCCTTGCCAAGAACATTTTTATTTGGCATGTGCGCTAATACAAAAGTGATGCAGCATCATTTTTATGCCTACAACTTTAATCTAGAATTATAATGGAAAGTGCATCTTAGCAATATATTCAAGTAAAGTGTTATTTCTATTTTTGGATGCTGCCATACAAGGAATGAAAGATGTTGTGGAAGAAAGAAAGCAGAGTGATCACATTTTTAATTAAAATCTCCTCAGTATCTGATATGGCCCATTCTTAAACAGTTATCCAAATACTGTGGGGAGGGGGAGATTTATCTGCGAAAAACCTAATTAACCAAAAATACTTCAGGATTCCTCAGTTCTACTTATTTTATAATCTCTTGGCAATGACCAAACATAACAAAAGAAGGTATAAGGAACATTAAGGATTCAGATTCCTAGAATCTTTAAATGTAGTGAATGACTTTTTAAAGCCTGTCTTTATTTGGTAGTACTAGTTAAAATGGATAAAAGTGAGCAGTGTTTGACTACTACTAACATTCTAATTTTGGATGCAGATTTAAGCATATCTGCTTTTAAAGAAATTCTCTTTAAAATAAGTGGGATCTGCCTCCTATTAATTGGATATAGGTCCAGGCTATTGAAAGAATAAAGAAATTTGCATTAATTTGCATCTACAAGGCAAAAAGAAGTGTTTCATTTAAATATGCTCATAGAAAGGGAAATAAAAGTACTGTTGGCATTAGATCCATTTTGATTCCCCCCCCCCCATTTTGCATGAAAATAGATGCCATTTGTTGGAACCAAATAGGCTTTGCAGCAGGGCTTTATCCCATTTGTTGGAACCAAATAGATAGAGCTTTGCAGTAGTGCGTTATATACAAAATACTTGTGTCTGCTCTTCCACAAAATGGATTCTGGTGGAGTAAGTTTTAAGGAGTAGAGCCATTTCATGATAGATGTTACTTTATCCTCCTGTGCACCTAACTGTCACAAAATGCAATCTATAGATTGGTAATTGTACTAATGTATGTTATTTACAAGCCAGTATGGTGTAGTGGTCTGGGTATTGGACTAGGTCTCTGAACACCAGGATCAAATCTACTCTCACTCATAGGAACCTTCTGTGTGACCTTGGGCATGTCACATTCTCTCAGCCCCAGAGGAAGACAGTAGCAAACTCCTCTTGAACAAATCTTGCTGAGAAAACTCCATGACAGGATTCATCAAGTTGAAAATGACTTGAAGTCACACAAAACATGTTATTTATAATGAAATGCCTATACATTAATTCCCAATATATCTGGATGTATGAAACAACCCATGTGCAGGAGTGATAATTCAGGATTATTGGATGGAGTTTCATTTTTGCAATGGGCAGGAAATTCACAGCAATATTCAAAGGCCTATCCAGTTGCCCAGAAAGCACACTGTAAGCCCTGGTGGCACACTGATTAAATGCCTGTACTGCAGCTACCCAATTCCAGTCAGGGGCTCTGGGTCAACTCAGCCTGGCATCCTTCCATAGGGTGCTAAAATGAGTACTCAGCTTATTGGGGCAATTAACTTACACTTTGTAAATCACTTAGTACATCAGTTAGCTGTATAGAAATGTACTTTCTATTGCTATTGTAAATAGCATTTATATGTCTTAATCAGAGATACACAAGAAAATAGTGAGTTTGTGTGTGTGTAAATAAGTGGTTTGCCTGTCTTGATGGTTGGTACCGCCTACAATGACAGGGCAGTGGATCCAATGGATATCTGTGTGCCATTTTGCCCCGTGTAATATATTACGGTATGCTCAGGAGCACTTAATATAGTATGGTATGCACTGCCATCCATCCCTTGATACAGGGTGAGATCCATTTTTAGTGTCTACCTTGTATTTTTGTTTATATAGTCCTAGTCCACATTTAATACCTTATTGCAAACAAAAATACATGTATTTGAGTCAAACTCTTTTCTAGCAATGATCCCTTATAAGGCAGAGCAGTTTTCCTTCTCTCTCTCATCCATAAAATGGCTCAGCAAACTAACACCATCACCTGAACTGAAAGAAAAAGACACAAGCCCTAAATTCTGTCATTGGGACTGCAATGTGAGGCCCTTAGTGTCCCCTCTACTTCCAGGTTGTAATCATGGGCCTAGTTTTGGAAGACTTGCCTAGCATTTATATTTCTTTTGCCACTTTGTTTTGTTTTCATGACGATTTGAGTCACTAAAAAACTAGCTATTTGCTTATACTGTATGTTATGTCATTTCTGCTGATTCTTGCTGTTCTCTAATTGTTACTGTGAGTTGCTCTGAGAATAATTGTGTACTGAGGTCTTGCAGGGTCTTAATAGGTCTTGAACCTAATAAACAGGTAAGGATAAATAAATTATCAGCATGTCAATATTTATGAATGATTTACAACCTGCTGTGTTGCAGAAGCATTCTGCAAGAGATAGGAATAATGTCTCTATGTTGATATTTTAATTTTATACCAATTGTATATTCTTCTTTTCAGTTCACACATGTAAACTAAGGAACATTTCAACATTAATTACTTGTCTTAAAAACAGTATTATGACTGCATCAGTTATGCTGCAAATAGGACACCCAAATGAAACCACAATACTTCTGTGTTGAGGAAAGTTGTTGAACCAATACAGAACAACTTTCTTAAAGTGAGAAAACTCCTCTGTTTGGCAAGTGAGAAAAGGAATGTTTATAGAGTTAACAGAAGTCAAATTAAAGAACTAAAGATGAGATACAGAATAGGTTTAATGCTGTTTTGTAATGATAATCTACCTACGTGCCAATGTGTAAATAAAACTAATTTTCAAAGACTGTGTAATATTTTTATCCTTTCTCCTCTGAAGGAAATTACTCTCCAAAGCCTGCTGAGTAGGTCTCAATGTTCAAGATAGAGGAAGCAAAATTATGTTCTTAAATTTTAAAGTGAGCAGGGTTTTACTTTCTAATCTGGAATATTCTTCACATTACCACTCTGATGAGGAAGCATAATTGCTACGTTAACATTTACACATGCACAGTTGGTCTCTATTATTTTTAAACAGGAAGTTAATTATATAATTAAGGAAAGTGTTTATTCAGGCCCTTTGCAGACTCTTGTCATCAACAAGATTCTTTTTCTATCCCCAATAATATAGGATGCAAAATTTGTGTACAATTATTTAACTGAACATCAGGGAAGATGATATTATAAGCTATACCATATACTGGAATCACGCCAAAAACAATATATCGTTAACATTGCCACAGTGCAAAAAGATATCCTAAGCATTTAAGATTCAGCATTGAACGAAAAGTTGTAATAGAGCTTTTACAGCCCTATTATAGCTGAAATTTCATCTTTTAAAAGATTATTTCCATTAAAAATATCCCTTTATAAATAAGCAATGACTTAGTAGCAGTCCCTGCCTATTATGATTTTTACATTGCGAGGGCTGACTTCTTAATCAAGCAATTTCTGAACCTCAAAGTACACAGGATAAAGTTATACCAGGGAGACAAACAGTTCTATGCTCTACTGTAAAACCCACCAAATTCAATTGGATTCCCAGGTAAGCGTGCACACTGCATAATATATAGTATGTGTGTGGGTGAGCATGAGTATGGTGTGGTGGTTTGAGCATTGAACTATGAATCTGAAGATCAGGGTTTGAATCCCTGCTTGGCCACAGAAACCCACTGAATGATCTTGGGCAAGTCACATACTCTCAGCCTTAGAGGATGGAAATAGCAACCCACCCCCCTGAAGAAACTTGTCAAGGAAACCACATGATAGATTCACCTTAGGGTCACCGTAAGTCAGAAATGACTTGAAGGCACACAACAATGAAGTGTGCATGGTAGTGCTGTTTTTTGCCTTCAAGTAATTTCAGACTTATGACGATCCTAAAGCAACCCTATCACAGAGTTTTCTTGGCAGGTTTCTTCAGAAGGGGTTTGTGATTGCTGTCCTCTAAGGCTGAGAGAGTGTGAGTTGCCCAAGGCCACACAGTGGATTTTCATGACTGAGTGGGATTTGAACCCAGCTCTCCAGAGTAAGTGTGTATAGTATATAAATGTATTCAGGGTTTATGGAAAACCATAATATTGACATTTCATATCTTGACCCATTTTTTAACTAGGAAACTTGTAATGTAACTTTAAGATGCCACATTAAATGAAGGGCAAACCATGATGTTGAGCTCACTATGTACTTTGCAAGCATTGAAACTCCAAAGTGCAATGTCTTTCCACAGATGTCAAGTTGCTCTATATCATAACTAATTTAGGAGTGTAAAGACACAGTCCCCTCCGACCCAGATCCCACCCCATCCCACGCCTCTCAAAGCCCACCCTCTCTCACAGGGGCAAGTGCTGACAATGGCACTCATCTGCCAGTCCTTGTCTTCCTTGGCAACATGCCTGGAAGCTTGACTCTTGGCAATAGGGTACACAGTGTGAGGGAGGTGGGAGGGGAAGGCTCTCAGAAACCTTTATTCTGATTGCAACAGTTTTCTTATAGGACTTGTAAGAATAATAGCTTAAAGGCATGGAACAAGAGCTGTAATATGAATATGGGTATACTATTAAATCTAGTAAGGCAAAAAACGTTTACTTATCCACTACCTGCTACTAATAGCAGTGAAGATGATGTCATTCTCAAAATGTGACAAAGGACTAATAGTATATGCAGTAAAAACAATGAGTCAACAGTTTCTATGCCCCTGAGGTCAAACTTTCCACAGATTCAAAGTAGCCTATTCTTTTTGTACACAGGATTTGCAGTTATTAGCTACTGCATAATACAGAAATGTGCAATGTCAAGATAACAAAGTAACAGAACTTTTTTTGTTCAGAGCAAAAAAAAAAAAAAAAAAAAAAAAAGAGGTTCTGCCAGGAGGGTTTAAACATTTTTGAAAGCAAATCCTTAAGCATGTGTTTCTCAAAACACTGCAAAGTTCTCCCCAAAAAGCACTGCATATAAATGTAGAGTTGCAATATGTATGCTTAGGAATGCTAAGCATATCCAGCTTTCTTTAAAGAAGA
>NC_056525.1:80912915-80951355 GCF_019175285.1 Sceloporus undulatus
AAAAAACAATAGCTAAAAAAGGAGATGACAGGCTTAGGTAAAAAAAGAAAGAAAAAGAAAGAGAGAGACAAGACCCGTAAGGCAGCAGAAAGACAGTTAAAATTGAGAACAAGTCTGATGGAGAAGATTTCTAACGGTAACCAACCATCCATGTATCAAATACAGATACAAGGAATCAGGCCTGATCACACACAACAGATCCCTATAGAACACAGTTATACAACAGACCATAATAAAAATGCCATGATGAGCCAGAACATTAACCAATTTAAAAACTTTGGTACAGTTGGCCCTCTGTATGCACAGATTTTTTTATTCACGAATTCAAGCATCCATGGCTTGAAAATATTCAAAAAATATTCCAGAAAGTAAATGTTGATTCTGCATTTTATTAAAGGGACACCATTTTACTATGCCGTTGTAATTAATGGGACTTGAGCATTCACAGATTTTGATACTGAAATGAATGGAACTTATTGGACAATAGGTCAATTTCATTTAGAATCAGCACTGGCTTTAGTCCAATATTTCTAAGTAGTATGGAGGCCACCTCCTATGTTTCATTATAATCTACATGTCTGATTAAGAGACAGTGTGTGTGTCTATAAAGCAACTGCTTCCCATCCTGGAACTCACTTCCCCCCCAAATATATATTTCAAGGAGGTACTTTTTGGTTAGACAGAGTATCACTTTAGTTTTCTGGTCACAAGTATCTGGACTCTACACACCATGCATTTTACTTTTTAAAATAGCTGTCTAGTAAACCTATGGACTGATTGAGGACAGAAATCAAATTAGTCAGTATGATCACAGCTGCCATTTATATCTTATTCAATAATTTATACAACAAGGCTTTCTAAACACATAATGTAATAGTACAAAACCTTGACTAAAATCAGGGTATCTGCTAATGATTTAAAGAATAATTTGAATCAAATACTTAATTTTCTTTATGAAAAGTAAAACACAATCTTGACAAGGTATGATACTTCTAATATACAAATAGATTTTATTAATTTGTTTGAGAGAGCACCATCTTGTGGACAATTAAAAAACAACTAAATTATGTAAGCCCAGTAGGATCCAATTAAAATAACAATCACTAGTTTTATAAGGTTTTAGAAATAATAGTATATATTATATTTAAAGTAACAGAGCTGTACAACGAGCCTGTGTTAGCTTTAACTAAATTCCTGATCCTGAAGCTATGTACCCTTATTCCTCTCTATAACAGAGAAAATGGGGAAGTTTACAGTTTTCCAGTTTCTTAGGCTTGGAGTGTTGAAACTAAACAGGCAGATATCCAATACATGTATATTTAGTGGTGCTATTGAGTGTGATATCTATAAAGCATGTACACAATTGTACCCAAATTCTAGATGACAATTATTATATTTCTCACCAGTTAAAACCATTTAGGTACCAAGAACATAACAAAAACAGAATTAGACTCAGAGGAAGGAGGTGTGATTTACATAACTTTAAAGCGGACAACGAAGACACTGAAACAGATTGTCTATAGCTTGGCTCAATCATTAATCAGAATGGAGATTGCGATCAAGAAATCAGATAACTAGGAGATGGAAAGGCAGCTATGAAGGATTTAGACAAGGCTCTGAAGTGTAAAGATAGAAAACTGAATACTAAAGTTAAGATTGTCCATGCCATTATATTTCCCATTTCTATGTATGGTTATGAAAGGTGGACAATGAAGAAAGCCAATAGGAAGAAAATCAACTCATTTGAGATGTGGTGTTGGAGAAGAGTTCTACAAATAGTGTGGATTGCTAAATAGACAAATGTGGGTCCTAGAGCAAATCAAGCCTGAGCTCTCCTTAGAAGCCAAGATGACTCAAATGAGACAAGTCATACTTTGGACATATCATAAGAAGACATGGCTCATTAAAAAAGAGAATGCTTGGTTGGGTGGAAAACAGTAGGAAAAGAGGAAAGCCGCATTCCAGATGTATAGCCTGAATTAAGGAAGCTGCAGCCACCTCAATTTTCTCCGGATCAGGGATGCGGCAATCGCACGCCGCGGTCCCAATCTGGCCTTTCCAGAGCGCAAAAAGGAACCGCAAAAAGTGGCTCCCTTTTTGCACCTTGGAAAGGACGCAATAGCCACAGCTTCAAGGCACTCTTTCAGTGCTGTGTTGTGAGGATGCAGCTCCAGAGGAGTGCTGTGACTGTGCATGCCGTATGGAGCGGTGCACAGCATCATGCCGCCCTGGGGTGGAATTGGGTTGTGCATCATGTGGACGCCACACCACGCCCCAACTCTGCCCCCAGCTGGCCTTTATGGCCGGATTGCACAGCTCCTGAGTCTGCAAGACTTGAGCAGGGGTTTTGATGATAGATAGTGTGACCTGGAGGTCTCCCCTCCACAGGGTCACCATAGGTCCCAGTCATCTTGATGCATTTAACAACAATAAAGGACAAAATTGTATTCTTTTTTGCTATAATCCGTTTTCAAAAGAAACTACCCAACAGGAATTCCTCTTTAATATGTTCAAAATTTAGGATTAAAAGCTTCACATGTATACACACCTGTGGGGGAAGAAATCTCTATTATACTGATGTTAGTCATTGAGACAGCACACTACTGTTCAACATAAATATGCAGGATTTATCCACTTCTAAAAAATCTAAACCACCATGAAATCCAAAGAATTGAAGAGGAAATATGTGTGTGTGCACCTTCAAGCCATCTGTCAATTTATGATGATCCCATGAATTTCATAAGGTTTTCTTAGGCAAGGAATACTCAGATTTTGTTTGCTAATAGCCTGTGTCAATATGGTAGGCCACAATGAATTGCCAACTGCTCTTTTAATTCAGGGGACTAGAGGGCTTTTTTTCAGATACTGCTGTTGAGCTGGAAGTATTTTTCCTGCATGAAATTTCCCCTTGCAACAGACTTATTGAAGATGTTATTAAAGATGTTTGATATGCTGCTACAGTCTGATTCTTTTAGCTTTTCTATGTCATTTGCATTATACAAACAGTTTTATAATTCAGATGACAATACAAGGACTGAAATCTTGTTAGACGTTCCTTCTTGATCACTGTAAGGCGCTGCCTTTGAAAAGTGCTCAGAAACTTCAACTGGCCCAAAGAGCTGCAGCCAGGCTGTTAACTGGAGCTGGCTACAGTGAGCGTACAACTTCCTTGTTGCAACAGCTACATTGGCTGCCAGTTCGTTTCCAGGCACAATTCAAAGGGCGGGTTTTGACTTATAAAGCCCTATACGACTTGGGTCCAGGCTATTTGGAGGACTGTATCGTCCTGTACGAGCACCCCAGAGTATTAAGATCATCCGGAGAGGCCCTTCTCTCAGTCCCACCACCCTCTCAGGTGCATTTGGTGGGAACAAGAGAGAGGGCCTTCTCAGTGGCTGCTCCCAAGCTTTGGAACTCCCTCCCTAGGGAGGCCAAGATGGCTCCATCCTTGCTGTCATTCTGGCAGCAGAAAAAGATATTCTTGTGCTGGCAGGCCTTTGCAAACTGATAAGGACTGGGAATGTTGTCCTAATGAAATTTTAAAATTTGTATTTTTAACATATTCTATTTTAACTCATAACTTTTTAATTCAAAATGGCTTGTTTTTAAAATTTTAATGTTGTGCAGTCGGCCCGCCCCTTACACGGAGATCTGTTTCGGCCCTCCCACATAAGGGGAATTGAGCATATGCTCAAATCCCATTAAGGATAATGGGGCACACTCCTGTGGTGCACTGTGGTGCACATGCCATGGGCACACGCCCCATTGTTTCTATTGAGACTTGCCTTCCACATGAGCTCAAGTCCGAGGATGGCAAGCCTGCATAAGCAGTGGGCCAACTATTGTTTTTAAATTGTATTATTTTAAACCCGCTGTGTGGCGCCTTGAGTCCCCAGACTCAAGCAGAAAGGCTGAATATAAGAAAATAAATAATAATAATAAGGCTGAAAAGATGGTTTGGTGGGAAAACCTCCCATTCCTGCACTGCCTTTCTGAATGGTATACTGTACAGTATGTGTGCCATGCTGCTATAATTTAAAAGACTGAAATATACAGTTTGTTGTTGCGTATCTTCAAATCGTTTCTGACTTATGGCGACCCTAAGGTGAACATGTCATAGGGTTTTCTTGGTAAATTTCTTCAGAGGTTTGCCACTGCCATCCACTGAGGCTGAGAGAGTGTGACTTGCACAATGGGTTTACGTGACCAAGCAGACAGAGAGGTAAATGTCACCCCCTATCTACTTTCCCTCCCATCCCACCCTAGTCAAGTTGCATAGTATCAACCAGATGGTTTAGGAATCTAAGGCCCAGAACAGACCGCCCCAAAAGGGCAGCCTGCCAGTGGCCTATTTCCCTCTGGAGGGATGCCGCAGCTGCCAAACTGTGTGGCATCCCTCCAGAGTAAAAAGAACCTGGAAAAATCGGGTTCTTTTAGAGCTACTGGGCGGACATCACGAGTGCGCCAATGACACGCAGCGATGTGCAGATGCTGTGCGTCGCTTAAATAAAGATGGCGGCCCCCGTGTGGACGGGAGGCCACCATCAGGATGCCACCCGCACGTATTAGGGTTAGGGACTGTGTGGTTGGTGCACGGTCCTTAACCCTAGTATTGCCAACGCCACACCCCTTTCGGCCCGTCTGTCTTGGGCCATAGACAGATACCCCCCCCAAAAGTAACCCTTCTTTCCCTCAACAGTAAAATCACAATAAAAATTCATGAAATAACTTAGCAATAGCTTCTTTCATGTTATGAGCTACCTCAGGTGGCCAGCTCACCAGCCCTCTCCCCTACTAGAACCTTTCAAAATTTCACTTTGCAGGTAAGGCTTGTTTTATTTCATAAGCAGTGGAGTCATTGTGTGTGTTTACAGAATACACCAGATGACACCCTAAAAGGGGGTGACACCTCTATTCCTCAAGTGTCTAAGTTTTGGCAGAAATGGGCCATGGTGTTTGCTTGTGTCTCTTCAAAATGCTGAAGAAACGGTGTGAGTGGAGCAAGGCTCAGTGGGAGGAAAGGAGAGGCCCCAGGTTTTTTTTAAATTAAATTTCAAAATTTCAAAATTTTAATTTAAAAAAATTCCTGAAAAATATCACATTTTACCAAATGTTCACTTTAACCACATGAAACTATGTATACGTAACTACATTTAGGCTATGCATAAGATATTGTGGTTCAAAGGTACAGTATCATTTTAATTTGGGTGGTTGTTTATGTCACAACTATGGTACTGTATTACTATTGCATTCAGTGATATATGGGAGTTATGATTTATGAGTGCAACCACTCATGTGTCACCCTCCATTGACCTCCTCATCCCATTCACACCATACAGAATCCTTAGTCATGCTTTTTTTGCACTCGCTTTAGTTGTAAATCGTAACTCCCATATTTATACCACTGAATGTAAATGCTAACAGTTGTGACATAAACAAAATTAAAATTGTATCTTCAAATTACAATATTGTATGCACAACTTAAATGTATTTACATATACATAGCAAAGATTGGATTAAAATGAGATTTTTTAAAAAAGAAAATTTAAAAAGAATAATTTATTTAAAAAATTTAATTACAATTTTGAAATTTGAAATGTAAAAAAAAAAATCTGGGGCCTCTCTTTTGCTCCCACTGAGCTTCACGCCACTCCCACCATCTCTTAAAGCACAACATATGGCCTGAGGGCCGCATGTGGTCCGCCAAAGGATTTCAGGTGGCACACAAGAATGTGGAATGACTTCTCCTGAGGAGAAGGCCAGGCAGAAGAAGAGGAGGATGGACAAATTCTTGCCGAGCAAGGCTTCTCCACTATCTGGCTTTCTCCTGAGGAAAAGGCTGGGTGGAAGATGAGGATGGGTGAACACTTGCAATGCTCCTCTGCTGTTTGGCTTTCTCTTGAGGAAAAGGCCAGGAGGAGGAGGACGGAATTAGTATTATGCCTCGGGGAGTGGTGGAGTCTCCATCTTTGGAGGTCCTTAAGCAGAGGCTGGATAGCCGTCTGTCAGGGATCGTTTGATTGAGAGTTCCTGCATGGCAGAATGGGGTTGGACTGGATGGCCCTGGTGGCCTCTTCCAACTTTTATGATTCTAATTAGAACCATAAGTTGGAAGAGACCACTAGGGCCATCTAGTCCAACCCCATTCTGCCATGCAGGAACTCACAGTTATTAATATTTAATTAAAAACCTATCTGAGGCCCAAAGGAGTTAACCTGTATTAATTTTGGCCCTTTCCTACTGCCAAGTCGGGCAGGTCTGTCTTCAAAATGGAAGCAGGTGAATGCCACACATTTGCCCATAATATAGTGTTTGAGGAACAGTGGAGTCAGACACACACACCACTTTAAGGTGTGTCTCCCCTGCACACCACACAAAGTGATGCCACACTGATGCCAGGGAAAAACTGAAAAATATATCCCTTTGGGATGTGATGGGGAAAAAAAAGAAACTCTGAGGTAATTCTGGGGAGGCAGTTAGGCGCATGCGCATGCGCGCTCCCGCCGCCTCCCCCTTCTCTCTCGCGCGCTCCTCTTTTGCATATTCGAACGCCGCGTTCTGGAACCGTTAAGTCTACTACTGTATACTGTACAAGTTTCCTATAAAGGAGAGGAGGAGGGGGCGGAGCCTAGAACGAAGCCCGCCAATTTGTTTTCTCCTCCTGGCGCCCGCCCGCGCGCCTTTTCCCCAACCGCCGCTGGGGGCCTCCTGGCGCCATTTTCTCTCTCTGCATTTCTAGCCGTTAGAGCCGCCCTCCATCATGGCGCGGGGCGGGGCAGAAACGGTGCCGCCTGGGGGGAAGCCATGCTGAGGGGGCTGATGGCGGCTACGTTGCTGCTGCTGCTCCTGGGGCCGGTGGCGGGGTCTCCCATCATCCTCGGCCGCCTCCTGGTGCTTCGGGAAGGCTGGCCGGGTGAGGAAGAGAGAGCTATAAGGGGGTCTGGGTTGATCAGAGAGAGAGGCTGCATACACACTGGAGAAATAATCCGGTTTGGTACCGCTTTAACTCTACCTGGCTCAAGGCTATGGAATTCTGGGAGTTGGAGTTTGCTAAATGGCACTATATTAAAACCAGCACTTGGAAAAATGACTTTGGGGGAGCCTGAGCCAGCATGGTGTGGTGTTTTGGGTGTTGGGCTAGGACTGGAAAACAGGCTCAGATCTGCACTGAACCATGGAAACCCGCTGGGTGACCCTGGGCCAGTCACACACTCTCAGCCTCAGAGGAAGGCAACAAGGCAAACCCTCGCTGAACAAATCTTGCCCAGAAAACCTTAGGGTTGCCGAAGGTGCACAAGAACACCAACAATGTTAGGAGTGGCAATCCAAAAAGTAGCCTTTTCAAGCTTTGATTACTCTATATACTCAACTATAAGTCGACCTCGTGTTTATGTTGTGGGCAGGTTTGAGGGCCAAAATTATGGATTTTGATATGACCTGTGTTTAAGTCAAGGGCAAAACGCAGAGGCTTGTAACAAAGGATATAAAGAACCCAAAGAACTTAGCAAAGTCCATCGGGTATCACTGCTTGTGCTCAGCCTAAAGGCTGGATGGATGAGAGAGTAGGTCAGTGCTTCTTTTAGTTGCTCCAAGGAGGGTTTAAGCCCTCAACTAAACTAAAAATAAAGGCCAAGTCAAAAATTAAAGGCTCTGCTAGCTTCTTGTGAGAATCCAGTACACATTAGGAAATCTAGATGAGACTATGCATTAATTCTGCCTTCTCCACGTAATACTATCCAGATGTGTTGAACTATTCCTCTCATCTTCCCAGCCTCAGTGTTCAATTAACTATTTCCATCACTTTTGGAGGTCACTAGGTGGGGCCTTAGCACTGACATCCTGAAGCAGAAATCAGGAACAGAACTGTTTATTTGGAGATATGGAAGTCAGTGTATAGACCATTTCTGCAACATTTACACTGCACTCCTGTACATTATGCATTTTCACTGCATTTCTAAATACTGAGTTCAGTAAGGCTTACTCGCTGGTGGGCTTACTCTCAAGTTGTTGCCTTAAAGTCAAATTCATTTATTAACAAATTGAATAGACTAAAATACACTAGAGTTATGTGTCTATGTCTAATGTGACTACAATGCTCAAATCTGCCAATGGCAAGTATCACCTTAAAAGATGTTAAGGGTGGATAACTGCATTAGTCTGTTGCAGTAAAAAACATAAAGACACTGGGGGCACAAATGCACAAGCGTTTGTGCACCCAATCCATTCCCTCCGTTTCATCTCACGAAGCTGGCTGGAGTTTACAGAAACCTATGCCAAATGAAACTTGCTGGTCTTGCTAAAAGACTCATTGTTTCATCTGATTTGAGCTTTAAAAAGTTACTTTTTAAAAATCTGCAAATGTTCAAGTCGCATTAAATACAGCGTCATAGTAAAATTGTGTCCCTTATATAAAATGGCAAAATCAAGGTTTGTTTTTTGGAATTTGTATATTTAAAAAATATTTTCAAGCTGTGGATCTGTGGATAAAAAATCCATGGATATGGAGGGCTGACTATGCTCAGTTTCAGAGGTCTGGGTGTCCAGGTCTTGGAGATGTGACTGACAGGCAGCCAAACATCCCTTATACATTTATAATGTCTCCTTTTGTCCAAATACATTCTGCATCTTAATAATAATAATAAGGATACATTATCTGAATCAGATTAATGTTGTTACCTGCCCTCCATTCAACCCCTACTCATGGCAACCCTATGGATGATACAGCTCCAAGGCCCACTATCCTCCACTGCTCAGCTTAGGCCCTGTAAATCATCTGTGGTCATCTTGCACTTTTTCTTCTTTGACCTTCCTTAGTAATTGTTCCAAGTCTATGATGTTTTTCTAGTAATATGGTGTCATCCACGTATCTTAGATTATGTTCAGAGAAAGGTTAATGTTATTTAAGAGGTTTGAACATCACAAGTGTTTCCTGTCATAATTATTAAATAATAAAACAATATTCTACACTCCAAATCTGATACAGTACAACCTTTTCAAGGATATAACCAGCAGGAGGCTGCATCTGGAATAAGAAGAGCTGACTCCCACTGGCATGACAGTATGACCGCTCCTCTGACATCCCTAATTTTATACAGGTTCTTCCCTCTTCAGAGTTTGTGGAGCATACATGGTTCTTCTCCACCTCCCCCTTTTCTTTTCCCAGCAGTCTCATGAGAGTTGCCAGTTGAGAGACAGTGGCTGGCTTATAATCACCCAGTGAATTTTCATGATACGGTGGGGCTTGAATCTGGATTTTCAAAGCCTCAGCCCAACACTTTAATCCTGTACACTACACTTCTATTGTCTAAAGCAGGAATGGATAAAGAGTGGTCATGTGCAGCCTCCATTGCTACTTCTGCCATCTGTAGGCTTCCTAATTCCTCATCGGAAGTGATTCCTCCCTTTAAAACACCTTGGTGGCTCTGCTTTCTAGAGGTCTCCAACACTGAAAGTTTTATGCCAATCTCTTCCAGCCCTTTTGCAAGCCACAGTAGGACCCTGAAGTCAAAATTTCCAAACCCATTTGTACTCTCTATTATACTGTCATTGAGTTTGGTAAGGGGAATGTTGCTATTGCCTTAGGGGGCAAGTGAAAGAGAAAGTCTTGAGATAACTCACAAAGCCGTGGCCTGTTGATGGTGACATGATGCCTATAGAATACTAGAATGTGACAGACAAGGTTCATCAAGTGGTTTTCATATTTTTAATATTTATATGTAAAAATGCTGGTCTTAAATGTAATACTATTGGGAGCTGTTGATAAATGTCACGCTAAGAAGGGGCTAGAGAAGCTAGCCTTTTTACTGGTCTTTTGATAATCAGTTTTTGTTTGCTTTGTTGCAGGACGTGGAGTAAAGTATCAACAAGTGTCAGTGGCAACTGTTAAAAATGGTGCATACAAAACATCAGTGAATATGATTTTAGACCAATCAGCACAGAGAAGGAGCATCAGATCTTTAAAAAGTTTCAGAAAATATTTAGAAACAACTAGGAAAAATGGTTGTCTTAACGGTCAACAAAAAAATGTGCTAAAATGTATAATTTTTTATAAAAGAAAACTGTATGTAATTAAAAGCATAAGCATGCACAATTCAAAAATGCATCTAGAAACAATTAAACTTATTCTGGCAGGAGAAATGAAGTCAAGAAAAATGTGGAAGGATATTGTGAAGAATGGAAAATTTCAAGTGAAAATGAATTGCTACAGTATACTTAATGTTAAAGAGGAGTTACAAATATATGTTGAAAATAAATACATAGAAACTGAGTCATCACTGGGTTATATAGCACTTCAAGCAAATATCGTATTAAAAGGTGAGAAAAGATGTGTCCTAAAAAGTCAGGAGGTTTTGGAAAATATTATGGAATTAAAGTTACAACAAACGATACTAAAGATGAAACAACTTATTGAAACTGGAATGCTGCAAAAGAAAAGATATACACAAAGAAATATAGATGAAGTACAGAAGAAGTTCCCACCACATAAAATGGTTCATTCTAACAGTCCAGGAAAAAACTTCTTTGCCTTTCAAAGAAAAATGTACAGAAACAAAATTGGAAAATGGATCAGTGTGCAAATGCAACCTTCTGTAATACATTCTGCCTTTCCAACTATTGAAATAGCTATAGGAGTGTACCATGGAGAATTTAATTCAGCATTCAGTCCAGGAAAACCATCACTCCATATGACTAAATTGCTGAAACATCTCATGCAGACCTTACAGAGAGTAAAAAAATGTTTTAATGTTATTCAGAAGAGACATAGAATGAAAAGTCTAAAAGCACTCATGGTAAGAAAGCATCTTGATACAGAAGATAGTTTCCGAACCTTTTTATATCTCTGTAAATGCATTTCTAATAGTCCATTGCTTGTTGAAAGAAGTAAACGATCAGCAGAAGGAGAAACTGTACCAATATCTGTAGGTAGGTTTATTTTGGGATTCTTTTAGTTATAAATGGTGTGTTTTGAGCAATAACTTTCAAAGAATAAAGGCTACAATATTTAATAAACTAGTTAGTTACCATAGATTCATAGGATAAAAAGTTTCAGTTGACAAAAATGACTTGCTAATTAATTGGCCAGTGGATTGAAAAATGCTAATTATTGTAAGTGTAAATAACTTAGACAAAACAAAATGGTAGGCATCATTTTTGAAGGAACGTTCCCTATTCATAGTTATACAGGAGGAAATACTTCTGAGATTATGCTTGGTTCAATTTACATATACATTCTATGAAAAAAAAATCTTGAAAGGATGCTTTTTCTTCAAAAACATTGAGTCTTGTGCAATTGTATAAATGTTTAATTGATTTGGCAATTGATTGGTCAAAACCAATTTGATTAATTCACTCGCTATGAGTAAATAAGATGAAGCATATTAACTTTGTGGGTTTTTTTTAGTTCTGAATGCAAATTGGATTGTATGTAGGATTTTTAAAAGCTGGTGATAGACCTATAAAGAATCATTACCTTAATGTTAAAGAGTTGTATTTGTAGAACTAAAAAATACTAACGACTAAAACAGAAAATGATCTCATTGATGTTCTGCCTTCTTTGTGAAAGCAAATAAGGTCTTCTTGTAACACTATGTTCTAAAATACGTACATATTGTTTCTGCATCTCTTTCATTGCCTTCACAAATATGAAGCCTAAAAAGGGTAGGGACTGGGTTCATGTTATCTAGAAATAGTTCATTCTTCATGCCAGCCCACATAAGGATTGCTAGTTCAGTGAGTTTCTATATTGATTCACCCCTGATGTAGGAAAATGACAGTAATAAGCCATGAACTATGAATTCTTGTTTTGAATAAATTGAATCATTGGCTAAGATCCTACGTTTTGTCTCTAGGCACCTTTCCTCTTTTCCAGAAACTTGCATTTTGTCTCATACCTTTACCAATCTTCCCTCTATTCCCAGGAATGGATTTTGGGGGGCTGTGGAGGGGAGGAGGAGTTAGAAAGGCCTGTGTCAAAGAACTATTTTTTTTAACAGAAAAAGAGAATCCAAGCTGCTAAAATGCTTCCACATGGCCTCCCACCCAAAACCTTTTTTTTGGTAAAGGTCTTGTTATGTATCCTACTGCCTTAAGAAATGCAATTCTTTTATTTTTATGTAGAAAAGGGTTCTAAGGTTCTGGCTTGGCTTTGGTAGCGGGGTGCAAAGCAACTTTCTCCCTAGGCTTGCATGCTAATATGGAAGTAATGGCACTGTTTGGATTAGAAAGGGCTGCTCTTTTCACAATTTTTTGTAAACAGAAAGCTGGCATGTAGTACAGTAGTTAGAATCTTTGCAGGAAGGGTCTCTCTACAGCTGCGTTAGTGGTAATTTTGGCTGTCCTGGCCTTGGTGGTGTGGAGAGCAGCAACCACTCTCTGGAATCAATCTTCCCAAACCAGATTTAAGACCTGAATATGTATGGTAATTGGTTAGTGCTGTTCCTGCCAGAGTTTTTTGTTTAGGTGAAAGGGGACAGGGCCTATTTTGTTGTCTTGGCGAGACTCCCAGCACACCCTTATTGGGAGTTTCATATGGCCCCTTATTGATCTTCTGATAGTTAAGACTGTCTTATATCAACAGGCCTTCTATATTGGCTGTTTTTCTTCTCTGACTGGGTTGTTTGTTGAGGTTGCTTACATTTGCTGTTGATTTTGGTCCTCTTTGTTCTGGTACTTTGGTCTTTTATGGTATTTATTCAGTGTTTTGTTGATTTTTATTTTGGTTATTGTTTCACGTTCCTATTATGTGCCACATTGCAGGTCCTTCTGGGATGGGAAAGTGGCTTGTAAATTCTAAAATAAAGACACATATAAATAATTGTATTAAAGGACACATATCTCCAAGTACCAGCTGTATGATTCTAACTTTTGTACTCAGTTGTATATCTTTGCATTTTAGAATATTTTCTAGCACTTCATAGCCACCCTCTCCATTCTTAATCTTCTTCTGATTTCATTTCTATCAATGTTTGATCCCAGGCATGGGAATTCTTTTACTATTTCTATTTCTTCATTGTCTAGGCTGAACTTGTGAAGGTCCTTGGTGGTCATTATTTTTGTTTTTTTATGTTCAACTTTAAGCCTGCCTTTGCACTTTCTTCCTTGATTTTACTTAGTAGGTGTTCCAGGTCTGTGAGGTTTTCTACTAGTAGTATGGTGTTGTCTGCATAACTTAGATTGTTGATATTCCTTCCTCCTATTTTTACTCTTCCTTCTGTGTAAAAGCCTGCTTTTCTAATAATATGTCCTGCATATAAGTTGAACAGATAGGGTGAAAGGATACAGCCTTGTCTGACCCCTTTGCCAATTGGGAACCATTCTGTTTCTCCCTGTTCTGTTCTGAAAATAGCCTCTTGTCTTGAGTACAGATTCCTCATCAGGACTATCAGATGTGTTGGCACTCCCATGTCTTTAAGGGCATTTCATAGCCTTTCATGATCTATAAAGCCAAAGGCTTTGCTATAGTCTATAAAAAGCACATGCTGATTTTCTTTTGGAATTCCCTGGTGCACTTCATTAGCCATTGTATGTTTCCAATGTGGTCCCTAGTGCCTCTTCCTTTCCTGAACCTCGCTTGAACCTCTAGGATTTCTCTCTCCATTGTTACCCTAGCTGCTCCATATAAATTTTGGTATAAATGATAGCCCTTAATGACCCCTAGATAACCTCTGGCAGTCTGTCCGCCATTAAGACATGTACATCACCCCTGAGCGGACACCTTCATTACCTAGGTAGCCTAGGGAGTTGCATAAGAGGATTATCATAGGAGCAGGAAGAGCAAATGTTTGCCTACCCTGAGGCCCTTACGCCCTCCCTGGGTCTGTTGTCCGAGCAGCTTAAGACCACTAAGACAATCAGACAGGAACATCCAGGTGAAAAGAAAGTAATTAAACACCTTTGCCAGAGGCAAGTTTTTTTGCCCTATAAAAAGCCCTGACTTTTGCTAGTCAGCGTGCCATTTGAAAGGTCTCTATACACCACATCAGTCAGACCTCTGCTTTGGACACCGACATTTCTGCTCAAACCCATGCTGCGGAGCAGAATTGTCCCATAACCACACATCCCATTTGATTCCCGGAGGGAGTCTACATTCTGGTACGTATCACCCTAGTGAAGCCTGAAATCCTGTTCCACGCTAATCTCTGGTTTTTCTGAGCCTTGTATGAGTGTGTGTGTATGTATGTAAGCACATTGAGCGTGTTTTCCCCTGTTTTAATAAATTGAACATCTAGTTATTATATCTGTCTCAGCTCCATTTATTGGAATTTCCTGGTCTCTTGGTAGATACAATGGGAGGGCGATTCCGCAGGGTAGTCGTAGCAGGCCCCCCTCTTGCAATATTGAGCTAATAACAATAATAATAAATTCCCCGAATCAGACCCTTGGCTACACCATGTATGGTTGGAGTCTGTGTTGCAGAATTTTGAGCATGATTTTGTTTGCATGGGAAATCAGTGCTATGGTCCTATAGTTGCTGCAGTCTCATGTGATTTGTTTTTTGCTATTTCCACCTCAGTTTTTAGAATCAGGTTTATTTTCATATGGCTCTTCATTCCATGTGTCTTTCATTTTGTCATCGCTTTGTAGCAGCAGCTACAAAGTTGCAAATAGTCAAAACCTTGAATAGTTGGGAATGTCAAGGGATGGTTGTAATGCTTGATGTCTTTTATCTCTTCCTGGTCACTAAGGTTTGTTATCATAACAAATGTTGGTCCCATTTTATGTCTGAACCAACTATTTGTAGAGGTGACCAGCAGTAGCATTTGCCAGCACCATTTGGTGATAATTTTTCAGTCAAATTAACAGATCAATTGGCAAGATTCTGTCAGACTGACGAACGATTATTGTCAGGAGATCCTAAGTCTGGAAATGTTTGAACAGTTACAGCTAGTACTACTGCTACTCGTATATTATAATTTATGCTTTACATTGAATTAAAAAGAAGATCCAAGAGAAGATCCATGTCCTTGATTGGAGGCTCAGAATTTATTTCTTCTGTGGATTAGAGAAAGATTATCTTAAAAAGATATTCTCCCTCCATATTCACTTACAGTTGCCAGGGTCAAGAAAAAAATACCCTCTTAAAAAGATGCTCTATGTACCACATTCAAACACTTCATCCACTAAGGGGTTTGACAGACGGGTGGCCTACAGCTGCCCCTTTTTGCCCCAGATCGTTGCTGCAGCGACCAGACATTGCGGCAACGATCTGCTCTCTCTTGTGAGCAAAAAGCTGCCAAAAGCAGCTTCTTGGAAGGGCCACCATTATGGCGTTCATGTGCCATGATGATGTCCCTTGCACGGAGTGCTGTTTGGCCACTCCAACATCCTTGCGTTATCATGGTGTGACCTGTGAGGACAGGCACGTGCCAACATGGCGCATGGGCAGCGAAAGTAGGGCTCGGCGTGTGTGGATGCCCAGTCCTACTGAGCCTTACTTTTGGCCCCAGGCCGGCACAATGTACTCATCTGTTTAGGGCCTAAGTATGTATTCCATGTTGCAGAACTGTCATATTTTTGGTAGCACAAGCAGATTCCAAAAGTAACATAAAAACACATTGGGGTAGAATTCAGAGACATAGCCTTGTTAGTCTGGGATATCAATATGCAAGGGGATCTTGCAGCACCTTTCAGACTATGTCAAAGAAGTTGTAGCAAAAGGTTTCATAGACTTGCATCTGAGTAGAGACCAAGGTCTCAAAACAGACAGCCCAAAAGGACTGCCGTTGGGCTGCACCCCAGGCGCCTCCCTTTTCTAAAGAGCCAGCCCGCAATGGAGCAGAAAAATCTGCACATTTTCAGTGGACCGGTTGGGGACTGCAGTAGCACCCTGAATCAGGGCTGGGCATATGCAGCTGCTACAGCCTCGGCACAGAAAGTCCCTGCACAGTCCCAGGATGGCTCTTTTGTGTCATCTGTTTTGCCCCCAAGTCTACGAAAGTTTATGCTACAATGTCTACATAATTAGCCTCAAAGGTTCGACAAAATCCTCTTCCATAAAAACACATTGTCTGTCATAGGCTTTAGTGTAGATTTAGTTAACATATATAAAGGTTATTGATTTCAGTTTAGACTTTTGTTTCTGGAAAATAATTATATAAATAGATTTATTAATTAAAGTACAAATAACAAAAAGGATATCTACTCGTAATATAGTAAACTTAGGGGGAAAACAAGCAGGCAAAATACGGTGTCTTCCCAGCAGTTTGATGGCATGGCAGACGCATGACACCCCCCCCCCCCAAGACACCAAGAACATTCTGGGTTGGGGGCATGGCCTGTGACTCTGCAGTGGCCCCAATCCAGCGTTTTGGGGTCATCTGTTTCGGCCCTTACTCTCACGCATGCAGTTTGGTAATACAAACCTTGTAATAGAAAGTTCATGATATCAGCAAATCTAAATAGCCACTTGTATGGGAGCATGTTCCTTTAATTCAGTATATCTTAATAAAAATGCATAAAACTATATATCCAATACAGACTAAGTACATACATATATAATAATTATAGGGCAATTGATGGCACTTAGTAACCCCAAATTTCATGTGACAGCATCTAACTCTGTTATTTTGGAACAGCTCCACCAATGTAAAACAAATCTCAAAATGATTTATACAAGCAGAAGGAGAGAAAAATCTGTTGAACCCTTTCCCTTCCAGTACATTCGTCCTCATCATACACTCCTACAACAACATCATGTCACCCAGCTGGTCTTTATTTCTGATACTGAAGTCCAGTTGGAGAAAAAAGCAGTGATGAAGGATTGCTGTGGTAAAAATAGAAGACGAGTAAAGTGTCTGTCACCTATTTTCCAACCATTTACCTGCTTTAAATTGCTCTACTTCAATTTATTGCGCTGGGTTATTGCAATGCAGATCTTCATTGATCACATACTGTAGAAATGTAGATGTGTACTTGCGAAACACTGGAGAAATATATGTTCATTAAATTTCGAAGTATAAAATGAATGTTGAATGTATAATTTTTTCATGCTAATTTAATTTTTTTCCCTGTTTAGATGTTTTGAAGCGTTTAACCTCTGCTCTTATAGCAGGTGCTACTATTTTTGGAATAGCTATCTTTGCTTTGGCATTAGCAGCATGTTACCTTTATGGTAAAAGAAGGTAGGTTTAAAGTAGATTTTATGCTTTCATCTTGTTAAAAATATTTTGAAAGATGACTTTTATATATTACTGCGATAAATGATTATAAATGATCAGTTTGCAAAGTTTAAAGCCCCACTACATCACCTTATGACCCTGATCCTAACTCATCAGGGCCTAAATCCTTTTGGACAGTTTTGAATGTGTAACGGAGCTACACACTTAATTCTAGCTTGTCCCCAAAACTCTCACTGGGAAGCAGCCACTGTGATCAACTAAGTCCATTCCCCTGTTATTCAGGAAACAGCTGACCAAAATTCCCATCCCATCCTGTGAACAATCTCTGTAGTGATAGGCACCAACAGAGATTGCTCATAAAAGGGAGGGTGGAAATATGACTCAACTGCTTCCTGAGTGACAGGGGAACAGACTGCTGTCAGTGACAGCAGCTGCTTCTTGGTAAACTGGGATTTGGGAACTTTCATCATTGCTATGACTAGGATTACATAGGGATCATGAATACAAAACAATCATGAGTGTGTAACTCTAGGTTATATATTCACAACTACCCAGCAGGATTCCAGCCAAAGTAACTTGGAAAAAGTACAATTTCTGATCAAACATGATTTAAATTTAATGATAGATGAGTCTATTCAAAAGCAATGATACTTTACAAACTTTTACTTTAAGTATAGTCTTCTCTTTAGTTTTAATAGGCTTCTTTTCAGAGAATAAGTCCTCTTCAGTTCCTCCAGATAAAAAGGTTAGATAACATGGAAGAAAAGGCATCCACTATTTTGCTGTATCTCTAATGATTGCCAGTCATCAAGCATGAGCCACTATCACCTTTTCTTATAGGATAAGATTGTCAAGAAAGCAGTGGTGCAATTATTTTTTTTCTACAGTGGGAAATGTTTCCAGGAGAAAATCAAGTATAGAAAACACAGCTGATTGTGTATTAGTATTCCTGGAGGCAGTTACAATGCACAAATATTCTTGGCTTTGTTCCACAGCTTTCCATCTTAATCTCTTTATCAAAGTTTAGGGCCTGTCTTTTGAGAGTACTAATTAGTTTTAACACCAAAAGTGATAAAGATGGTTTTCATGGTCAGAGCTATAATGATATCATCAACTTCTTAGAATCAGGCATCAGTTGCAAAGAGGAGATCTGCCTCTTTATCTTCATAATGAAAATATTTTTCTTGTTGTGATTCTTTAGACTGCAAATGCCATCTCTGGCTGACTCCTGCCATCACCTACCCACTCTTCTCAGTCTGAGAGTCCTTATCAAACCATTTTTGAAGACCATCGAGTTCACTTCTTGGCTTAGCATTCCACAACCAATTGGTCCATGAGTATTTTCTATTATTCAGCCCAGTTATAAGATAGAATTTGGTATGTTCCCAGTTGTTTCCATTCCAGTATATTCCCTTCTCCCCCATTGGAGAATCAACAAAATCGGGGGCTCAGTTGAATTTCCAAAAAAAAAAGGATCACAACCCATTACAGATGCTGTGCCTTGCCAAAGAGGGATGGTGGTCTTCATCCCATTTTTAGAAGTATGGACATTACAACTTTGCATTTTCAGATATTCTAACTCATTAGTATCTTTTATTTTGTCCAGTTTACTTTGCTTTCTTTCAATTTACTTACATAGATTTAAAATAACTCATTTAGATACTGCTATTCAACCTCATTAAAAGTTTCTCCACTTCACGGACAGTCTTTTCAGTTTTGCAGTCTTCCCTTCAGGTTAGCAACTGCATCATAGGCTTTCATTAAATGGCTTTTGAGATTTGACAGCTAAGAATAGCTGTACTGTATTTCCCTACATAAATGGTTGGCTATTGATAATTTATTCCAAATGTCTCTGTATTGCAGTTTCCACCATCTAGTGCACCATGTTGGGTTGTGCATCACAATCCAGAAACATCACTTGTTTTCAATTTCAGACTGATTTTGAGACACTCAAAGACTTTGTCATTTTGTACTTAGAATCTGTCTTCACAGGCATTCGCTTAGTGGGTAGTAAAAACCATGACACTGTTACCAGCAGGCAAAGCTTCCTCTCACACATTTAAACAATTCCACCAAACCCATGACAGTTTTGCTCACTTTTATGAAGAATGTTACTCTTCTGGACTTGTGCAGAGTAGCATCATGTTCCAAACCTTGTACATTCATGAAGTACTGTTGCCTTGACTGTGTTGACAGCCAAGCATTAATTGATGCTGCATAATGTACAATCTCATTCCTGATCTAACATGCATCTCCATCAGCCTTCAGCACTAAGATTACTAATTTTGATCCATTTATGCTGGTAACTACCCATACACCTACTTACCACAATACATGAGAGAGGAGTCTGTGTTTAAATATATGAAACTTCTGTCTTCACATTAGATTTGGCCTTCAGTCAATGATTTTAATAGAAATTGTCTTCAAATAAATAATTTTAGCCTCCATTTTATGGTGCTAATCTATGGGGAGAGGCCCGCTGTAGATAAGATAGCCCTATTGAAATCATTTAACTTTTATATATCATACAGAAGTAGGCGTTAGGGGTTTACCCTATTTTCATGAATTAATTTATTGGAAAATTCAGATCAGTGATATGGCATCATTGAAATTCAATGCAGAGTTCCTTAATGAATTACTTTGGCCCGGTACAGACTGCCTGAAAGCGGCAATCTGGGGCTGATTTTAGGGTTCAGGAATGCGGAGTGACTGCATTTTGTAGAGCCCTGCCGCGCGGCAGTGCCACCATCTTGGCTCATCCTCGTTCATATGGGGGCTGCCATGATGATGCAAACACAGCATCCACACATCATGCTGCCATGCTTGCGTCATTGGCGCATGACAGTGCGCCAGTGGCACACTCATAGCATCTGCCGTGCACATAAAAAATAACCTGCTTACAGCTGATTCTTTTTGTTGCGGAGGGAGGCCGCATGGTTTGGCTGCTGTAGCCTCCCTCAGGAGTAAAAACGGGTGGCTCCAGCCCGCCTTGTCGGGGTGGTCTATTGATTACTGTATAAAGGTACTAATTTCTGTCAATATAATTTTTGCAGTACAATGATCATATCATTGTATGACATTGACCAGCACATTCCATGTTTACTAGCAAAACATAGAAAACTACTAATTGCTTCTGAGGTTACATGTGCTAGTTCTTTAAAATCAAATGGTTTTGTACAAATATAACTTTTGTGTGTTACAATGTATTTCAGGCAGCTTGGTCAGTTTTTTGACACAGTGTTGAATGATGGAAAATCTAGAAAATCTAGAAAAACCTCTAAATCTATTGGTTCTAAAAGCCATGCATCTCTTTCACAAAATTTTCATTTTGGACAAGCACAGGTAAAATATAATATTTTAATATTAGTGGACGATGAATGTATGATGCGGGTATGGCTGTGGTACTGTATACAGATGAAAGTATGATGCAGAAATGTCTAATACATTTAGGATTTCTTTAGACTGGAAGTATTGAATGCCTCTTTGTGCAACATTTCCTAACATATTTGTACCATTTTTTAAGTAGCTGTAAGCAGTAGGCTACAAAGCATAAAAATCAGATGGAGGCAAGAGGTTTAAACTGACTTCACCCACATATGCTGGTCCTTATCCATATTGGAATTGTATAAACGTACTATAAAGTTAAAAGAGAATGATATCTTAACTACATAATATCGTACATCTTACAATACTGACTGGAATTCTAATTGTTTTTAATTCAATTGTTTTTAAATTTTTAATTGTTTTTAAATTGTAAAATCTTTTAAACGATTTTATCTGTGAGCCACCTTGGGTCCCTTTCTGGGATAAAGGCAGCATAGAAATGAAATAAATAAAATACACAATCTGGGATTATGCTAATTTATTTCCTTGTTGGCACATTATGGAAGGAAGCATTGAATGCCTCCTTGTGTATCATTCCCCTCTCCTACCAAAAGGCAATTTAAGAGGACTGGAATATGTTCCCATGGTCATTTAATGGCTGAGGAGGGTGAGAGGTGTCCAGCAAGGGAAAATCATTATCATTGCCTCTCTTGATCTCCAGTAATGTTGCTGGATGTTAGCCAGGTTCCTCCTATCCTTTCCCAGCCAAGCAATGTCCTTTCAGCCTTTGAAGCTTTCTTTGGTGGGGCTTGGGGGTGGAAGGGACTACATACAGCTGTCCAGGTGGAGTATTGTGGTTTACTTGTGCAGTTTAGCATGATGCCCACTGTGTAATATGATATACCAAAGCCAGAAAGTACCAGTGGGTTGGTGGTGGTAACAAGGAACCATGCTGGGATTTGAAAGATTTATAGTACTCTCTTCACCCTTCATCTTGGAATTAGAGATTGATAGTTTAAACCATGACTGTTTCTTCTCATGGATACATTCTTGGAACAAACAAAACAGCATGTGCTAATTCTAATATGAACTACACATTCAGTTCTCAACACAGTGAAGAAAGAATGCAAGTGTAAGTACACACACACATTTTAGGTGATGTAAGGCTAAAAGTGTTAAGTCTTGTCAGTTTTTATCAAATATTTTAATTATGTTCTATCTGAACTCAAAAATATAAAGTTTTTAAAATTAATACTTGTGGCTGTAACATGATTATTTAGTGATGATCTGTAACAAAACAACTGTTGTTAATTATTGGAATCTTTTCTTGTTATATTAAAGGACAAGTTGCACATGCTAGCTACAGCATTAAGAACATTTTTATTATAAAATACTGTATCATATATTACATTTAAAGATTATAGTATCAGTGCTTTGATAATCTTTTGATTAATCTCTAATAGGAAACAAGAAGGAATCAGTCAGCATTGGCAGCAGGTATTTATTTTTATTTTTATGTTTATTTTTACAAACTGAAAATGGTATATTGCTGAAAGCCCTTACAAAATAAAGGGAAGTAAATACTGTTTTTTCTGGTGTATAAGACTACTTTTTAACCCAGGAAATCTTCTCAAAAGTCGGGGGTCGTCTTATAGGGCAGGTGCTGAAACTTCTGAGCTGGACTGGAGAATCTGCGGTCGCCGCATATGATGGTGGGAGCTCAAAAATGACCACAGTCGCATCCCCGCTGTATGCGGCAACCGTATGAAAGCAGCAAGGGTGGTGCTGTACAAGTACAGTAGAAGAAAATCCACTTACCAGGATTCGTGGAAAGAAGCAACTTAACGCGGTCCCAATGATGAGGTGAGGGGGCGCCTCACCGGGAAGGCATAAGTGAAGGGTGGAGCAAGCTGCAGGCGTCCGGGACGCCCAGGGTATGGAAAAAAGAGCCGTGTTTGTGCTACCACTCTGATAGTCTTGGAGACAGGGAAGGCTGGGCAGGCAGGGAGAGCTGACCAATCCAACAGGGTTTGTATACAACAAGGTTTCCTGCTAAGTACCTGCATGTCATAAGCATTTGAATTAAAATTACCATATTGAAATCAAATCTGATTTTTTTAAAGTTTTATTTGGTGTGCGTTGGAAGAGGGATAGTCTTATAGGGTGAGTATATCCCAAACTCTATATTTTAACTGGAAAAGTTAGGGGTCGTCTTATACGCCGGAAAATACAGGTATGTAAAATGTGATTACATAATTTTTGAAATAACTTTTTTTTATAACTAGATCTTAAGAGATAATGGCATCTTGCACATATTCCTAATTAATTCAAATTTAAATATAGAGTATGTCTTTAATTGCATTGAAATAAAAGCATATATCTTATTTTAGTTAGGTATAGGTCTGTTTGTACTGTCAGAAGTCTTCTCTTTTCCTTTTCAAATACAGTGGACCCTTGGTATCTGCTGGGGTTTGGTTCCAAGATCCCCTGTGGATACCAAAATCAGTGCTATTTCGAATTTATATATTTTAAAAATAGTTTCAAGACATGGATGCTTGAATCCATGAATAAAATATCCGTGGATATGGAGGGCTGACTGTACTAGAAAGATTACAGGAAGAGAAAAACATTTTCCTGAAAATTTTCTCACTGACAATACAATATGCTCCTATCCATGTCCGTAAGCAAGCATATAAATGTAAAATAAGCAAATAAAGTAAATAAACATAAATAAAGTAAACAAACATTATAAACATAAAATGCTGTCATAAATCAGAAATAACTTGAAGGCACACAGTGGTCCAAAAGACACTTCAGAAAAGAATACAGTTTGAGACCGCTTTAACTGTCAGTGCTAGTGAATCTTGGGAATTGTAGTTTATTGTGGCACCAGAGCTCTTAGAGAAGGCTAAATGTCTCATAAAATACAGTTGCCAAAATTCCCTAATATTGAGCGAGGGTAGTTACAACGATCTCAAATTGGATTATTTCTACAGTGTGTTTTGGGCCGAAGTAAGCTAAACAGCCAATTTTCAGTTGAATATGGGAGAAAAAAAACCAAGCAGATAATTAGCACATTGAAATAGTTCAAGATTTTCCATACCTTGTCTCAGTCGTTAGTCAGAATGGAGACTGCAATCAAGAAATCATATGACTAGGACTTGGAAGGGTAGCTACCAAGTAATTACGGTAGATAAGATCCTACAATATAAAGATATATCATTGAATAATAATGTTAGGCTTGCCCTTGCAATCATATTTCATTTTCTATATGTGGTTGTGAAATCTGGACAGTGAAGAAAGCTGATAGGAAAAAAATTAATTAATTAGAAATGTGGTGCTGGAGAAGATTTCCATGGCTACCATGGGCTGCTAAAAAGACCAATAAATGGGGCCTAGAATAAATCAAGCCTAAACTCTTTCTAAAAGCTAATATAAACTGAGACTGTCATACTTTGGCCATATCATGATAATACATGAATCACTAGAAAAGACAATAATGCTTGGTGAGGTAGGAGGCAATAGGAAGAAGACCACATTTCAGATTGCAAAGAAGCCACAATCCTGAGTCTGCCAGACCTTGTTGATAGAGTGGCTTTGAGGTCCCTTATTCATAGGGTTGCCATAAATCATAGTTGACTTTCATCACATAAAATTTAATCATATTTAGTTGTATATAATCTCCCCTTGACTGATCAGGTTTAATGCATGCCTGCTAACTTTCTTAATGAATCCAAACTGCAGAGGCAAAACAGTGCCAAACTCAGATTATTTCATCCATTGCCTAATCAGCTTTTATAGTTTCTCCTTCCAGATCTGTAAACCAGTAGTAATGGTTCATATTTTTGTTTTGCCAGTATTGATACCAGTTCAACTTATTGGGGAGCTGAATAGTTAAATCTCCCCAAGATATAATTAGTTTTTAAAGAAAGTTTACTCAGTTTACTGAAAGATTTGATACAGGATGCTTCTCAAGTTAGAATACTGAGGAGTTATTGTTCTTAGATATAAAGAGCTGTGTTCTCAATGTGTTCATTGTTCCCAATGTACAGCTATTTTAAAAATGCATAGAACACTATTTAAATCAACACTTTGTGAACACCTGTGGCTTTGTTCTTTTTCTAACGGTTTTTGCTGCAGTCTAGTTAGTCCTTCTATGCCTTTTGTTCAAGTATCAATTGCCTGTGTTCTTCTGGCTTACAATTTTATGCAAATGCAAATCTTGTGATTAAGTTTTTGTACTGTAGCTTACTGTATTAGTATATCTGTAACTTGAGAGCCAGTGTGGTGTAGTTGTGTGAGCATTGGACGATGACTCTGGAAACCAGGGTTCAGATCCCTGCTCTGCCATGGAAACCTACTGAGTGACCTTGGGTGAGTCACACTCTCAGCTTCAGAGGAAGAGAGTCAAACCTCTGAACAAATTTTGCCAAGAAAATCCCATGACAGGGTTACCATAAGTTGAAAACAACTTGAAGGCACACAACAGTAACAATATAGGTAACTAAGGTTAACTGTACAGAAACATCGTAATTAAAATATTCACAACTTTTAGCGTTGGATGATGTGTAAATTTGCTGAGGAAGGCTGGAGACAAGGCAACTGATCAGAGCTTTTAGAATGTTCAGAAAGGCTGCAAGAGTGGAAGGTAAAGAGATAGGGAATGAAAGGGAGGTGTGGAGAGAGCCAGGTAGGGAATGAAGCAAGTTGGAAAGAAAGAATTCAGTAGAGAATGAGGAGAGATGGAGGTTTCAATTATGCAGCAATTTGAATGATCTTTCTCTGGCTTTACTTCACGAACGAAGATTCAGGAAGGACTCATCCCACGCTTTCTACAAGTGCGTTGATGACTAAAAAGGCCAATCCGAGATAAACAAGTCCGGTTGCAGAAAGCACAGTAGAAAGTTTCCTTGGGTGATGTAGGATGCCCCCCCCCCCTCAAAACCTCAAAATTTGAATAATAATGTTTATTAAGAAAAACAACGTTACTCTGTAAACTAAATTTTTTATGGATTCCCGGAAACCCATACAAAAATACAATGTTGCCCTTCCTTTAATCCCCCCCCCCCCCTGTTTTGGTACCTCTGGCCTGGACTGAATATGTGGTTTGGAATCTCTACAGTCAGATCACAGACACCCATTGTCTTTGAACTGACACAAACAGATCCTCACTTCCAAATAAATGGCTTGGAGCTGTTTATCGATTCGGATCCAAATCAGTAAATTAGGCCTTGATTGGAATCCAAATAAGGCTATTGTGGGAGAAAGGCTAAGGTGGGTTGCAAGGAACCCAAGGTTTTGGGGTCTGAGTTTTTGTCACAATATGCTGATAAAGGTAATTTGATATGAGACACAAAAGTGGAGAAGGAACTTATCTTTACACCTGCCTTGATGAACTCTCTCACACAAGTAGTCCTTATGATATGGGTGTCGATGTTAAAATTAACACTAAACAATTTACTTTAGTTTGGGATCAAACCCAGTTATGAGTGACAATTTACCAACTGGCAATATACTATTATACTTTTGCCATTGTACTGTAGTTTCTGGTTAATTTATGTTTTAAAAATTGATATCCCAGCCTTCCAATATAACTGCCTAGAACACACATGCCAAAAGAAGTGGTTTCTGGCTGCTTTGGGGATGTGGGGTTTAGATGATGCATGCCCTCAAAGCGGCCGGAAGGACTGGATCAAAAAGGAATTGGTTTAAACCAACTCTTGATGGTGCTGCTTGGGAGCACAGGTGGCAGCCCATTTTGGGAGCAAGCTGTGTGGTCACTGTGGTCCTGGCCGGATTGTGACCAGGGCAGCCTCTAGCCACTCCTTCCAGGCCATCTGCTCCACACCTATATTACTGAAGGTGGTTTATAACAAATAAAGCATTATGGCTTTTAATTAACAACTGTATTAAAACACCCAACACAAAATAGAGACAAGCTGAATCGATAAAGCAAATCAATCTCACAAAAGCGCTATATCTGTCTTGAAAAGGCAAACAAAACAATCCTCCCCTTTATTAAATAGTGAAAGATAGAAAAGAAAGGAACAAACTGAATTTAATGGAGCATGGCATTCCATAATTTGGAAGCTGTGATTGAAAATACCATATTACACAATCCATTATTTCACCATAGGTGTGTTACCAAATCTTGGGGAGTGAATATGCTGGTACAGATACACCTGGTCCCAAAGGTATCCTAGGTATTCTTGTTGTTGCTAAATTAGCTGAATGCATTTTGTTGTTTTAGTGTTTTATCATTATAGTATGATTTGAAATATTTTTATTTGTTTTACTGTTTTGTGATTTGAGATATATATGATTTTATAACTAAGTAAACAGTATCTTATCACGGGAAAACCAGGTTTTATAAATAATAATATTTTTAATTCATACATTTCCAATGAACAATATTAAACTTTTTTTTTACAGGTACTGAAGCTTACTCCAAAGAGGAATCTGATTTTGTTACTATAAAACAAATTTATAGCAGCTCTTATTCGGAAGTCAGTTCAGAAGTGTCACTTGATCATCGTAGTTTGATTGTAAGATCCAGAGCATATGTTTCTCCTTCTCTGTCCAATCAAAGCGTAAGATCATTCAGAGATGATCTATGTGATATTTCCTCTTCACAAGTATCCTTATCAGATGAAATCAAAACAGATAATCACTTTTCAAACCCATCCAAAATTATTCCAAAAGAGAATGAACCAGTAGCTGTTGTACCTCAAGCAGAAAGTTTAGGTGATAACCAAGAACAATGTACTTCTACTGATCAATTACCACAGCTAAAGAAAGCAACAGATTCTTCACAACTCTTTTTTGGTGAAATCACAATAGAAAATCAGTTCTCAGATCTGTCTACCACAAAAGAAAAAGAATTGCTTCCTGTTGTACCTCAGCCAGACTCTTTATGTGATAACCAAGAACAATATACCTCTGATGATGGATTCCTACAGCTAAAGGAAGCAACAGATTCTTCACAACTCTTTTTTGGTGAAATCACAGTAGAAAATCAGTGCTTAAATCTGTCTACTACTACCCCAAAAGAAAAGGAATTAGTTCCTGTTGCACCTCAGCCAGAATGTTTATGCAATAACCAAGAACCATGTACATCTAGTGATCTAGTAGCACAGCTAAAGAAAGCAAAAGATTCTTCACAACTTTGCTTATTTGGCGAAATCACAATAGAAAATGAGCTCTTAAATCTGTCTACCACTACCTCAAAAGAAAAAGAATTGTTTCCTGTTGTAACTCAGCCAGAACACAATTTATGTCATAATCAGGAAAAACGTACATCTAGTGATGATTCACTAAAGAAGAAATCCATTACAAAGTCCAAATCTGAAACTGATATAAGATTTTCTTATAGTAGAATGTCATGTGCATCCCAGTCATTGACCTATATTTACAGGTGTCCGTGATCAGTATCTGTATGTTGAATATCACAAATGCTGATTCTAATTTCCCTCCAGACAGCAAATTATTTGAACAAATATGCTTACATGAAACATGAAGAAATTAACAGGTTCTGAACAGTAGAAATGCATCCCATCAGTTTTAAAAAATGTATTATACATATTTGGTAACATTATTTCTCATAAATTGAGTCTGACTAAATATATTCAGTGTTATTTTAACTTGGGTATGAGGATGTAACTAATTTGGTATTCAGTAATTTTGGTATTCAGTAAAATCTTTGGATTTTCCCTTCACTGTTATAAGGTAGTAGATCTGGATGGATGATCAAATACTCAATTTTTGGTGACTTGCATTTCAATTTTAAAAACTTGTGAGAAAAAGCAGTACTTTTTTCTCAGATGTTAATATAATTTATTATAACACCTTTATGAAAGAAGCAGTTTCTAGTAGGAACATATGATCATCATAAATAGCATTTATGGAAAGGCTTTGGCTATTTTATTTTGCTTATAGCATTCAAATAAATAATACTTGACAACTGTGCAAAATAGACAATGACCTTATTGCAGATGGACTAAAGACTAGCTTGCTTAAAGCTACATAAAAAGTTCAAGGCCACTAGAGTGGGCTCATCAGCTTCCAACTGGTGGCATTCTGGCTTGCGGCTTTCTTAACTGCTGCTGTGAAATATCTGCTCATGCAGTAGCAGTTTGAGTGAAAGCCTGTTGCTGCCTCACTAGTGGAACTAGTATCAGATACTCAGCATATGGTGGTGTGTGATACTTTGATTTTTTGCTTTTACTCATTTATTTTCTTTATTTTCTTTCCTTGATGGAACCCAACTATCTGGGGTTTTTCTCTCTCCCCCTGCTATCTTTGGTATTGCTGTCTGTGCATTACATAGGCTTACCATAAATTCATGTGTCATGGAAGTTCTTTCAAACTTGCCAATTATTATTCATGTTTATAATTAATATTCTTAGGGCCACAACTTTAAATTATCATAATGGGGGAGATCTTTCTACTGACATGGAAAACATGATGGCTAATGATGATTCTTTTTCCTAACCCTTCCATAGAGCACTATTAATATGACCAGTGGTACACTGTTGCCCTCCTGTGTGGAACAGAAAAATGCAGGTCAAAACCAGGACAAAGGATTTGTTATAGGGGCCTACCAATGCTCTGAAGGCTGGTGTAGTATGTACATCTAGTGGAAAGGATATTTGAGTAAGAAAACCCATAGTACTTCTAACAGTCATCTTTAATATAGACTAATGAGTCTTGTAAGTTACCATCACCACCTTCCGTTTTCTAGTCTTCAACTTTTTTATTAGCCTCCTGTGGCACAGGAGTGATGGAGAGCAACATTTCCATACCTGGAAGGAGCATCCGTCTAGCAGCTCACTGGTATCTATGCTGAGTGTAGAGCTCCATTTTCCTCTACCAGCCTGTTCACTTACTATTTGTGACTGACAATAAGCATAAACAAGTGCTTAATGCAAGACTAACTCAACAAGATTGAGTCATATTAGTTAGTCACAGGCTACAGATGTACTCATTGATGTTTGACTTGTGACTTCTAAGACTGAGTGTGTTATTTTGACTCCTGTAAAATATTGCAGGCACCATTTAAAAAAAAAAAAAGGTTTTAAAGATAGGGTTTGATTATGGGACTTGTTCCTGTGTGTATCTTGACATCTTTTGTATAAACCTGTTCTGCTGTTAAAAACATATATAAAGTGGTTTTATATATACAACAAAAAAGTCCTGGAAAATGTGAGGCACAATGTGCAGATATACTTTCTACAGGGGTCAGAAGACGCAGCAACTGCTAAACCCAAGGGGCCTTAGTTGGGTTGGATTGCCATGAGATTATAGTTCTTTATCCCAGGAGCATACAGACTGCATTATTCTGTTGTGCCTTCTCCAGCAGGCTTCCCGGTGGAGAAGGCACATCTTCTGTGGTGCCTTCTGCAGCAGCTAAAGAGGACACAATCTGTACCATCACCAGTTTTACTTTTTTAAAAAAGCAACACATTTCTTGCCAAAATGTAGTTTTTTCTTTGTGTTACCTTTTGTGGCTTCTAGTGATTTTCCAGAATGGCTCCAGTATATAATTGTATGTCAAGTTGAACCTAATTTTTTTGTAGTCTGGTTCTCTGGGAAGGCTAGAAATAAAATCTAGTTTTGACATGTTCTTTAGAGAAAGTGAATCCATATTTATTTCCATTTATGTCTTCCGCTTGCAGAGATTCTAAGGGTAGAATAACAGGCTCCTCTCTTTTACCAAACCTATAGGGTAGGCTGTGCTGAATGACTGGGGCATGGTTACTCAGTGAATCTTATGGTTTTATGCAGTTTTGAACCTGAATTTCCCAAGATCCTGATTTTTATTTTCTTTATGGGTGATGACTTTCAAATGCTATGGAGAAATGCAGATTTTTAAGTGTCACACTGTATAGTTCAGATTAATCAGTAATTGTCACCTCTTCATTTTACACATTACTAGGAATAACTTGATTTATAGAGTATCCCACTCCCTTCTTCCCATAACTATCAGGTGAAATGTGCTCTTGTCCCACTTCTGTATTGCAGTCTCTGCTCTATTGACTCAAGTCCCATTGAGTTCATTGGTGCTTGCTCTCAGACAGAGGTTGGACTGCAGTGTTAACAATCCTGTTGGTGCTAAAAGAGGGAAGTACTCCCATGTTGTGGTATTAATGCTGCAATCACAAATACACTGTTCTGTCACAAGAAACCTTAATGCCTCTTCTGGGCAAATACACATAGGATTGGTATACCTTTTAAGCATATTACTTCGTTATGGCCCCATACAGACAGACCAAAATAAAGCTGCTTTGGGTCACTTTGGAGGTATGCTGTTTAAACGATGCATGCGTCCTAAGGATGAGCGTGGCTTTGGTGCAGCTTCCGGACTCTTAGGGCGCATGCATCGTTTAAACAGCATACCTCCAAAGTGACCTGAAGCAGCTTTATTTTGGCCTGTCTGTACAGGCCCTAGTACACTTATTTTAGGCTGCATCTGCACTGTGAAAATAATCCGGTCTGACTCCACTTTGTCATGGATCAAATATTGTGGGTTTCTGGGAGGTGTAGTTTTATTGAGATGTTTAGCTTTCTCTGTCACCATAAACTAGTTCCCAGAATTAACTCTTTGTCTGGCTCTTTGCTATGGAATTCTGGGAGTTGGAGTGTGTTGTGGGCCCAGTGCGGAGCTTAGAGAAGGAAGGCCCCACAACAAACTCCAACTCCCAGAATTCCATAGCAAAGAGTCAGACAAGTTAAAGCGGTGCCAAACCAGGTTCTCTCTCCAGTGTGGATGCAGCCTAGGAGGAAGCAAAAAACGAAACGACCCCACCAGCAGCCTCCTCCATTTTGAGCCTGAAGGCGGAAACGGGGCCTGTGCAGAGAGGAAGAGCCGCGGAGAGGGAGGCGAGGCCTAGAGGCTGGGCTCCTCCTCCTCCCTTCCTCCCGAGAGAGGCTCCTCTCTCTGTGGCCCAGGCCTTCCTCCTCGGAGTCAGGAGCCCAGGAGGAGGGAGAGGGAGAGGCCTCCGTGGGTCCTCCTAAGCCGCTTAGGCAGGAAGGAGGGAGCGGGCATGAAGGGCCTGGGAAGGAGAAGGCCCAGGGGAAGCCAGGAGCTGCCCTTGGCGCCCTGAGGAGGAGGAAGGAAGGAAGGGAGAAAGAGATGGGGAACTGCCTGAAGTCTCCCACCTCGGACGACATCTCCCTCCTCCACGAGTCCCAGTCGGACCGGGCCAGCTATGGGGAAGGCACCGAGGCCGACCAGGAGCCCCCGCCGCCCTACCAGGTAACCCCAGGGCCCAGGCATGAGCCCCAGGCCGAGGGAGCAGGGCCAGGCCGGGCGCTCCCCCACTCCCTCCCTGCCTCTGCCTGGTGCACAGCATAGGCATCTTGGGGGGAGTCGGTTTGGAGGAAGCCACGCACAATTGGCTTCTTAGCATGCGTCCACACTGCAGAAATAATCCGGTTTGACACCGCTTGAACTGCCCTGGCTCCTTGCTATGGGCTTCTGGGAAGGGTAGTTGGTTGTGGCACCAGAACAAAGCTAGTTAGAGGTACTATTATTGTTATAGTTGGAGATATTGTTGGGGATTTTATTATTATAGTTGGGTATGTTATTGGAGATATTATTGTTATAGCTGGAGATATTATAGTTATATACTAGTTGGAGATATTTAGTATGATTATTATTATTATTTATTATGGGAGTAAATGTGTGTTTCTGCTTATCTAATTACAAGCCATGGCAAGCTTTGCTCTGGTGCCACAACCAACTACAGTTCCCAGAATTCCACTGAACTGGCCATTTGAAGCGGTGTCAACCTGGATTATTTCTGCATCCTGACAACAACAACAGTCTCCATTGAGGGGATCCCCTCTCCATCACCTCCCTCTAAAATGCTTCTTCTTCCTCTCCTCTTCTAAGGTTTGAAATTTGACATTCAGCCCAAAGCCCCTTCTCTCAGCTGAAGCTCTCTCTGTGGCCTGATGGGGGAAGGCTTGCTGCTTTTCTTTCTTTCTTTCCCCTTCCCTTTATCCTGGTGGCTTTTCAGCATTGACATTGGAAGTGTGTTGATGGTTTGTTTTGGTCACCCAGTTTCTTTTTTGAAAAGGCAGAGAGCTGTGGAAAGACAGCTTTCCCAGGTTAGCCTGAAATACTGGGCAAAATATAAATCCTCCCTCCAAAAATCAAACACAACAACACCTTATTTTTAATTTATTTATTTTTAATTGAATTTGGATTGTAACTGACCTCCTTTGGGAGGAAACTCTTCATTTTGGTGTGGTTTATCAAGTAAGTACTGTATGCTTAAGGTTGTGCCTGATTGATGGCGGTTGTTTTGTAGACCTAGTTACTGATTTGTGTGTGTGTGTGTGTGTGTTTAAAGTGATGGTCTCAGCCCTGATTCTCTTCCTTCAGGCCCCTAGGAGAGGCTTTCTGGTTGGTGCAGCTTCCTTTGTTTCTGAATGCAGTGACATCACTGTCTGGGGTTGCTTTTTTCTCATTATCTTCCTATAGCAGAAATGGGCCCTCTGCAACACAGGCTTTGGCTGCATCCACACTGCGGAAATAACCCAGTTTGAGACCACTTTAGTTGCCCTGGCTCAGTGCTAGGGAAAACAGCCTTTCCAGTCATGGAATTGCCATTTTGGATCCAGCCCTGTATTGTCATTCATGTTGTGGCTAGGAAAAATGCAGTGATCTTGTTCTATATGTAATTTGTTTATGTGTCATATGAATTTGTGTTTAAACTCCTAACCTAGATTGAATAACCAAGATTTATCCTGTGGCAGTAGAAGAAGAGGAGCAAACGAAGTTAAATATATTCTGAAAATGTAAACAATTATGTTTACATATTTCATTAAGGCTTAAAAAAATTACTCCTAGCATTTCCCCCCATGTTGTGAATACAGTACTGATCATTTTTTCAGGATGCACAATAAGGATGTTTTCTTGTGAAACCACTGATCAATGGCCAAACTTAAATGTTCACCTGAACCCTTATCCTAAACATATACCCAAAAGTAGGCCTCATTGAGTTCACTGAAACACATTTCTAAGTAAGTATATGACCAACTGCAACATTGGTACCTTGCAATGTAGTATGATGGAGTAAGGCTCCTAAAAACACTAGTCATTGTCCGGTGAAGTCATTTCTGCTTGCACAAGACATAGTGCATCTGGCACTTTTCATTCTTTTCCTCAATGCTTCAGTCTCTTGACTGCATTTGAAATTCCTTTTTTTATTCAAAAAAGAATGTATAATTTGGTACATTTATAAATCTGGTTTGCACACTGCTTTGGATCATAGCTAATAGCTATGATCCAAAGCAGTGTGCAAACCAGTTTTATAAATGGACTTGCTTCTGTGTTTTTAGGATCTTTAAAAATTCTTCAAATTTCAAATCAGTCATAGCTAACAAAATTACAGGAAGCGTTTACTATAATGGAGTCATCTACATACATTTTATAAGATAATTATATGTTAGTCAAAATGTTTTTGAACTGCAGAAGAAGGGAAGAATGTTGAGCTGTTACACACTTAAATCCCTGTGTATCTTTACAGAGATGTAAGTCAATGTATTTAATGGGCTTTATTCTCCTGTTGTTAAGTGCAATCAAGTTAACTTAAACTTATGACAATCCTATGAACAAGAGGCTTCCAAGAGGCCTTACCAACTCAGAGCAGTTGTTTGGTAATTGTTTCTTGGGACATACTTACTGGGAGTAAGCATCCCTAAAAACAATGGGTCTTTCTTCCAAGTAAGCATGCACAAAGTTATAAGATACAGTTGCAGTTCCTGTGTACTTTTGTTTTGGAGTAAATCCCAATGACCCTTATAGGACATCTGAGTAAAACATACACAAGATACCTCTAGACAGCTGCAGACCTATACATATGTATTTGAGAATAGGCTCAACTGAACATAGTGAAGCTTCTTTCCAGGTAAACATGCATGGGAACAGGGTTAAAGACTGTAGTCCTTGAACATCCATTAGATCAGTGATCCCCAAACTGTGTCCTTTAGTTAATTTTGGACTTCAGCTCCCAGAAGCTTCAGCCATGTTGGCCAATAGTCTGGGATTCTGGGAGCTGAATCCCTAAATCCCTTAAGGAGTAAAGTTTGGAGACCACTGCGTTAGAGAGTAGTTCTGAGTGAGCTCAAGAAGTCTTCTTAATAAACATACATAATGTTGAACTGTAAAGCAAAAATCACTTTTTAAAATAACATTTTCCTCTTTTAACACTTACAAGAAACGTTGTATAGCCATTTAAAAAAAAAAGAGGTTTTTTTCATGTATGGGAGATTCTGAAAGTTTCATTTCCTACCTAACTCCAGAATATCAAATCAAATAAATTTCTCCTCTCCATGTTTCAGATCATGTTACTTATGTAAATTTTAAATATTACTGTATTAATAGCTAAAGTATGCAGTCTGTTATTTAATATCATATCTAAATTCCTTTCTTGTAGAACTCAGTTAAAACAATTCAGGGACAACTCCACTCCCAATTCTCTTTTTTATGAATTGATCATAGAAATGGCAATCTGTTGTAATACTAAAGAGAAAAGCGTATCTCACACAACAACAATAATCTCTGTCAAACTTCCAAGTCTGTAGCAGCTACATACTCATAATTTGGCATACTGGGGGCATGACTAATATAATTTTATTTTTTAAATTGTTTAGTAAATTTTAGTTAATCAAAATCTATCTCTGAAAGACCATCTTCAGTCATCAGGTCCCTCTAACCTTCCTTAACCATCAGGGAGAAAGCTTCAGTCAAGCCTTAGATGTTAATTTCCCCAGGGGGTCTCTTAAGCAGCTTCACATGATGCAAACTTCTGCAAACATTTCAAAAAGTCAAGAGAGAGACTGAGAAAAAGGTCTTGTGATGTGATAAGAGGCAAGAAAAAAGAATGCACAGAAAGAAAGGTTAGATACAGATAGCGAGATAGGATAGATAATAGGATGCAAAGATATGGGTTGGGAGATACCTGGTTTAACAAGACTACATATGAAAAGGATATAGGAGTCCTAGTAGACCACAAGTTGAACATGAATCAATAGTGTGATGTAGATGCTAAAAAGGCCAGTGTGATTTTAAGCTGCATCAATAGAAGTATAGTGTCTAGGTCAGGGGTAGGCAACCTTTTTGACCTGGGGGCCGAGTTGCTGTCCCTCAGACAACTCGGGGGGCCAAAGCAAAAAAAAAATTTTTTTAATAATTTAAAAAATTAAATAAATAAATTAAACCGGGACAAATGTAGGACAAAAATTTAAAATGGAGGACACTTTTATTAAAACGTGGAGGACACGCAAAAAATCTGCTGATTTTTTAAAAAATGTTAATATAAATGCATGTTTCTGAGGCTTCTATAGACAATTGCCCCCCTTGCCCGCCTCTTGCCCCATTTGCTCCTCCTTGCCCGCCTCTTGCCCCCACTTGCTCCTCCTTGCCCCCCTTGCCCACCACTTGCCCCGTGTGCAAAGGCCCCCGCGTGCCTGTGCCGGCGGCTAAAGCCCCCGTGCACTTGCGCCGGAGGCCAAAGGCCCCAGCGGCAACCTGCGGCAGGGCTGGGGCCAGATCCTAGGCCTCCCATAGGTTGCCGACCCTGGTCTAGGTAAAGGGAATTCAAAGATATAGCCATGTTAGTCTGTAGAATCAGTATGTAGAGAGATCTTGCATCACCTTTGAGACTAAGTGAAAGAAAGAAATTGGCAGCATGAGCTTTTGTAGACGTCAAATATCATACCTTGATTTTCCAATTTTTATAAGGGACACCATTTTGCTATGTCATTATATTTAATGGGATGTGAACATCCACAGATTTTGTTATCCGCGGGGGATCTTGGAACCAAACCCCAGTATATAACAAGGGTCTGCTATAATTTTTTTTAATTTTTTCTTTTATTTTTTTAAAAAAACAATACATTTTAACCAAATCTTCACTATGTATATGTAAATACATTTGGGTTGTACGTATGGTATTGTAATTAGACAGTATAATATTAATTTTACTAGTTGTTTATGCCACAACTATTAGCATGACATTCAGTGGTATATGGGAATGAGTAACTGGTGCAAAAAAAGCATTACTAAGGATTCTGTATAGTGTGAAATAGGAGACGTCAGTGCGGGGTGTCTGTGTGTGAGAGACTCAATGGAGTTACTGAATTGGGGGGGGGGTACCAACCCTAGGGGAGCTACTGTATGATAACCCTGTTTAAATATTTGAAAGGATGTCATACTGAAGATGGGACAAGTTTGTCTTCTGCTGCTCCAGAGAATACAACACAGAGCAATGGATTCAAAATACAGGAAAAGAGATTCCACCTCAACATTAGGATGAACCTCCTGACAGTAAGAGTTGTTTGACAGTGGAACACACTCCCTTGGAATGTGGTGGAGTCTCCTTCTTTGGTGCTTTTTAAACAGAGGCTGGATGGCCATCTGTCGTATGTGTGTGTGTGTCTGTGCGTGCACACTTGCATTGTGTATATCTGCATGGCAGGGAGTTGGACTGGATGGCCCTTGAGGTCTCTTCTAACTCAGTGATTCTATGAAAGGCTAAGTGAACACTGCAGTGGAGGGAGAGAAAGGGTGCAGCCACGCTGTAGAAATAATGCATTTTGATAATGCTGTAGTCGTAGCTCCATCCTGTGGAATCCTGGGATTTGTAGTTTTATAAGGTCTTTAGCCTCTGCCAAAGCTACAAATCCCAGGGTTCTGTAGGATGAAGCCATGGCAGTTTAAGTGTTAAACCAAAATATTTATAAGTGCAGATGCACCCAAAGAAGCAGGAAGAGGACAGAGAGCACCAGGATAAGAGTAGAGAAGTGACACTTGGGCCCCATACAGACAGACCAAAATAAAGCTGCTTCAGGTCACTTTGGAGATCTGCTGTTTAAATGATGCATGCGTCCTAAGAGTCTGGAAGCCGTGCCAAAGCCATGATCCAGTCCTAAGGACTGGCGCGCAGCTTTGGTGCAACTTCCAGACTCTTAGGACGTATGTATCATTTAAGCAGCATACCTCCAAAGTGACCCAAAGCAGCTTTTTTGGCAGTCTGTATGGGGCCTTGGCTAGGTTGGTTTTTGTTGAGTGCCTTCAAGTCATTTCTGACTTAAGGCAGTTTTTTCCTGTCAAGATTTATTGGGGGGGTGCCTTCCTCTGAAGCTGAGAGAGTTTGATTTGTTTATGGTCATTCAGTGGGTTTGAATGGTGAGTGCGGATTCAAACCCTGGTTTCCAGAGTCCTAGTCCAACACTCAAACCACTAGACGTGGGCTGAGTTAATATGGGAATAAAGAGGGCACCTTGAGAGAAAGAGCATGAGGTAGGTGGATGGGTAAAGGGAGAATAAGAATGCCTGATAGGCAAGAAGCAGGTATGTAGGAGGAAAAGAGCACCAGGATGACTGGGGTGTGTGTGTGTGATTTAGGGGTTACTAATCCATGAAAAAAAAATCAAGAAAACACTTGGATTATTTACTTATTGATTTTATTTACAGCCTGTCCTTTCCCCAGAGTTGGTTTGCAAAGGGGCTTCTAACTCAATCAAAAAGTTTCCAATAAAACAGAATAAAATAAACATTTTCAAATATGAGTTTCATTTATTATATAGTTAAATCAGTTTTAAAACAAAATAAGTAGTAAACTACTCAATAGTTCAGCACATCAGACTGCAGCAGACAGGCAACAACGGTGGAGGAAGGGGTTTGCCTAACCTTTGGAAAGCCATTGTGTAATCTAGGAGCAGCCACTAAGAAGACCCTCTCCTGTGTCTGTACCCCACATCTCTGAAGAAGGCTGCACTGGCTGCATTGGTTGAACACCAAATATCCCATTGTTCTAGCATTGCAGAGAATATTTACATCCTTTATGTGATTACTCTGAAATAAGGAACTCAATAAATATAAATAGTTTGGTTTACCTTACCCACTATATTCCATTGGTCTTTCTGTTAAGTATGTTTAAGATTATAGCCTAAAGGTCTGACATGGAACACATACCAAGTTGTATAGG
>NC_056525.1:80951365-81031995 GCF_019175285.1 Sceloporus undulatus
ATATATATATATATATATATATATATATATATATATATATATATATATAATTTCTGGATTTTGTTTTTAATTAATTAATTAATACTTTTCTTGGAATTGAGGAGAGTGCAATTCTTTTTACAATTTGTATTTTACTGTTATCTTTTCTTAACTGCTGAGTTTGGCTGAAAGCTTCAAATTTTGCTGTATGAAAACATACCACTTGCCTTATTTATTATGATTCACCTAAGTATGATTGTATTGATGAGCATCCTCTCTGTAAATAAATAACTAGCATTATGAAACCATAGCATGGAAATCATTCTAACTACTCATTGGCGTGACTCCTATAGAAGTAGATTGACTTCTGTGACCCATAACAAAGAGTGTCCACCTGGACTTCATAAGAGGTATTACCTGAGAGGTACTTTGTTTAACAAAAGGTGATAATGCCTCAGACAAGCAGTCACTTAAGGAAGACATCACAGAAGCATTAAATCAATCACCCTTGATGACATTTGCTATCAGTGGGATGTCCTGTCTATACCCTACAGAGCCACATGATAGGAAAGATAGATCTTTGTCTGGGGGTTATTTAGTTGTAGCTCAATAGTTTAAGCTTTTCACTTCACATTTAGTAATGTTGGCATTAATAGAATTCAGTATAGATACTGCCTACAAGATTTGACTAGAAGAGGCCTTTTCAGCTAACCCTTCTGGACAATCAAAAGTGATTCTGTTTTATAATATAGTGGTCCCTCCACATTTATTGGAGTTAGGGGTGAAGGACCCTCATGAATGTGGAAAAACCGCAAATTAAAAAAATACTGTTCTTTTTACCTAAGAGATCATCTCTCTAGGAATCTCCAGGTCCTCCAGTGCAACTCTGTGGTCAACATCTGCCAGATGTTGATCATGCTACAAATGCCTTCAGAAGTGTTTTCTTTAGGAACTTCTAGGTACTCCAGCACAACACTGTGGTCAACTCGCAGCAAAATTGCGCTGGAGGACATAAGAGATTCCTAGAGAGGACATATTAATAAAAACCTCAAATAATCAAATCCGCAAATGCAGAGGGCCTGTATATACTTATGCATCTTCGCCGGAGGATTGTACAAATACTAACAGGAGCTTCTCCTGTTGGACAAGATGTTGGGAGGAAGTATAATTGTATAAACCTATCTGTATCAAAATAAAAGATATCTTGTGATAACACTTTAATACTTACTAGTCTATGCCGTCAGGAATGAAAGATGTGATTTCCTCTGTTCTTTAAATAAAACAGACGTGCCTGATTTGACAGCTCACACAAAGACTGGTTGTTGCCTCATGACTTGCTCTGATCAGGACTTTTCATGTACAGGGGATGGTTCAGCTAGATACTTGCCACTCCTTCCATGGACTAGAGCTCAGATTCACAATATATATATGTTTGGATAGGGAAGCTATTATTTTTTCTTCCAAGGGCCCTGTTCCTTTAGGATTAATTGCCAGTGGCTGCATCTTAAGCAAGGAATATTAAGAAGTGGTTTTGTCAGTTCCTTCCTCTGAAATTTAACCTACAGTACCTGGTATTTGTTGGCCGTCTCCCATCCAAGTACTAACCAGGACTGATCCTGCTTAGACTTGCAACATCACAATTCACAAACAGGATGCCAGCCAGTCTCTTAAAATGATGACAATATGGTGCTGGCATAAGAGAGTGATTCTGTGTCTTTCATAATCATGTGACAGGTACCTGTATTATAAGGTAGGAGAGCATTCACAATTGAGCAATCATAATCAGTCCTTGCTTCTGCTTGAAACAGGTATTTGAGGATGGGGGAAGAATAATATTTTGCTTTTGGATGCTTGCATTGACCTGTTTCAATCGGTTTCATCGGTTTCTGTGGATGGTTTAGTAACTGGAGCCCCATATTACAGCTTCAGCTTCAAATCTTGCCTTGAGCTTGGAAATGTTCTGTGGCCATTTTGGCTGGTAGATACTGGGAATCAACATTTCCAGGCTCTGCTCTTGACCCACCATACACATGCCATTTCCCTTCTCTCTAATTTTATGTTACTTAGTAAGTAAAATGGGTTGACTTTTCAGACACATATCATTGCTGCATATAATATTCTCTACATAGAATGCTCCCATTCAGGCTGTGCCTGTTCATTGTTTAATGAAGTTCCTTTTGATCATGCTAAATTTATCAACTCCCAAGGAGAAGAAAGTGATTCAGAAAGTAGTTTTTGTTTCATACTTGGCAGGTATCCATGCATTTGTTGTTCCCATCTGTACTTTGAATGTACAACTTTATGAGATTTGAAACTGTCTGATATTATAAATGTGACATTTCTGTAGATGTTCCAGTTCAGCTAACTTCATGGTGGTGGAAGAAGTCACATTCTGGTGACCTTGACTAGACCCTGTACTTCCATATGTATTCCTCTTTCTTGCCAACTGAATGGGTTTTCTATAAGATCCTGGGCCATTTCTTAAGAGATGGTTGAAGAGGTTCATACAAATTCATAACTTAGAATTACAAATCCGTAACTGCTCTGTTTTCAGACACTATTGCCATGATCGTAAATATCCCCCCCTGCCCCCACCTGGAACACACCTTAAACTTTCATGGTTCAAGGGCAGGAAGGGGACTGGCTGTATAATCTTGAAGCTTGTCCACACTCCAGACCTCTGTCACTTGGAAGTGGCTTCCCCAGATACCATTGTTTTTCTATCATTTGATTCCATAGGTCATTTGAAACTACATTTATTCAGAGTACAGTGGTAACTATTAAGCTCAACCAGAGGTGGGCATAGTATGTGCTTTGGGCCATATGCAGCCCCTGCAACATACTTTTTTTGGCTTCTGAAGGGCCCCATCAGTCCGCCAAATTACCTGTGTTATATGTATATAACAGCCAAGATCCTAGACATCCATTTAAAAAATTAACATATTTGGCTTGTTTTTGCCCACAAACCACATAGAAATCCCCCAAAATGAATTAAAACATGCACATACAGTGGTGCCTCGGGTTACGAAATTAATTCGTTCCGCGGCCGCTTTCGTAACCCGAAAAGCCTTCGTAAGCCGAATTGCCATAGGCGCTAATGGGGAAAAGCCGCGATTCCGTGTAAAATAGCGCCGAAAAGCACCAAAAGTTTTTTCGTAACCTGAAAAAACATTCGTAACCCGGAACAATAATTCCCTATGGGATTTTTTCGTATCCCGAAAATTTCGTAACCTGGGTATTTCGTATCCCGAGGTACCACTGTACACACCCTACAAGCAGCCCAGAACTCTGTACTGTCCCCAGATATCTTTGTTTTTCTCTGCACTGATTTAAAATGCCAACAAGAAGTGATACAAAGCCACTTCTTGTCATCATTTTTAGAGAGCCTGAAGAGGAAAACAGGCATTTGAGCTTGATGAGTGTGTGTGTGTGTGTGTGTGTGTGTGTGTGTGTGTGTGCAGTCCACAGGTGGCCTTAGTCCATACACAGTTGCTTTTCTCTGATCTAAGGCTGTCTTAAGTCCTGTTCTGTTTATTATGGATCTTCCTTTTATCTTACTATACCATCTACACTGAAGATCTGTACCATTTCTTCAGAGATTGTATATTACAGAATATAAAGGCACTGCCACATGTAATGCAATACAGTACAGTAATTGCAAAACTACCAGCATCTCTGGAATGAAGATACTTTGGCTGCAATCCTGCCTGAGACATAGCTGTGAGAGGTAGCTATGATAGTTTCCATTTATCCCTGAAACCCATCTTTTCACAGTTGTAGCCCCCTCCCCAAACCTGGCCATTTTCTGGTCAGTGGAGAGCAGGGTAGAGCATCCAACTATTTTCCTATAGCTGGATGCACATTGGCAGGCATTTGCAAGGAAGGACCTGTGGGACATCAGTGGATTATGTCATTGTTCTTTACCCAGCTCTAGGAAAATAGCTGGATGATTCTGTTTTACTTCCCTTGCATACTACCAACCAGTAAATGTTTGGGTTTGGGGAGCATTTTGGTCACTGTATTGTCATAGAGAATGATGACCTCAACAACCAAAAAATGAGTTGTGATTGTCCAACTCACAACATATGTAAATCCAATGTAATTCACCAGGATATCAGATCAGCCCAGCATTTCCTCTGCCCCATCTCGGATTCGCCCCTTTTCACTTGCTGCCCCTCACTCCTGGAACCTTCTTCCCCTGCGAGCAAGAGCCATCACTTCCTTAACCAGCTTCAAAACGGAGCTGAAGACCATCCTGTTCAGAGAAGCGTTCCCAGGCATTGCATAATTGTCACTTGCTATTTGATGTTCTTTTGTTGTCTGTTTTATTGAATCATTTCCTGTATTGCTATGTATTTTATATGTATTATCTTACTAGACAGGCCCCTTCCCCACCACCACTCCCTTCCTTCTGTGTCGTGTCTTTTTAGATTGTAAGCCTGAGGGCAGGGAACCGTCCAATTAAATAGATTGTATGTACAGCGCTGTGTAAATTTACAGCGCTTTATAAATAAAGGTTAATAATAATAATAAATAATATTTGTTCAGCTTTGATACAATGTATTTCAGTGAATACAACTGAATGTTTGCCAAGTAGTAATTTTGTTTTTTTATTTTTTATTTAATTGAGTGCTGTATGTATACAACCACTGTATGTATGCAACCATTGATTATCTATTTTATGCTACCAATGTTCTGATAGTATAATAGGGGAGGAGGCTTACCACTCCTTTGTCTCACTAGGATTCTTTGGCAGGATTGTCCTTTACTACTTGGCGGATGGTCATCTTACCAAGTTATTCATGATGAAAAATTACAATTTCCCCTGTCGTCGTTCTCTGAATGGGGCAAGTGTAAGCAACAAGTTTGTTTTTTTAACAGATTTCAGTTCCTTCCTTCAAATTAGTGTTCTTTCTACAGCAGGGGTGGGCAATTTGTATCTCTTCAGATTGTTGCTAGACCACAAATTGTACCCACCCTTATCAGGACAGCAAATGATAAGGAATGATGGGGATTTTAATCCAACAACATCTAGGCAGCCATAATTCTCACATCTCTGTTCTGCAGTTGCTGTATATAATTTCTTGTCTTTTTGCTATGTGACATACACAGCAGCAAATAAAAGATTTCTGTAAACGTGTAGTGGAAAATAGCACTATTTTCTGGGCCTGATCTTGAGAGGCAAGAATTTGATTGTCTGGAATATGATGTGTTATCTCATGATCAGTATGTAAGTAACAGATGTTTAGATGACATTTGCATTTACTTTGATGTGCAGAATTAAGTAATACAATTTATTTCTCTCATGGAATTCTGGCCTTCTCTGTACTGGCCACAAGGCCCATTTCTCCTCCATTGCGGCATCATCCTGTTCAGATGGTGCACATTCCAAACCCTGGTTCTGGTGCAAGTTTTCAAGACAACACTGAATGCCTTGTTCTGATCTCAGAAGTGAGCAACCTGCAACAGCAGTGGAAATGCTGGGAGACTCACACAGCCGCTGTGGCATGGGAGCAAAGGGCCAGGTAACTGGGGCAGGTCAGGACAGCTGCGGGCCAGGATTCTCATCTGCCCCCTAAGTATCCCAGCCCATGTGGACAGGGCCTTCATTCTGTTTCTCTTTCTTTCCAAGTCTGCCTATTATTATGTTGCAAATTTGTTTTTAAAATAAGTTTGACAAATAGCACAGTGATAGAACTGTTGGTGCTTGTGGTGGGCAGAAGTGGGTGCTGCTTTGTTTTCATACATTTTATTTTCAAAATGCTTGTAGCTTGTAGCATTTTGAAACAACAGCTGTTTTTCTATTTTATTTTTCTATTTTATTTAAAAATACATCAGCCCACTGTAATTGTATCATAACGCTTAAGCTAAGATAGTAATGCCAATTTAAAATTTTAAGGTTCTAGCAGTAAAATTATGTCCCTCATATAAAATGGCAAAATCAAGGTTTGGTTTTTGTAAAAAAAATATTAATATATATTTTCAAGCTGTAAATAGTTGAATCTGTGGGCTACAGAGAAGTGACTGGATCTAAATTGTGTTTTAAACTACACTGTTTCTGATTGGTGCCCAAGTGCTTCAGTTCAAGGATAAAAGATGACCTTTCTTCCTTTGACTATATTGATCACGAAAATCTATGGATTGCTTTTAAAGAAATGGGTGTGCCACAACATTTGATTGTCCTGTTGTATAACCTGTACTTAAGACAAGAGGCTATGGTTACCACAGAATACAAAGAAATTGAATGTTTGGTTAGGCAGAAGGCAGTAGGGGGGGAAAAAGGAAGCTTGCATTCCAGATTGATTCAATTCTAGATTGATAGACACAGTCAAGGAAGCCACAGTCCTGAGTCTGCAAGACCTGTTGGTGACAGGGTGACTTGGAGGTCTCTCATTCATGGGGTTGCTCTAACTCGAAGTCGACTTGACAACAGTTAACAACAAAGTGTACCCAAAAAGCTTGGGAAGCTGGTTAAATCAGGCAATAGTTTGTATGGGGTGCACTGGTTCCTGGTTTGTGATGTAATAGTCTCATTGTATTTGTACATACTCTGGCAGCTGTAACATATAGCACTCTATGAAATATACTGTTCTGCTCTAATGACCAAGATGTATAGCTCTTTCTTCACACATAACAATTATGGTCACTATATTGGCTAGCCTCTTTCTGAGTATAAGGGCATTTAAAGTCCAGTATGTAGAGTATGGGACAAAGTGCTACTTCTGTCCATCCCCATCCCCACTCATAAACAGATGTTGGTGGACAGGAGAAACAAACAAGGAGGGGGTGGCAGGAATTCACACAGGGGAGAGGGACATGGTGGATGGTGCCAAAGTGGCTGTATTAGATCCGAATAGCCAGAGTAGTATTCATAAAACTGGTTTGCTGCCCTATCTTTGGGTATTAATGAATACTGGATTCTTTGTTGTTTGTAAAGTAATTTGTATTACATAGCCATGGCCTATTTATAACATATCAGGTATAACTGCTAAAACCTGTCCTGACAATGCTGCTTCGTGCCAAGGAGCTGATGGCACATAAAGTGGCAGCTGCAACAGAGATTTCTCTCATGTTTCTTATTTCGTGCTTGAGAGGACTCCCTCAAGTGAATTCTGTATCTCCAGACATAACCAGTGCCTTCTTTGAATTAGTACATGTCAGTGATTCATGAGCTGCATGACTCTGGGATCCTTTAGGATGGTACTTCTTGGTCTTCTTTATGCAGATTGTGTATATGCAGGAATCATGAATATATGGATGATTCTGCCAGACTGTGGAGGTTGTTTTTATGATCTCTTGATTGCCTTCTGACCTCATGATGTCAAGTGGCATGACAGATTGTTCTGCAGGGCTTCATTGGTAGTTGGCTTCTGAGGAGCCTGTACTTTTCTAACTGATCTATGGGAAGCATTGCATAATACCCCAAGGAACACACAATATTAGCTACGTGCTACACTAGTGTGAACAATCAGCATCTTTAGTTATTTTAAGTTTCCTTCAGATAAAGCTGCAGTCACTACTTTGGAAAGAATGCTTTCATCGTGCAGTATTATGCCAGTCTAGCATGATTAATCCAGGCAGCAGGGAAATGGGCTGGCATTCAAAAGAGCTGGGTTGTGATACCAAGCACTACAGTGACTTCCTTATATGTATTTTACAAGATGCATTTTTCAGAGTATGATTATCTAAGAAAACTATTTGAATACTACCTTTGCTAGAATATTGTCTCCACTTAATTTTATTTAAGTCAAAGCTTGCAATAATTATGTTTTTGGTCTACAGTGTACAAAATCTCCCAACCAGCATGGCAGGGGACTCTGAGAAATTTTCGGATTTATAATCCAAAGAATCAGTTTTTCCAAACTGTGATACTTTTTATTAAAACTTTATTACGGCCATTTGGCCAGCACACAAACTGTGATACAAATCCATTGATCAGAAAAACAAGCATGTTGAAATTAGATTAAACCAGGTATGGCTGGAGCTCTGTTAGCAGATAGGATGTTATTACAGCTTCTTCATATATTTATTATGACTATAGATGGTAGAGCTACAGATAGTGCTTAGAATTTAAATATTCATTATAATTCAATTTATAATGTTAAGCAGTAACAATAGCAATTCTGATCTCTAATTAGATTATATATAACTATAAGATAGTTGTGTGTGGGTTTTTAAATTTAAAAAAACTTTATCAAGTCCACAGTTATTAAAAAGTCCAACTTGTCAGATGTTAACAAAATATTGTTGGATCTCATACACACACACACACACACATTAGATTTATCCCTATAGTCCTTTTCATTTGAAAAAATGGCTTAATTATATTTCTTACTAGTTGGCAATGAATAACTTTGTGAACTCAAAGCAATATTTTCAACGCCAGCGTAAAATCAGAAGCAAACAATTTATTTCCAAAAATACAATCAATTTAAAAGCATTTGTGTTTGATCAGAACTTAACATTTTGAATGCAATACCATTTTTATCTAGAAACTTGTACAGCAGGAGTGGACTACTTCCACCCTTTGGGGGCAGGCTGCATCTGCCTGCCAAGATCCTGGAGAACCCAAACCCCCATTTCCCCTCCTTTTTTTTTCCGGGGGATCGTGCCTCCTGAAACCTCAAGGGGAGTGTAGATGAGTCATTATTACCCTCCTGTCATGGGGTTTTCTTGGCAGATTTGCCACTGCTTTCCCCTAAGACTGTGAGAGGGTGTGACTTGCCTAAGGTCATCTGGTAAGTTTCATGGCCAAGTGGGCAATTGAATTTTGGTCTGCAGAGTCAAATATTCGAACTACTATGTTACACTGGCTCTTCAACAACAACAAAAAGGCCAATATTAGTCCTTATTGTTGTACTGTACAGTGAAGAATGTTCATATGGTTCACTGTACATTTGTTCATATTATCCATACACATGCTCAGATGTTTGTGAAAATATCCCAGGAGGTCTAGCAGGATACCTGTTACTTCCTGCAGCCAGCACCTAGTCTTTGAGCAGGTGAGCAGTTTAGAGAGGGAATTGTGGTGGATGGAGGTGCTAAATTTGTGAGGTAGGTGGTTATTATTACAGCAATATTACAATATTATTACAGCAATAACCTGAACTAGGAATTTTACAGTCCTTGTTTTTATGCTGCACCTGTTTCTTGATAGCAAATACAAAGCGGATAAAAGTTTATTTGAACTTGAACAATCTGTATATGAAAAGATTTTACACATAACCAAAGCAAACTTCATTTTTTAAAAATTTTATGCTGTTGAAGATTTTTTGTGAGGTTTTTTTTTTTGTGCTGTATCATCAGTCCTCAGTGAACATCCTTCTGTTTCTTGCCTGTATCCCTCCTGCAAATGTCTGTCCTGTATTAGAGGTGGCTAAGATGGGAATGAAATCACTCTTGGCTTAATGCCCTAGGATCTGAAAATGCACTGTCACTGTTTGCAGGGACAAACCATCAGTTCTCACAAACAGGAGTGTATGGCATCTCTCTCATTTGATCTCATTTGAAATGTTACCATAAACAGGTTTTATTTAACATAGAAGTAACAGGCTACAGCAATGTTTTCACTTTTTTGCCAACCTTATTGCTCTGTTGCATAATTGGAGTGGTCCATTTTATTATAAAGTGAGAGGAAGTAGACCCTTGTTGGACCATTATTAACTAACTACTTTGCTTTAATTACTCATCAATAATAATCAAAATACCATTCCTTCTGTGGGCATCAACTGCCAATCAAGACAAATAATTGGAGCGACATAGTTGGAAGGTTAAGCATGCTATATGCAGTTTCATATGCAAATTTATTTATTACCTAAAGCCCAGGTTGCCATTACTTACCACAGTATGATGTGGTGGTTTGGATGTTGGACTAGAACTCTAGATGGCCAGAATCCTTGCCCAGCCTTGGAAACCGATTGGGTGACCTTGAGCAAATCACACTCTCCCAGCCTCAGAGGAAAGCAGCAGCAAAAACTCTTCTAAACAAATCATGCCACGAAAACCCATGATAAATTTGCCATAGAGTCATCATAAATTGGAGACAACCTGAAGGCACACAACAACAACAAGCCAGTACTTGTTTTTTCTCCTCTGCTGAATATTTTATGTAGCCTTGGCAAGACTTTTATAATAGGAATGGCTGTCATTGCCCAGGAAGGAATTAAACTGATCCTGAGAAGAGCAGTGGAGGACAAGGGGTCTTGGAGATGTCTCATCCACAAGGTCTCCATGAATTGAAGTCAACTAGATGGCAGTTAATAACAACTATTCATATGTAAGAAGGGTAGAGTGGTTTCTGCCATCCCAAAAGGAACCTTTTGTTTGTTGTTGTTAAATGCCCTTAGGTTGATTTCTGACTTATAGCAGCCCCATGAATGAGAGACCTCCCAGTCTGAGCATCATCAACAGCTCTACTCAGGTCTTGCAGACTCAGGGCTATGGCTGCCTTTATTGAGTCTATCCATCTGGAAGGCAGTCTTTCTCTTTTCCTATTGCCATCTAACTTACCAAGCATTATTCTTTTCTGGTGATTCATGTCTTCTCATGCTATGGTCAAAGTATGACAGTTTCAATTTAGTCATCTTGGCTTTTAGACAGAGTTCAGGCTTGATTTGCTATAGAACCCATTTATTTGTCTTTTTAGCAGTTCATAGAACAGTATCTATATCTCTTCTGCAGGACCACACTTTATTTTCTTTCTCAGAACCACATTTCAAATGAGTTAATTTTATTCCTATCAGCTTTCTTCACTGTCCACATACAGTGGCATGAACAATCCTAACTGAAGTATTTAATTGTATATTTTAGACTTCAGGATCTCATCTATTTCCTCCATTTGCTCTTCCAAATCCTAGTCGTCTTCTGGTTTCTTGACTGCAATCTCTATTCCAATTAATGACTGAGTCAAAGTATGGGAAATCTTGAACTAGTTCAGTGCCTTCATTGTCTGCTTTAAAGTTATGTAAATCATCTGTGTTCATTATTTTTGTTTTCTTAAAGTTCTGCTGTAAACCTGCTTTCCCACTTTCTTCTTTGTAATCATTCCAAGTCTTTGCTATTTTCTGCTGGTGGTATGGTGTCATCGCCATATTTTAAATTGTTGATGTTTTGTCCTTCAATACACAGATTAACATGGGAATCACTCATCCTCACCCAGGGTCACACAGTATATATATATACTCATTCTCTCCCAGGTTAGCATTCTTTGAAGATGCCAGCCACAGATGCTGGCGAAACATCAGGAATAAACATGACCACATAGCTCGAAAAACCTACAAAAAACTATGGATGCCAGCCATTAAAGCCTTCGACAATATATTGAGTGTTTTCAGTCTGTGGGCCATTGTTTTGTTTTCCATATATGTTGATAGATTTCAGTTAAAACTAGAATAGATTCTGTGTCTGAGCCTGAAGCAGCTCTGTTTGTCTGCCATTTGTTCCTGGTTATTTATTTCTTCCACTGTTTAATAATAACAATAACAACAACAATAATAATCATTATTATAATTATTTAGAGTACAGCTACCACTTTGGTTTCCAAAATTGGAGGTTGATCTTCATATGGTTCTTACTCTCTTTTATATAGTACTTCTGTGTAATGTTTTCATTGTCTTTTTATTTCTACTTGGTCATGTAATGTGTTGCCCTGCTAATTGTAGAGCATCCCCACATTTGGTTTAAGGTTCCCAGTGATTTCTTTGTTCTTGTGGGAGAGGTCTCTTGTTCTCCCCTTTTGTTGTTGTTGTCACTTTCTATTTCTCTGCTTTGATTATTGTCCCTGAGCACAAGTAATTGAACAGTTGAAGTTGGAGTTCTGACTCTGGTTCTGTCACCTTTTACTTTTGCTTCTTCTCTGTCCTTAACTGCTTGAAATTTTCATTTTTCATCCATTGAGACTTCTCTTTCTTTTTGGCTTCAGATAGTGTTTTCCCCCCCTTTGGCATACCTCCCTCACAATGTCCCTGGCTGAAATTCTACAGGGATGTTCTCCAGGTTGTATTTTGGCATGATGGTTGATTTAGTGTTCTTCTTTAGCTTTATTCTAATTTTTTGGTATTAGTACTTCATGGTCTGTGCCATAATCTGTTTCTGGTACAAATGTACTATTAATAATGGAGATGGTGGAAACATGAACAAATCGCCATAGACAGACTGCTGGAATGGCAGTGAGGGGAGTAAGCAACATCACATCAGTTTTCATAGATAATTTTCATTGTTTCTTAGAGGAATTAATTATTTTTGCAGTTTTGGTCCCATTGGAGCAGGCCATGCATCTCCTCTACTTGTACCAATACACAAATATATCCTTTTCTCCGTCTAAATTATTGTTATGAAAGACTTTTCTAACAGTAACATATGACATGATGGATTAAAAGAAAATGATAATTCCAGTTACTCTTCTGTTCTGCAGTGCAGAGACAAACCTTGGGTTCTCCAGGACCTCATTCCCACTACCTTTTAAACCGGATCACAGTTTGGTTTAAACCGGTTCAAATGACCCTAGTTCCCATTTAAATTGAATCGGTGAAGCGATTTGGTGAGGGGGGGTCATGCACCAGACCCATTCAACCCACATCTTTTTGACGCAGATTTTTCCGCGTCGTTTTCAATAAATCGATTCCGTGCAAGTATGAACCAGATGTGGATCGGAATCGATTTAAATTTGCCCTTTGGTCGGCTGGAGCGGGTCCATTTTAAATCCATTCATGCATGAATGTGAACCACAAGTGGATTATTTTAGAGGGGGAAAATGCAATTGGGGAACCATGCTCCGCTGTCAAACTATGTTGCCATGGAAATCTGTTGGGTGATCTTGGGGTGTTACACCCTCTCAGCCACAGAAACCCCACAATATTCACTTTAGGGTCACAGTATGTCAGAAATGATGTAAAGCCACACAACAACAACAACAACAACAACAACAACAGAGTATTCAAAGACATAGCCATGTTAATCTGTAACAATATGAAAAGGTATCTTGCAGTTCCTCAGAGACTAACTGAGAGAAAGAAGTTTGTAGAGTAAGCTTTGGTAAACTCAGTCTACTTCACTGAAATGCACAACATGTGGGTATGGTGCTGGGGTGATAAGTTCAGTTTCAGTGATGATCCTAAAGCATAGTTAAGGGACAAAGGTGGGGCACATAATGAGTATAAAGCCAAGATGAAAGGTAAACATCAATGGATCATAATGTTAGGTAAACATATGAATAATGAAGGAAATTTTTGATCTGGTGTATGATAACTGCTAAGGATGTAATAAAGTCGACATAAGAGCCTACTTGTGACTGGGATTCAATGAGTAAATTCTGGTACCTTCAGACCAGAATTTCTGATTATGCAGTTGATTCTGATAAGCCACACTGCATCCTGTGATCTATCGCTGTTTGCACTCCATTTCCTGGCACACACATATATATATTCCTCACAAAAGTTTTTGCCTCATTAAAGAGGCACAAGCTGGGATTGTCCATGTGGAGCCTCTTGGAGGTTTGAATCTTAACTATGTTGCTGAATGTGTTTTTCCAGTGAGGCCTGACATGGGATTTTTGCCAGATAAAATGAAACTTATCACACCTGGTAGGGACAGGAACCAAGTGAAGAGCAGCACTGATGAGCAATGGAGGGTGAAAACTCATCTGGCTAAAATGCACCCCGGGAGATTATCCTGACATGAAGGGGGCCTGCTGTGCAATAATTGAAGTGCAAAAATTAGTGGCTTGTATCAAGGAGCTTTATGCTTCATTAAAACTATTTTTCCTTTCTTTAATCTTTTTATGCTGGTTTTCAGTATTTTTAAGTGGAAAGATAGACAGCCAACCCATCTGATTTGCTTTACTGGGGTACTTTACATTGAAATGCAATAATTTAAGAAGGTTTGCTCTAACTATGCATATTGTTATGAGCAGCAATACACATAGATAGTGTGGACTTTATTATTTTCAAGCAACTGTTCTACTTTAAGCTTAAAATTATGGCTGAAATCCTGTTCAGGCACCACACTGGCATTAAAATAGTTGTGTAAGTGAGTGTGCTTCCTCAGAATTGTGTAAGGCTCTTCCTAGTGCCACCGGTCATTCGTAAGCACACTCCCCCCCCTCTCTTTTCACTTGGTGAATGGTGAGTTAATCAACCAGTGTAGAGAGGTTGATTTCAAGGCCTTGGTGTGTCCATTGCACAGCCAGTTGCATAAGAGTACAATCCAACATAACCCCAATTCTGTATATTTCAGCTCCACTAAACGTGACTCATTCGGGGAGATCACAGGCCTGAATTTGCAGGGCCTAAGCAGAAGGTTGCCATGAGTTGGGGCTGACTTGAGAGCCGTTAACAACAACAACAAAAGTGTGCCTTGGAGGAAAGCAAAGCCAAACCCCCTCTGAACAAATCTTGCCAAGAAAACTCTGACAAGTTCACCTTAGGGTCCCCATAAGTGGGAAATAAAGGCAAAATCATGGAGAGGATGTTGGTCCAGTTGGTTTACTTTGCAGGGAGAGAAAATACAAGATGTTATTGAGGATAGTTTTTATGCTTAGAGATAAACAAAAAGATACGCAATGGAGAGAGTGTTGGGATGATGACTCTGAAGAACAGAGTTTGAATCTGCACTTAGCCATAGAAATCTCACTGGGTGACTTTGGACAAGTGACACTCTCTCAGCCTCAGAGGAATGCAAAGGCAAACCGCTTGTGAACAAATTGTACCAAGAAAACCCTGTGATAGATTTGCCTTAGGGTCACTATAAGTCAGAAACCATGTTGAAGACACATAAACCCAACAGCATGCAGTGGATTCCTGTGCATTAATTTTATCTGTGGTGAAATTAGGTAATGGCATTATTTAAACTGTTATGTAGTTGTTCATTTTGACTGAACATATAGGACATGGGTGGGCAGAGTATAGACTCTGGGCTTCGTGAAGCCCATGGAAACCTCCCCTGTCCCAAAGCCCCTCAAAACCTACAAGTATTTTAAAAAGTATTTTGGGGGTGATTTTGTTTTATTTCTAAGGAAAGAAAATGTCCTCAGGGATGTCCTGTATTTTCTCTCCCTGCAAAGTAAACTGTTTTGGACCAACACCAACATTTGTGAAAGCACCCCAAATCTCTCAAAATCACACGAACAGATAACAGTTTGCTCCCATAACTTCTCCTCCCACTTCCCACAAACCTCCCCAAAACAGACAAAAGAAAAAAAATATAGATCCAGAATTGGCAAAAATGGCAGCCTGGAGTGACATTGTATCACTTTAGGCATGCTGAAGTGTGTTGCTGTGGCAAGTGCAGAAAGGAGAAATGGTCCCTGTCCTGTTTGGATTTGCCCACCACTGATGTAGGACACGCAATTACAGATTGTAAGGATTTGGACTTTTCAGTTTGGGTAAACTTCAAGCTGAATTATTCAGACACTGCAGCAAAAGCTGCTTTGTGTGAGTGTATGTTTGAATTCCTACATGCAGCCAAGATGCTTGACAAATAATGGGTAACAAGTTAATTAGATGTTTCATAAGAACCCCCATAAAGCTACAGAAGTCATCTTGTCCATAATAACATTTATTACAAAGTTAGCAGAACTATAATCAAGAGCACTACTTTATTCTTGGCTATGCTTAAATCATTTTGTTCTCAGTAGTCACCAGAGCTTAATTCAGATTCTAAGAAACACTGCCTTTCAAGTTTTTTTTAAATAACATAACAAAGTTTTCTAGGCATTTTTTTTTTCATTTTTGAGACAGGTTGTTGACCAAATGGGCTTGGAAGGGGCCTCCATTTATCAAAATTTGTCTTCCTAGGTGTCTGCCTACCTTAGAGGAAGTGTTTGATAGCCAGTGGCTACTAGTCATGCTGGATATGAGGAGCCAATGTGACGTAATGGTTTGAGTGTTAAGACTATGGAAAGGCCAGGGTTCAGATCTTTCCTTAGGCAAGTCACACTCTTTCAGTCTAATAAGAAGCCAATGGCAATGGCACACCTCCTCTGAAAAAATCTTGCCAAGGAAACTTTAAGATAGGATTGCCATAAGTCAGAGTTGACTTGAAAAGAGATTTCACATCAACATTAGGAAAATCTTCCTGACAGTAAGAGCTATTAGACAGTGGAACACACTCCCACGGAGTGTGGTGGAGTCTCTTTCTTTGGAGGTTTTTAAACAGAGACTGGATGGTCATCTGTTGGGATGTTTTGATTATGTGTTCCTGCAGTGCAGGGGATTGGACTGGATGGCCCTTGTGGTCTCTTGCAACTCTATGGCCTGTTACAGACGGGCCTTAAAGTGCGCGCTCCGTGCATGCTAGGGTTAGAAAGGGGCGTCCTTTCCGGACGCCCCCAACCCTAGCATGCGCAGAGCGCGCACAAAATGACTGCGGCCGTTCCACACGGCCGCTGCCATTACAACGTCATGACTGTGCCACCTCTATATGGAGCGGTGGGGTGTGACATCGTCACACCGCGCCAGGGCACATAGCGCGCTCTTTCCCCAGTCGCAAAAGGAGCTCCGAAACGGAGCTCCTTTTGCCGTTTGCATCGCTGGGTGCAGCCTTCAGACGGCTGCGCCCAGCGACACAGAGGAGAAAGGGGCCAAGCGGCCCCTTTCTCCTCCTCCTCCCCGCCGCCGCGGGGTGTCCTTGGGGCTTGAAGCCCCAAGGACACTCCTTTCCAGGCCTCTGGGAAGGTGCCTTTTGCCGCTTCACCGCGGCCTGGAAAGCAGCGGATCGGGGCCTCAGCGGCTGCCGCTCTGGCCACTGAGGCCCCGATCCGGCGGGGAAAGGGGCGGGTGCAGGCTGCCGCTTTTTGGCGGTCTGTAACGCGCCAAAGATTCTATAATTCTGTGAAGGTAAGTGACAGCAACAGCATAATGGCAACTACATGGTAGTGTGCTTTTGAACATCTGGTGTTGGGATGCACAACCAGAAGACTACTGTTGTATTGCTGTTCTGCTCGTGGGTTTCCTATGGCTATGTAGTTTGCCATGCTGTGAACTTATCATACTTGATAAGGCCAGAAACCGTCTGAAGAACTGCACAGATGAGCAATTGAGGGGAACTAGATATACCTTCAGTTTGATCAAGCACATCTCTTACACCGTCTTCCTTCTCTCTCCTTCCTAATGCACATACAGTGGATCCATAGTATCCACTGGGATTTGGTTCCAGCAGCCCCCATGGGTACCAAAATCCATGGATGCTCAAGTCCCCATTAAATAGAATGGCACAGTAAAACTGTGGCCCTTATGTAAAATGGCAAAATCAAGGCTTGTTTTTTAAATTTATATTTTTAAAATAATTTCAAGCCATGGATGGTTGAACCTGTGGATATGGTGGGCTGACTGTATATCCCACACATCTCATTTTATAGTCCATATCATATAACAATCTAATATAGAAAGCCAGGAAAGCCCAGGTTCAAACTACTTTTGAAAGCATCAGAGTTTGTCGATCAGAAGTATCTTTCACTTTTCATACAGGCACTCTTGTGTACATTTATAGTTAAAACAAGTAACCATTCATCTGAAAACCTCCCCGTGGCTTGTTGCTTTAGTACAAAATCTGAATGAATTAAAGCCCACAATAGGATGGACAGAGGAGATCCAGAGGTTCCTTAGCCTTCTGGAATGCAGAAGGTAGTGGTAGTGGTGCTTTATGTGGCCTTTCTGGTAGCCTTGCAGCCCATTGAAGGAAGAATGGCTAGGGACCAAACCAAGGAGCACTGATATGCTCCCCAGGAGGTCAACTGAAAACGTTATTTTCCAACATCCACACTAGAAGGTTCCACCTTGAGCTAGCCAACCACCAGTCTTTGCTGCATTGACTCCCATCAGTCTTTGCTGCATAGACTCATAGAATTGTAGAGTTGGAAGATACCACAAGGACCATCCAGCCCAACCTCCTACCATGCAGGAAATCTCAATCAAAGCATCCCCGACAGATGGCCATCCAGCCTCTGCAGTACTCCTTGGGACGAAGATGTGCTGTCAGACATGGAAAATGGTAGTCCCCTTCATCTTCATCCTCCCACTGTTGTCCCCTAGGCCAACTCTGGGTCTGTCCGGTGCTCAAGGCCATCAGAAGAACAAACCAGGGAGGAGATCCAACAGAACTAAATTCTGCTATGCAGAGAGAAGGGAACATTGTTTTTCAAACTATGCACTCCAAGCATTAACATTTATACAGAAGGGACAGGGATAGTGGCATGACAGTCATCATTACATCACTTCCTATAAATCATGTATCTTGTACATGCAGGTAGGCACTGTTACATTCATTCACATGTTTTACCTCTACACCACCAAAATGTTCCTGATGCAAAAACATGGAGACTTCTTGAGGAACCCAGTGCTCTCTGCCTACAAAGAGGCCTGTGACCTCACTGGAATGGAGACCTATTGGATTACAAAAGAGGGGTCCCTGTTGAGATGCAAATGGACTTTAAATTTCCTGGACTTTGAAAATCTCCCTATGCATAGCCAGAAGGTGGAGGAGCCTGCCTGCAAAAGATAGCCTCCCAGCACAGCATCTTTACTAAGGACTGAAACAACATGCAATCATCTGAATAACATCTCCAATTGTTTTTTCTCCTGTTTGGTTTGTAACATCTTGCCTGATGAAGAACCCCATGGAGCTTCCAAAGCTTGCAACAAAGTATATTCTGCATTTCGGTTGGCCAATAAAAGTATCACTGATGGATTTTTGTTTAGATTTGTTAAATTGCCAGCATAGCTACTCCTACATGTTTTCACCATCCATAATAAGCTTGGAGGTATATTGTTTAGCATAAAAGCACTTTGCCTGTGATTTCTATCATGTTAATGAGCACTTTAAGTGACCCTGGTATGATTCTGAATACAGCTAGCTTCAGGCATCTCTCTTGTTCTTATTGTATGCCTTCAAGTGATTTCCAACATCTGGCCATCCTAAGGCGAATTTGTCATGGGGTTTTCTTGGCAAGATTTGTTTAGAGGAGGTTTGCCATTGCCTTCCCCTGAGGCATCTCTGGAGTTTCTCTGTAGTTTACTACTATTTCAGTTCCTGGAATGGCTGGAATGTCCAGTTCCACAGCACCATGATAGGCAAAGTAAACCCATACATCCCTTTGTTATCTGGAGTGCAGAAGGTGGGGACACATTATCAGGTCTTGTTCCTCATTTTAGTCTAAAAACTGGAACGTGTCCAAAGGAGTGTGACTAAAATGGTGAAAGGTCTGGAAACCATGTCCTGTGAGGAACAACTTAAGGAGCTGGGGATGTTTAGCCTGGAGAAGAGAAGGTTAAGAGGTGATATGATAGCCCTGTTTAAATACTGAAGGGATGTCATACTGAGGAGGGAGCAAGCTTGTTTTCTGCTGCTCCAGAGAACAGGACCTGGAACAATGAATGCAAGCTACAGGGAAAGAGATTCCACCTCAACATTAGGAGGAACTTCCTGACAGTAAGGGCTGTTCGACAGTGGAACAAACTCCCTCGGAGTGTAGTGGAGTCTCCTTCCTTGGAGGTCTTTAAGCAGAGGGTGGATGGCCATCTGTTGGGGATGCTTTGATTGAGAGTTCCTTCCAACTCTATGATTTCTAAGGACACTTCTGGTGTAAGATGGGTGAATGGGGAGGATGATGTACTGTTAACACATACATAAAACTTTGGGAGCTTAGAAAATACAATTCACAGAGGGGGAAAAACATTAAAATTATAGCTCAAAACCACATTAAAGATAATCAGTACAATTGGTATATTTGATCTATGGAAGGATACTTTGAAAAATTAAATCTGTAATAGTCAAACATTGGGGCCCTTAATATTATTGATTTATGGGAGAAACTTTATAAAGTTAATTCCACAATAATTGAACAAAATTTCATGTGTCTATAGGGGAAATACTGGTCATGATGTTCAAGAATCAATCTGTTGCTTTGCTTCTGTGCTGACTTTATCTTCCTTGTCCTCTGCACACTTGGCCACTGTTAGCAAACCTTGAGAGTTTCAGAGCAAACCTTCTTCTATGTTTTTTCAATATTGCAGCATTAACTCCCTTTTCTGTGTCATCTCTTCCTCATCACCTACTTCAGTATAATTTGAACCTTCCTGTGCTTTGATCCTATTTGGATAGTAAAGTAATTCTGTGTAGATTTTTTTTCAAGTGCACTAATTTGAGTTCAAAATCATACAGGTTTTATAAGAATGGCATACAGGATAGGCAATTCCAAAAGTGTTGTTGATACTGTAGCGGTAATGCAGGTGTCTACCACTCAGCTTCTAAATAGTCACAACAGCATAAAATCATTGTTGGCCATAGTCCAGCACAGAGTGGTATCCTTGAACCCATTAGGTTTCATTGGTTTTAAGTTGGGGCTGGACTGTGGCCATAGTTTATTATAGTCTAGCAATCAATATATCCCATTTAAAGCAAAAATTTGAAGCACAGCAGACCTTAAGAATTAATCTATAAGAGCATTGTAAGTAATACATTTCCTTCTGAAATCTAAATATGTCCTCTTGGGAATGAGTTTCATTCATTTTAGAGCATAAATGTATGAGAGTCAAGCCCAATAAATATAATGGCAAATATTAAATAAAACAAAAAAAAATGGAAATGAGTGTCTTATTTTGATTGGGGCTTCATTTTTTAATTGCTAGCTGAAGCTCTTTGAGCAGCTAATTGAACACTTCTGTGAAATTCTTTTTTAAAAAACACACATAATTTTATATCAATTTATTATATTGAGTAAAGTAATCTTCAGATAATCTTTATCCTAGGATTACGAGTTCCCGAGCTAACACTGACCTGTTTTCAGAGTATTATGGAATCATTAGTCATGCAGTACATAAATGAAATTGTTTTGCATTTGAAAGCTGGGGGAAAATCAGGTTCATTAGGAACATCTTTTATACTGAATCAGAACGTTCGTCCAGGTGGCTCAGTATTCTCTACAGTACAATAAGATTGGTTTCCACTGCCTAGGCTTTCAAACAACAGATTTGTTTGTAGTGGCTGAGGGTGAACCTGGGACCCCATGATCTATTCTCCAGTAGACTAAGAAGGGGCAACTGTGACCCTCCAGATATTCTCCCATCAGCTTTATTGTCAAGGATGTTTCAGTCACCATTGCCTATACTGGGTGTAGTTTATGAAAGCTGCAGTATAACACTGGGAAGGGCATATTTCCCTACCCTTGTGCTAAAACATTTCTGCTTCTCTTTACTGGGTAGAATAGATTGCATGCTTGTGTGTGCCTTCAAGTCACTTATTGACACATGGCAACTCTATGAATTTCATGGAGTTTTCTTAGGCAAGAAGAAATTTTGCCAGTTACTACAGCACCTGGTATTTATTGGTAGTCTCCCACTCAAGATCAGATGGAATCTGGTGTCTTTAGAATATTTAGTTCCTTGCAGAGAGATAAATATCTATAGTGGACAACCTCTGTGTATAAAAAGCATTCACTAGCATCACGATTTTACACCTTAATGGAGATCCAGATTTGTTCAATAACAGCAAAAACAAAATACTTGCTTGCTTCGTGACATAAAAATGATGGGTTCAAGGGAATATATTGGTGAGAAGCTAACCTTTATTTAGCTTAGGGGAAAAGAGGATTTCTTTCTAAACATTTAATAGGCTTCAATTATTCGTTTTATTTCTGTTAAATTTAAATTTAAAGTATAATATTTAATGAATTGGCAGAACCAGCTGCACAGTTGATGAGTTATTGTCTGTAAAACCTACAGTCTAGGTGAATAAATATGATGGTGGCTCATCTGAGTGTTTAAACCAGGATCAACTACCATTTCTGAGGGTGCATGGGTCAGTAACATTAGGGGCACACTAGTGAGCAAAACTGACCCCTTTCCTCCATTTTGTAATTTACTTCCTCACAGGCTTTGCTGAAAGTCTGTTTTCCTTCAGCCAGGATACAGTATCAGAAGTGATACCATTTCTGGGGAAAGTACTCGGCATAGCAGACTGTGGGGGAACGGCTCCAAATTAATCTAGCATTATGTGGCCTTGCCCACTCACCCCAGCCTTTTACTCCTAAATCATACCTTATACTTTTTGTAATTCCAACCCATTGAATATAAAAATGAGAGCTAGCATCCTGTTAGTGGCTTACACAGACACTAGTCCAATTTATCCCTGTGTTAAATGATTCGTTTGTTGTTGTGGAGTTTGGAATTTTCAACCAACTTTGCATGATGACTAAACTGCCTACTTTCACCTGCTGCAGCCCTCTCAATATGACCATTCAGCTGGTTAGTGGAGAAAGAGGTGACAGTGGAATGCCCAACTATGTTCTTATAGCAGAACACACTCAATAATGTCATCCACTGGGACCTCCAGAGGACACCCAAGAAGTCTCAGAGAATGCCTTGTCTCTATATACCTGTCCTATAGAAACATAAATGGATGCAACTCTGATGCCCCAAATCCTCCATTGGCCAGTAGATGCCCACGATGGGAGAAGGGCTGATGAAAGGTGGGTTATTTTTTTGGGGGGGGGGTGGGATGGAAAAGGAGAGGTAATATAGTTCCTTCATGCTACACATCTCCTGATCTCTGCTGAGTTTTAAAAGGAGCTTGAAAAAGTTATATATTTAAAAACTTCAGGGCCCAGTAGCCATGGCAAATGTGGAAGCTGTTGTCCTAAAATAAATTGTCCCAAGTTCTGATTTAAGAAAATGGATCTGCCACTGTTGCACCCAGGTTTGGGCCTTATCGGTGAATACAGTATTCTTGTTCTTTCAACTTTGTTTCTAACCTGTCAGTGGGAAAGATGCCAAATAGAGAATGTGTCAGGATATTCATACAGTTAGCGCCCCCCCCCCCCCAATTAATCACACAAACTAAATTGCCCTACAATAAAGAAGCACTTGTGGATGAGAACTGAAGGATACACAGTCAAGAGCAAGATGGGGAAGCCTGTAAGCCCCTTCCTCTGTAGATTAATAGATGGCCATCTGGCATCTTTCCTCTATCCATCTGTTTCTAGTTTAGGAGGGGAAAGCATTATTTAAATGAAACAGGGATGCCAGTCTATTAGTATTTAGATGTTAAAAAACAGTCTTGCTTGGAAGTTTCAGGTAGACCTTGTGGTGATATGTGCATTTTACATGAAAGAACAAATACCCATGAAAAGATGCTACCTGGCAACTTAATACTAGCATGACACAGCTGTTTCGATTGTGTTTTTAAAACAGTCTGATTGCTCTGTTTGGCTTGGAGGAGCCCTTAGGGCTCGGCATGCACTTTCCAGGTGCTCCACAGCAGCTCCAGGAATATGAAAGAAATAAAAATTGAATGAAATTAAAGAATACGAATATATATTTGTATATATACTCCTAAACACCATTAACTTGTAAGACATAGGGTAGGCCTCTTAGAGGCTCCACCATAAAAATAAGAGCTCAGTGAGCCAAAAAGGTTGGGAACCTGATTTAACTAAATCTGTTTTCATTTGAACATTATTTCCTTATAAAAAATGTTAAGATATGAATAAATATGAAAGTGCAAATGAAAGTATACACACTAAACAAAATATTTTTGTTCATATATTCCCATGCATTGGGGAGGAGCTCTATGTCTGCATGTAGGTGTAAAGGGAGGTCACGAAGGTAAAACGTTTGAGAACCCTGTTCTAACCCTTTCTTCCACCCTGCTGCCTTCAATTCATGAATTATCCAATCTGGATCTAGCAAGTTGTCTGGGACCAACATATTTTCCCAAATTCTTTTTAAAAAAGAAGACAATAGAATGTTGTTTATATTCTGTACTTTTTGTCAACATAATAAACTCTTTCAGCATAATATATACTCTTTTTCAGCATGTTAACATAAACAAACAACTAACAAATTAAAACAGAAAGTCGTTTTAACAACAGGTTTAAGACAACTAAAGAGAATAGTTCTGCCGACAGGTTTTTTATTAATGTATTTATTATTTTATTTTTATGCTGCTTTTCTCCCCAAAAAGGGACCTAAGGCAGCTCACAGTATAAGTAGTTTTTAACTATGTTTTAAAGTAGTAAATGTTTTTAAATGACTTTTTGCCATAGTATTTGACTTATTCTAATTGATGTTACAGTGTTGTCTTCATTTATGATTGTTTTGCCTTGTAAAGCTCATACATGGGTACCAGACTTCAATATAGTTGTCTGTCTTCCTCTGATTTATCTGTCAGAGGTTTTGGTAAGCTTTCCTAGAAATAGGAGAGCCTACATCCTCCTATACAAGCTATCAAACCAAAGGGCAGATCTCTTCATCCACTTCATAGCTATTTCTTCTCTTTTCCACAGGGAACACAAACATTGTAAGCAAAGGGATCTTAGTTTACTTCCTCATCTGAGGCAGTAGCCCAAGTCTGTAAAAGCTAATGCTACTACTTCTTTCACTCAGGACCTTTTGCATACTGATACTCCAGATTAACACAGCTATATCTCTTACTTCTACAGACACTGTAAGTTTGTGATGTAAAATATTTAAAGTTGCTCCACATGAACTTGTTCAACAGGGGTACTAATTGGTTAGTAATTTTGCTAATTTCATGTTCTACCCAAACTCTTATCTGAATCAAATATTTACAAGGCATAAACCCTTATTTAATACTTTAAGTAAGTGTATGCCTAAAAATTTTGTGGTGATGTGTGTGTGTGTAGTGGCAACTGGTGATTTCTATGTCAGTAGAGCAGTGAATCCACTCCAGCTCCTTCAAAATTTGGACTAAAACCTGGCATGAATTCACCACCGGACTGACATGGGAGCCACCAACTATCGTCTGTTTTCAGCTAGCGAGAACTTGTGTTTGGCTAGTTAAATCTTTAATAAACTCCAGATTACTGCTTTTTTTTAAAAAGTAGATAATGTTGGGGCCCCTTTCATAAGCTACAAGCTGAAATCCATCACCTTGTTTGTTGGAAGGCTATAAGTCAGTCAATTAGCCAAAGCATGCAAGCCTAATTTGCCAGTTCTCATGTCAAGTTTATACATCTGTTTAACTAATCCATAGAGAACTCCTGGAGACAAAATTAAATATTATTTGCAGAAAACAACCTAAAATAGACCTATGCCAGCTTCCCAGAGAAGTTGGCATGGTTGTTTATTCTATTCTGTTCTGTATAATTAATTCATAAAACTAGGCAAAGGAGGAAGTGTCATATAAATAATTTTCTGCCAGAAAATAATATGAATATATAATTTCCTGTACTTTGCACTTTCTCTCCACCATGAACTTAAAATTGAAAAAGAAATTTATTTGTTTTCCTTCTCTTCTCTGTGCCCTTCTTAATTTTAGGAACAGGTTCCAGTTCCAGTTTACCATCCGACTCCTAGCCAGACCCGTCTAGCAACACAGCTCACAGAAGAGGAACAAATTAGGATAGCGCAACGGATAGGCCTTATACAGCATCTGCCGAAAGGAGTCTATGACCCAGGAAGAGATGGTTCTGAGAAAAAAATCAGAGAGTGAGTCACATATCAGTTTTTATGGTAATTTTGCCTAGTAGCAGTTGGAGTCTATTTGACTATTGCCCATTTGGTTCCCAACCTTTAATCCTCCAGGTGCTTTGCATTTCAGCTCCTGTAATTCCTGACTTTTGGCCAGATTGGCTGGGGCTTCTAGGAGCTGAAGTCCAAAACAAATGGAGGACAGAAAGCGGGGAGGGGGCTCAACACCAGACATACATACATCCTTCCATACATAAAATTGCTCCTCTGTTCTCCAAATTGTCAGGGTTTTTTTTAGAAAAGAGGAAAAAAGTTTATTTATTTTTTTTTTTTAAAAATCACATCAGTTTCTCATTCCAATATACATCTCAAGCGCAGTATACCTACATACATCATAAATTTTAAAACATGTAATGTAAACTTCTAAATGTTTTTAAAATGTCTACCTGTTTACTGCTGGTTTCAGTGTTGTCACTCCACAGGTGGATAAGGCGTATGTGCTTGCCACTGATAACTCACAACACTGGGCTCTACTGTACTCCAGTGGCTGTGCTCAGAATTCCTTTACCACTCAAGTGAGGAAGAAGGTGTCAGCAAATGGTCTCTCAGTTCTTCTATATATTTTTTTCTAGGAAAGCCAGGCAGAACAGGAGACATAGATAGAACTTTCCTTCTTTTGCCTGGAATAGGTATATTAGGATCCTGAGTATGCCTGATTTGCATGCAGAGTCCAGAGTCATAAGGCAGACAGGAAAGCTGCCTAGAACCAGTGGGCTGCAACAATTTGGTTTGTTCCAGGATGGCTGAACAGGAGAAGAGGGGGGTGGACATTGCTCTCTCTGCCAGTCTTAATAATAAATCACCCCTCACTTCCTCTAAGAGATTGGTGTCATAGACTTGAAAATCTTATTGAACAAACAGTTTTTTGTTCCCAGATGTTTTCTGATATTATGGGAAGTTTCAGCCAAGATTTTTATGGTGCAAGTACTGTGCCTCATTCTCAGAAAGGAAATTCTGGATGGCCACATCTTCTATTTTCCCTGTATTCCCACCACTTTGGGGGTGAGGTTCTTAGCAGAGTATCCATTGAGCAGGAATAGGTTGAATAGCAATTTTACTTGTTAGCGCTATGAACTCCAGATCAGTGGTTCCGAAACTTTGATTCTCCAGATATTTTGGACCTCAGCTTCCAGAATTCCTAGGTATTGTATCAACCTGGCTAGAATATCTGGGACTTGAAGTCTAAAATACTTTGAGGACCAAAGTTTGGGAACCACTGCACTAGGGGCTGACCGTTTGAAAGCACGCTTACTATCAAGTTTACACCTGCCATTCCATTTTTCTCACCTGATGCTTTCTCATCATCTTTTGCCCAAACAGCTTATCTCATATTTTTGCCCTATGCCATTGAGTGACCTTGGGCACGTCACATTCTCTCTGCCTCAGAGGATGGCAGTGGCAAACATCCTCTGATGAAACTTGCCAAGAAAGCCCTGTGATAGGGTTGCCATAAGTTGGAAACGATTTTAATGCACACAACAAAATACTATGGAAGATTTCTTTCTGCAGCCCACCATTCTGAAACTGTCTGTTGCCAGTGCAGCAGGAAGGATGATTATCCACAAAATATCCTCAAAATAGTAACATCTTTATTGAGCCAACCAAAATGCATATTAGATATGTTGCAAGCAATGTGCATTTTGGTTATCCCAATAAAGGTATCACTGTTTTGTGAATTTTGGATGATACTGACTCCTAATGGCTCATGAATATGCAAGCGTACTCAAAAGGCAACATCCCTAAAACAAACAATAAACCAAAAAATATTAAAAACTGTTTGAATTCAAAATAATCTATAATCTGAAAAATATAAAATAAAGGGAGTGTTTTGTCAGCTGTGATGTAACTTCTATTACAGTATCTTAATGATAATATACAAGTTATATTACAACATAGTCCTGTCATTCATATGTACTCATAAGTGCAATGAAGCTTTATCGCATGTAACTGCACAGAATGATTGCCTTAATAAATTATATTATGGTAAATATAAATAAATAATATTAACTGGAACATTTATGGAATAATTTCTGAGTTTTACATTCATTTAAATTAAATAGTGTATACTTGTAGCAGAATATTCTACAGTTCCACCAGAATTCTACCAGTATTGGGAGTTCAGTATTTCTCTTCATGCTTTCATGGAAGTTGGACCACTTGTCGATTAGTAATTCAGTTGAGTTCAGATTTTCTCCATTTTCTTTTCCTTTTCCTTTCCAGATGTGTGATCTGTATGATGGACTTTGTTTATGGGGACCCTATCAGATTCCTGCCATGCATGCATATTTACCACCTGGACTGTATAGATGACTGGTTGATGAGATCTTTCACATGTCCTTCCTGCATGGAGCCAGTTGATGCAGCATTATTGTCATCCTACGAGACTAACTGAGCCAGAACCTCTCTTCTGATCTGGAAAACATCCAGCTTGATGGGTTTTGTCCTTTGTCATTCTGCCCAAAGAATCAGAGATTAGGAAATAAAATCAGGCACAATAAAAGCTTGTTTCCTAACAATTGAAGAAAAAAAATCCTGAATAGTTGCAGGTATTGACAGAGGGAGAGAGGAAGAAATATGTTTTAGGGATTATAGAAATAATAGGGTGTTATTTTTTGTAAGGCCTTGATCCAGTGCTTAAAATAGGTTTACTCTTTAAGAAAAGCCTGTTAGCACAGCCATTCTGAGGAATTGTATAATAAGTACTAGTAGATGTTAAAGACACAGTTGGTGGACTCAAACCACCAGGAAGATATTTTGTTAAGCATCAATGAAATGAATTAGAGTGCTACCAGGAGGAAGAAGGCATAGTGATACAAAGTGCTCAGGTATGCACACTATAAAGGAAGAGAAAAAGATGTTGAGGTATCCTTTCTCCTGAAGAAGGTGCAATCTTTGTCTGGTTTGCTTCACAAGTTTCCTGGTATTTCCTGGGTCAATGCTCTACTTACAAAAACAACAACAACATTTTATAACACTGGCACAAAAATAGTTTTAAGCTTGTTTGCACAGTTCTTTTTTATCCATGAGAAATGGAATCCATTTTGCCTTAGGTCTTTTTAAATAGTGTATTCTTATGTTTGGGCTGGCTCAATGCTTGAAAACAAGTTTATTTATAACCTGTTATAAAAGTGCTATATTTTGTTTGCAGTCAGGATTATGTGGACTTCAAAAAAGATCTCCTAGTTTATAAGCAAACTTGAGATGCACTATCTCTTTTCTATGTGACATTTTAATGTGAGGGTATTAAATAAATCAGAAAGCAAAACAGTGTTTAACTTTCTAGATTTCTCTTCTATCACTTCCTTTCTGCGTAAATAGCTTGCAAGAATCAAATATATCCAAATTGATTTTACATTTATCAAGTTAAAATGAAGCAGGGTACAGATGAAGACAAGATAAAGATTACTTACACAAACACACAAAATTAGTTTTTAATTCCTTCTTGGGCCATATAAAAAAGGATACTGCATCTCTCATTCTTGTAGTTCCTAGTTTCTCAAGACCACAATGTATCTCAGTCTGTATTAAATGTATGTTTTGTATTCTGCTGGCTGGTATAACAGTCTATAAGGCAGATGTGAAAATCTATATTTTATGTTTTGTACAAAAACGTAAAATTCGTATTTGGCACAGAACTGCATAGGAGTGATCAAGCAAGTTATCTGCAGCTGGTGAAGGCTGTTCCAAGTATGTACATTTTTTGAAACTAAAAAAAGTACTTGGTAGACAGTCATACAAAGAAAGTGTAGTTGTAAAGAAATATTTTTTTATCCTTTTAGCATGTGGGTTTTTGTCTTCTTAAATGTTCTTTAATGTAACTTTTATACATTTGACTTAAAGCCAATAAATTGCAAAGTCTTTTTAGTTTAGCATGAGATGCAGGCTCTAGTTAACTGCAGTATACTGTACTGAGGACTGTTTTTGGTTGATTACATGATTCTAAGAAATGTATTTAAACAAACTACTCCACTGAAGACTGTATGCTTAACAGTATAGAGCAACGACATGTCAATAATTTCTGCAAGATTACTTAGTAGTATGCAAAAACCTGCATAATGTCTTATTTATTATCCTGCAGAAAAAGGCACTGTAGATTATCATTAAAATGCCTCAATGCATATCTCAGTATGTATGCCAGTGTATACACACAAATCTTATGAAAACAGGCTTTCTCTTTCATTTTAATGGACAGGACAGACTGAGTGTGCTAAAAGGTATTCCAGTATACCTGGAATAGGTATAATTTCAATATACCTGGAATAGATCACTGAATTGGGGTGAGACAGTTAACCATGAACTCCAGATCAGTTCCCACGGAGGTCACAGCTGTTACAGTCAAAAGGGTGCATTGATTGCAGTAGAAAACAGTTTAAAGCAAGTAGTTTTAGGATTATTTACATTTCTGCAAGAAACCCCTCACAGTTCCCCAACCCTTAATTCTTTTGTTCTCAGTTGCAGGAAGTAAATTTGATTAAGAAATGAAGTTGTGCAATATTTTAATAGTAAACCATACTATCTTACCATTCCATGTGTTGTTTTCCATAAATGTTGATGTCTATCTTGTCAAGTATTGCCAGACTTTCTTCTGTTTTACCTTGGATTGTTAAACTGGCAAATGAACAATTTTTAAACACCTTTTTCATGTTCATTGTTGTTTCTTCCAAGGCACACAAACTGAAGGGGAGGAAAGTGCTATGACAAAGTATGTTCTTAGTTTGTAGAGTTTTTAGGCTGTTTTTATAATTATCCTTTGAACTTCCTATTTTTATTAAATTATTTAATAAAATACAAAGGGCTAACCCTAGAAGAAACTTTCAGAAGAAAAAAACTACTTGTAAATGTTCTTGAGCCTACCAATTGGTGTTTCACATTGGCTGCATTATGCCCTCTAATTCTAAAATTTAAACCAAATTTTAATAAAAAGGTTTCAAAACTCACTTCATAACAAAGCTACATACTCTGTTGTTGACATTTACATATTTTCACTGCAATGACAGATTATTGGATAAAATCAGATTATCTTATTCACTAGTATGGTGCATGTATACGTGGCTTCAAGTCACCTCTCAATTTATGGTGACCTCAAATTTCAGAGGGTCTTTTGGGTAGGGAATATTCAGAGGATGGTTTGCCATTGCCTTCTGAAGTATAGCCAACAATGCCTGGTATTCCTTGGTGGTCTCCAAATACTGGGGCTTTCTGTGTATTCTGCCAAACATGGTAGGAAACAACAAATTCTTCTGTACTTAATGCTTCATCATATAAGTTTATTCATTTGGGCTGACCTCTTTCAGAAAGTGAAGTCGAAGGCTTTCATGGCTGGCATCCATAGTTTTTTGTGGGTTTTTCGGGCTATGTGGCCATGTTCTCTAGAACATGGCCACATAGCCCAAAAAACCCCACAAAAAACTCTTTCAGAAAGTTTTCAATTTTCTTCAAAATTTTAATCACTGTTGGGTGTGCCCACTTTCCATTATTGATTATTGCTGAACAAGCAAGAGCGAAAGGTACACCCGTTGTGACTGTATCAATTAGAATGTGGATCCCACCAGCAGAAATTCCATCCCTACAGGAGCCCTGCTTTTATTTTCCAATTCCCAGAGTTGTTAAAATCTGGGATGGATGTGAAGTAGCATCAGGGACCTGGCTCTAAAAGGATGTACTGGCTTGCAGTTTGGGTGTCCCACACATGATGTAAACAAAGGCAGTAAGGCAGCTGGATGGAACAATTGTGTTTCATTGCCTTCACTGTAAAGACATTCCTGGGGAGCTTCCTCTCCTTGCAGAATGTGCTGTGCTATTTCAGGCCTTCAGAAGCCCTGCTTTTATTTATGGCTTCATCCAATAAATATTTACCTGTAATTCCCCAAAGATTCAGCAATGACATTTTCTTTGATTGAGCTAAAGAACCAGTCAATAAGATATTTTAAAGAGAAAAAAGACATGTTACATACCTCAAGTTGAACCAAACTATTTAATGTTATGACCAATAAACAAAGATCAAAGGGAGTTATGTTCTCAGAGGCATTACATGTATGTCTATTCAGCATCTAGTCAGAATATTCTGCATCCAGTCTTCAGTGCAAGTATTTTTCCTAATAGAACTGGCACACCTCCCCAAGTTTAGGTTTCTCTACAGTCCATATTCTCTGAAACTGAATACATTTTAAATAATTGACCTCAATTTTTGCAAGAAATGTACCAATTCTTATTCAGGAAAGTGTTGCCTGGTTTACAAGAACCATAAGCTGTACTGGACCAGACAAATACCTGAATCAGCAGTCCCGGAACATTCCTGGTTAACCTTAGATTGGAAAGATAAATCCCATGTGCCATATGTTTCCTTTTGCTACAGACACTTGAAAGGTGAAACATGAGATAGTACAGACCATTTGTCATACACAGCAGCTGGGTTTGAGGAAGAACTACTGGTGCAACACTCACTTGTGGTTGCTCATTTGGCTCTGTGGAATATAATTGGGTAAATGGCACCCAGTTGATCTGAAATATCTGGATGGAGAAAAAGCAACTTCTTGCCAGAATGCTTACAGAACACGTGAAAGAATCACAATAGTGTTATGTACGCTGCAATCCAGAATACTGTAATTAATGCTGCGGAAACACCAGGTGCCCTTTTGTAGTACAATACAGTGATAGCGCTATGATTCCACTTTAACTGCCATGATAGTGTCCTATAGAATTCTAAGGTTTTCAGTTTGGTGAGGCACTAAAGATGCTCTCTGGTTGGGAATTCTGGATTCCCCTCCCTAAACTGCAAAGCCCAAGATTTCATAGGATGTTGCCATAGCAGTTAAAACTGAATCGCAGAACTGTAATTGTGTAGTGTGAAAGAGCCTGTTCTAGAGGAAAGGAAATGCTCCAGAGAAGATATATGGGCAGGTCACATGAGAAGAACAAAAATGTCCAGGTGTTACAGAAGGGCTGCAGAAGTACTCTTACTGACAAAAAACACCTCGTCTGTGGAAGGATACGGCTGGATCTTGGATTTTGCTCTGTAAAATATCTTGTAAACATTCACAATGCACACAACATAATCTAACTCATATCATTATCAGAAAAATAAAATTAATAGTCATTGAAAAGATCCAATTCTTTTCATATTGTCTAACATGGCTTTTCTTCCAGAAAAAGATTCAGGTTTAATTCCTTTTTTGGGGGGTGGGGAGTGGGGGTGGGGGGATAGTCCACAACACATGCCTCACTGTAACAAGGCACCAGCATCATGCTGCTAAATAATTTCTCTGTTATCAGTATATTAGCATATTCAGGGGTAGCTGTGTTGGTCATATTACAAATTATAATAACATTCAAAATCCACAAAACAGTGATACCTTTATTCAACCTACCAAAATGTAAAAAAAATGAAGCAATCTTTGGAAGCTCCACTGACTTCTTCATCAGACAAAGGTGTTAAAAATCATACAAGATGTTTTTAAAAAATATGATGATGTTAGTCAATGCATTTTGTCAAGATGTTGTTGGTGTGGTTCTGTGTTGAGATGGTGTGGAGAGATCTATGCAAGCAGGCCTCTCTTCCTTCTTGCAGTGTGGCACTAGGAATAAAGCATCCCAGAGGCCAGGAGAAAAAGTGTGGTATCTTCACATATTGTATATTTTGGTTGGTCACATAAAGATATCACTGTTTTGTGGATTTTGGATTTGATTGTACTTTGCAATATGGCTAACATGGCTACCCTTGAATATGTTTCCTGAATGTGAAGATACTGCATTTTATCTGGTACATGGGAACCTAAAGAGGGAATGGACTGGAACTTTACTATTTGCATTTCTACCTCCAACAAAGATAAAACATTTCCCCCAAAAAACAGGGACTACATTGGACATATTTTACCATATAAGCACCTAACATTTTCCTAATACAAAAGCATGGAGGCCTGTCTTGAGAGATTCAATGTTCTCTGCCTAATAAAGGTGGCTGTGACCTCGAAGAACAGAGACACCTTGGATCTCAGAGGAAGTACTTTTTTGTATTGCTAAGAGAATTTTATCTCCTGGACCCCAGCGCCACATGGCCAAAAGGGGGAGGGCCCTGCCTGAATAGATATCCCTCCACAACATCTCAACACAGAACAACTCAGCAACAACACCTTGACAAAACTGTGACCAATGTCATTTTTTCTTCCTGTATGATTTTTAATACCTTTGCCTGATGAAGAAGCCAGTGAAGCTGTGAAAGCTTGTATCATGTCTTTTGTGCATTTTGATTGTCTGACTAAAGGCATTACTGTTTTGAGTATTTTGTTAGCCTCTTCAGTATTAACAGAAATCTGGCAGAAGAGAGAAACAGAAAATACCTGCAGATATGGACTAACATAATGACCAAAAAGGGAGAAGGGAGAGACAGATATGGCTGGAAGTCTATTTCTGGCTTTGAAAACTTTTTAAAATATTAAATAAAGCAGAAGGTCCTTGCAACCTATTTAAAAGTGATGTCACTGCTTACTGAGGCTTCTAGGGCATTTGAAGGGATCCAAAGCTGCAAATACAGCCTTGTAGGATTGCATGTGGCTCCACTTTGCCCACTCCTGATTTCAAACAATACTACATTGTGATATTTTTAAAAACTAAAGGATGTACTGTAATTTGGTCCTTCATTATCAGAAAGATGAATGCCAAACTTGAAAGACTAAAAAAAAAGTCTCATCATCTTTTTAAACATACAGTTGACATTCACAACCAAAACTGATCTGGTACAATTACTAGTCTTTGCTAATTTAGGATGGAATCCTGTGGATATATTATACTACTATAACAGTCCATTACACTAATTGCTACAGCAGCAGTTAAGTTAGTGATAACTAGCATCTGTTATTGAAGGGAGAGTCAACACATAGGAAATACACAGTGATTCAATGGATTTACTCTAGCTAGGTGTAACAACAGCATTTAGGCTATTGTCTCCACACTCATGGAAAGAGCAAGATAAGAAGGCTTCTGGCATTGAGCTGACTATTCCTCCAGTGTACAGCTTTCTGGGTGAGGTCCTTGAGATTATGGTGTTCTGAGAAGGTTGGCTTGACTATCACCAGTGCCACGGGACAGACAACTGTCCAGGACATGGCCCCCAGAGCACTTTGTCTCCAAGGACCTTGCCCCTACCCCCTGAAACTATGCATGGAAAGAATAGACTGGAAGCCAATGGTCTTCTCTTCCTGTTCTCAGTTATATCTCCCTCCTTCCCTCACTGCAGCTTCACTCATGATCCTTAGATTCTGGCTGCCACATCTATCACCTCTATCTCTGCTGGCATGATCACACTGGTGGAGGAATTCAAGAGGATCTTGGCTCAAACAGGTATGTACAGTTTAACAAAAAAAAATTACAAATTAAAGCCAAGCTCTGAGATATAACCTAAGGGACAGAAGTAATGATTTTTAGTGATAATTCCTCCATATTGTAAAATTAAACATATATAGTGCTAAATGTAACAAATGAAAAACATCTCATAGTATTACAGTAAGGTCTTCTTGTGAAGAACTCAGTGTAAAACAAGATCACTTTTTAAAAACCAACATTATAAAACTACAGTTTCTACTGAATGAACACCATTTTCTGGGGAGGATTTGGCTTGGTGCAAAGCAGCTTGAATTCTGAAGTGTGTTCTTGTTTCCATAGAATAATTCTTGTAATTTTGCCTGAAACAAAACAGACAGTTTGTGAAAGACCTATAGCAGCTTTCTCATTGCCTTTATATTGCTGTGCTTAACAGAATAATTTTTAGGAAAGTGTGTGTGGGGGGTTCTTCCCAAATTCTTTTCTTGCTTCCTCTAAAACCAAGACACGGTTAGAACAATGCAGCTCTTTGTTTATCTATTTGTAGTTTCAATACTCAGCATTTATCAGTGCAAAAGTATTCTTAAGAAATAATTATTTGACAAACACCAAGCCCATAATAGATTTCAACAGAGCAATCTTACATGTATCTCTTCTCAGAAAGAGGTCCCACTAGGCTCACTATTCCTTATTCCCAAGTAAGTGGATTTAAAGAAGTGTAGTCCAGCAGTGCAATCCTAAGCATATCTACTCGGAAATAAGTCCCAATAAGACTGCCAACTTGATCATTTCAGTTGGTCTAAAAAGGTGCTACAAGATCTCTCTACATACTCATTCTACAGACTATATCTTTGAATTCTGTACTTTCAAGTGGCATTTACCCATAATTGCAACAAAGTCTAAAACTTTGCATTTATGAAAGCAGTCTCATGTTCTGTCATAGTTCCAAATAAGAAAATCTAAAATATCCTCCCTCACTCCAGGAATGCAGAATAAAGCAAGAAAGTATGTGGGAGCAGTGATTAAAAACAAAAACCCACAAGTATTTTTACTGAACACCAAATTGTCCTAACAACATATGAAGCTATCTTGTACTGATTAATAGCCTTAGTCCACCTAGTCCAGTATTGTTTATTCTGACTGGCTGCAACTCATTGGGATCTCAGGTAGAGTTTTCTTATTTCTTTACATATTAAAAGGTAAGTATGGTCAGCTTTGGTCTCTACAGGGAGGGAAGATGTGCAGCTCTGTGTACGCTGCCAAGGCATAATGAGACTTCTTTGGTTGCAGTGCAGTGAAGTTGTCTCCTCTGCTGTGGCTATTATATGGAATGCCTTCCCATTTAACTGGGCCCTAAAACAAACTGGAAACCAGTGTCATTGGTATGTTATGAGCTACAAATTAGCAGGTAATCAATTATATTTTCCACTAGCTGACATTCTTGCTTCATTCAGTGCACCTGACACCCAGGACCCAAATTTTTTTGGTAGACCCAACTAGAGTAGAACCACTGAAGTAATGAAATTTTAAGTAAATGTTAATAACGAGCCTCCACTGATTCAGTGGGTCTACTCTAACCGAGACTAGATTTAGGACCTGTTGAAACATGAAGGCTACACATTCAGAACTCCCAGTCTGAACACTGTGTATATATGGAGTTCCAAAGCTTTGCTAAGGTCACAGCACAAAACAAAGTGTTCATACACTAAATAAGATAATTGACCATTATAGAGTCCAATAGTTTGTACTATAGATTATGGAACTGTATCCTCTGCGATAAGCTTGGGAGAATGCTTTATTTCTTCTTTACAAAAACACAGACAAGTAAAAATTTTCTAATTATCTCATTCAAATGTTTAGTGGCTTAATCAGGAAATGTCCCTAATGTGTAGCCTATCCCATACTGAAGGAGAACATTCAGAAAGTCCTGCCTCTGTTTAAAAATAATGTTAAGTACTGAAGTTGATACTGCATTTACTGGTTTCATTAATATAATGGGTCTTGTTTCTTATTGAGTGGTTTTACCATTGCAGCCCGGATAGCCTGTGGGACTAAGTGCAAAGTAAATATCCATAAGATTGCACTGAGGAACAAAGAGAATATTCCTGAGAAAGGAAGTTATAGCAAAGTAATAACAGAATGATAGCATTAATTAGGCCCAACCTATTTTAAATTAAGTCTTTGTTGGGACACCATATAAAGGCTCTCCAAATACCCTTTGGCCAAGTGGTATGAACATCTAACATGAAGGTCAACAGTTCTTACTGCACATGGCACCTGGTCTACGCAGTACAGGAGAATCCCTGTGCTGTTGCAGACCTGGTTGTCACTCAAAGCTGGAGACTGTGGGAGACTGCAAACCATCATCTATCAAAACCTAGGGGATGTGTGAACTCCAGTTAAAGGGCAAGTGAGTTTGAAAGGGCTTGCTCCCTTTGAACTGGGCTGCTCTTCCAATTTGGGCAAAATGCTTGCATACTTTAAAACCACCATTTTACATCTACTCTGCAAGAACAAATGGGTGCATCAACAGGCTTACTTTGCTCTCTCCAAAATCTTTATAGCTTCTTCGTTTTTGTCTTGGTCCAGATATAATAAAGCAAGTTCAAGCAGGGCATTTGGAATTAAGTAATGATCATACTTGATCTTCTTTTCACTGTAGGTTAAAGAAGAAATAGTAATGCAAGTGCAATGAACAACAGCTCTAAATGTGATGAAAGAGCTAATTAGAGGCTGACAAGAACAAATTCAGATTGTGTCAATGTATCCTAGGCTGTTCAACAGTCTATATTCTGGCACACAAAAAAACATCCTGTAGTACATCACTTGAGCTTCAGACTCCTCTCTTGAACACAACATCCAAAACATTGACAGACAAAGCCATGTTCTAGGCCCGGGCTAGCTAGACATGCTGTTTTTTTTTGGGGGGGGGGGGGGGGGGGGAGGAGTCAGTAGAGAAACCTACTGTCTACTGTTTTTGTGGGGTTTTTGGGCTAGGTAGCCATGTTCTAGAAGAGTTTCTTCCTGACATTTTGCCAGCATCTGTGGCTGGCATCTTCAGAAAATGCTTGCCTGGAAAGGAGTTGGGTATATATATTGTGTGACCTGGAAAGGCAGGAGTGATTTGCATGTGTATTGTTTTGATGCTAATGGCAGGCCTCAGGGTGGGTGGGTCTGCAAAAGAGGATTAGTGTCTGCTTGATTAGTGCACATTGTCTGCTGGGAGATTTCTTATTTGCATTTGTTGAGCCTTTATCTTGTTATTTTTCATGACTGGTAGCCAAACCTTGTTTACTTTAAGGGTTTCCTCTTTTTCTGTTGAAATTATGCAGGTGTTTGTGGATGTCAATGGCTTCCCTGTGCATCCTGACACGGTAGTGGTTGGCATGGTCCAGAATTTCAGTGTTTTCAAACTGTATTTTATGGCCAAGATGGTTTGTGGCATGTTCTGCTACTGCTGATTTTTCTGGATGGCCCAGTCTGCAGTGTCCCTTGTGTTCCTCGATTCTTGTTTGCACACTGCATTTGGTGGTCCCTATGTAGACTTGTCTGCAGCTGCATAGTATGCAGTAAACTCCTGCAGCTGTGAGAGGGTCTCTCTGGTCCTTGGCTGAGCGAAGCATTTACTGAATTTTCTTCGTAGGTTTATAAACCATTTGAAGGTTGTGCTTCCTCACCACTTTGCATATTCTGTCTGTGACTCCTTTGATGTATGGTAAAAAATACCTTCCCTTTGAGTGGCTGCTTGTCTTCACTCCTCTGGGTTTTTCTGGGCCTGGCAGTCCACCTGATGTCTGAGCTGGAATAACCATTACCCTGTAGAGCCCGGTCTGCTCCTCCTTCCCTTATGTGTGAACATGTGCTTTCAAGTCACCTGTCAACTTATGGTGACCCCATGAATTTCATAGGGTTTTCTCAGGCAAGAAATACTCAAAGGTGGTTTGTCATTCCCTTCCTTTGAAATGCAGCTTACAATACCTGTTATTCTACTAACCAGGACTGATCCTGCCTAGCTTCAAGATCAGACAGGATCTGGTGCCTTCAGGATAGTACTTTAGGAATTTAACATTTAAATTTGAGTGTACTATATTTGGCAGTAATTCCAGGTTGGTCAGGACTGTAGAGTAAGGGAGATCCCACATTCAAATACTAGCCAAGCACTCTGATTTAAATATTATGTTCTATGAATGGTAGATGGCATCTGCAGGGAAAATTTTAACTGTTAACTTCCTCTTTGAAAAAAAGGAACCAGAGCATGGCCAGGCCTATCAATGGGTATTCAGAGTGCAAATGGATTTGTACTTTTCTGACCTATGCTTTAATGGAATATTTCCTATGTGTTGAGCAAATTTTTGCACAGGCACTAATTTAAAACAACATGATGCTGATGATGATAGGCCGACAAGTCAATTTGAAAACAAATTACACCAGCATTGTACATTACTGTAGTCCTATTTTCTCTGTTTGAAATCCAAAGGTAAATGTTGCACAGGTCATTACTGCAATCTACACTCTGCAGGCTCAACATATATTATCTGTGCTGAAGTACACAATGAGTTATAAGTTTCTGGGAGAATCTGTGCATGATCATTATGTCTCCATTTATACTACACAGTGTGAATTGTAGTGGTACAGTATGTCCACTTTTTTAACACACTGAATCATCACAGCCACAGATTTAATCAACACTGCGGCATGGTACTGGGATACAGTCACGTACATAAGGTCTATTAAGACAGAGACTGATGATACATCTTTACATCTACTTCCACATCTGTTTTCTTTTCATGTAACTTGCACATTCAATCATACCAAAATATGTTGAAGTAGCCTTAAAGGCATAAATACTTTTTCATGCTGTCCATTTACACAGCAATAAATCCTGTTCCAAGGTTTCGGTAATTCAGTGCAGTTATTATTGGCTATCCCCACAAAGCTTTACACTGCCACTTCATTATGGCGTGGAGAGGATCCCAAGATTTTGAAGGATATGTCATCAATGTGCAAGTTCTGATGGGCTCTACCAAGCTGGCAAGGCTTAAAGTATGGCCCTAGTGGCAGAATACATGCCTGCTGTTCAGGAAAGCAGTCTAGTTAAGTACAAAGAGGCTCCTTACCAGAAAGTTGGCCATCAGGTGATGAACTGGTTACAACAACTATGAACACAACAGAACTGGATTCTTGTGATGTGCACCAGTGAGGGACCACACAATGTACAATATATTAACAGTGTTCCAGCCTGGGGTGACACCTGGTATGGGGGTGCTTTGGTGCAGGGCTTCGGGAGCAGGACCAAAAGGGCGCACCCTCACCTTTCTGCAACATGCTGCTTTACTCACGAGTAAAGCAGTGTGGGGCAAGGAGAAGGGGTGCGCTGGGCATTCTCTCTCGGTGGTGGGTGCTTGGCCGGGTGTCACCCCTCTTCTGGGATGTTATCCAGCAGGGACGTAGCCAGGAATTTCGGAAGGGGGGGGGGTCCAGACTAAGTGCCACCATTATATTGGGGCTTGGGTGCAGTGGCGCAGCAGCATACACCTTTCATTTTTCTAATGGAAGGGGGGGTCCGGACCCCAAGGACCCCCCCTTGGCTACGCCCCTGCACCCAGTGAGGTCCACAGACCCTGTCCTACCCCATTATTAAGAGTATTTGTTATCATACTAATATCTTTCAGTTAAAAGCAAGTACTTACTTGAAGTGAATGTAAGTAAAATGGTCCTCTGCTTCTGAAATCTTGCCAAGGTATTTCAAGCATATACCTTTTAGCAGCTTTATGACACATTCGTCATCGACAAACATATCTGTGGCTGACAAAACAAACAGCAAGCAATTTTGTATAGTGAAAATAAGGGGGGGGGAGTGCTAAAAGACATATCCATATTGTTCTCAATTTACTTATTGTTTCAATGTAAGGCTGGATGACCAATGGTGCAATTGGGGAAAATGTAGCTAAAAGTTGACAGCCCAGCCCAGCCCTCCCAGTTTTCTAGTTGCTGTGTGCCTTTAAATTATTTCCAACCTATGGCAGCCCTAAGGCAAACCCTATCATGAAGGTTTCATCGCAAGATTTGTTTAGAGGGAGTTTTGCCACTGTCTTCCTTTCAGGCTGGGAGTGTGTGACTTACTCAAGGTCATCCATGGTCAAGTAAGGATTCAAACCCAGGTTTCCAGGGTCCTAGTCAAACCCCTAAACCACTGCACCATGGTGGCGCTATGTTTCTAGTACAGGTTGAGTTTTCCTTATCTAAAATGCTTGGAATGAGAAATGTTACGGATTTTGGAATATTCACAGAAACAATGAGATATATTGCAGATGAGTGAATGAAAGCATGTGGGAATTGGTGCCTCCGAGGCTCTGGCCTCAGTCACACCAGCTGGGACAAAGATACTCAGAGCTGCTTCTATTGACTGGCCTGAAAGTGGCTGGCTTTGGTCCCAAAGAGAGTTCCTCTCTGCCTCACACTGCTGCTAAGCTTGATCTGTTACAGTGTAAAACCAGTCACTCAATGGGGAAGATTAGAACATGTGCACAAAGGGGGGGGGATGTTTTTAGAATAGCTCCAGCATGCAAACCACCTTAATTTGGCCATGTCTAAATAAGAAACACATATTATATGGTCAAAAGTGAGCATAAATAAGGGGTATGAAGCAACTCCAAATGTCTCGTTATTTGAATATTGGGATTAATGTAATTTGAGAGAACACAGTGAACTATTGCAATGTGGCCATAGTACTCTTCAAGACATGCCTCATAGGTCAAATACAATAACAAATACTGGGGAGAAATAAAAATTGATAGAAATAATGATTGTGATAGTACTGAATTTATGACAGTATCTGAGGCTGTTGTCACATTATAGAATTGACAACAGCCTCAGATACTGTTTGACACTGGTTTGACTGTCATTACTCCATCCTATGGATTCCCAGAATTTGTAGTTTGTTGTTGCATCAGAACTCTCTGACTGAGAAGATTAGATATCCCATAAAACTACAAATCCCAGAATTCTATAGCACTGAGCCATGACAGTTAAATCAGTGTCAAATTGCATTAATTCTGCAGTGTATACATGTTGGGACACACAGAAACTTGCTGGGTCTCGCACGCACACATGCAGAGTTAATGCATGCAGGCAGGACGCCTAGAAGAAGGTCTATGTAAAGAGCCAAGGTTCTGTGAAGGCTCTGAGCTGCACAGGAAATTTCCTCCAACGCATAGGTTGCAGCCTTGAGCTCCCAGCTTGAAGAAATGAATCTCTGGACAGCAAGACTTCACTCAAAGATTACACTGAGTATGAGACAGCCATCTTGAATACTCACTACTATACAGATCAACAAAGTGCTTGGCCAACCACTGACCACAACAATGGAGATAGTCACTGTGAGATACAGATTTTTTCTAAGTACCAAAGTACCAAAACAAATTAATCAGGACAAAACAAGTGAAGCAGCATTTTTCAATTTATTCATTACAATCTTGCAAAAAGGGGTGTCTCAGGCAAGAGGCACACCGTCTGAGGTTTTACACAGTATTTATAAGACATTTTCTGTTACAATATTGGCCAGATCTAGACACGTGATCAATTTTAAGACCACCTTTTCATGTAGGTAAAAACTCCACCCATAACATATCTCATCATACGTCTCATGACCATTTAAATTAGTCATTATAGATTCATAGGTGTGTTCTAATATTCATCATGCCCCATTACGCATGCTCAAAAGGGGATATCTCTTGACTTTTAGTAACCCAACCCCAAAAAAATAGTGTTCTTGACATTTAATGAGGATGGAGCAATCTTATCAGTTGGTTCCAAAAACTGCTTTGCCTCCTTCTTTGCAAAGTTGTCCTTGACTTCCAGGTGCAGTCTTATTTATTTATTTAAACAGAACACTTAGCCATTTTGATAATCTTAACAGAGACAAAAATACTATTTAAAATAACTAAGTCCAGCATATTTTATAAGTGTATCTTATTTATTATCAAAGATATAACTCCCCTTTATTCTTATAAAACAATATATTTAATATTTAATAAATAACAGTGTTATAAAAAGCTTATCTAAAAACTCTTTCTTTTACTAACTTATATATTTTTATAAAATTCCCTTTCAGCTAAAGGGCCTCAGCTGAGCTTTACTCAATCCTATTAGAATAGATATATTGATTATAATAATATACATGTATATATGTAGTTTCATATTATCTTTATATGTAATTTAATTATAGCATACGTTTATATAGTCTAACACGATTTCTATTCTATTCATGTGTTTCTAACTCTTATTAAATCTTATGTGTTTGATTCAAATCCATTTCTCTTAGTCACCTTCTCCCTTATATAGGTGGTCTTCTTGGAAGCCATGTGACAGCCATGCTACCAATGAAACTTGGCTGGTTTCATACTCAGTACCTGTTGCATCAGAATATTACCCATGATGCACTGCTGGCTGGATTCACCTTCTGTGCCTGTTGCATCAGACTTCCCATGATGCACAGCTCACCAAATGCAGACTCATGCACCTGCCACTTGAACTGTAGTAACCTCTGTTCCAGTTCCATCTAGTGGCCACATCCATGTCATTTTCCAGACCAGGGTGCAACATGGTCTTGACAAGACACAGCCTCAGTCATACACAAATCATAATGATCACTACTTTCATTTCCACTGTTTGTTCCCTCCTCGGGAAAGATTTTGGTGTGGAAGAATTTTGGTATTGAACCGAGCTGACTCTTGGCAATCGAGAGAATGCAAAGGGGAAAAATAATTGCAATAGACAAATGTCAGCATGCAAGAGAAAAACTAAATATTTACATTTCTTTTTTAAAAGATTAGGTGGGATGGAGCAAACTGGTTTGATCCAAGTTGTTCCAAATAAAATCTTAAAAGTGATTGTGAAGGAGGAGAAGAGAGGAGAACTGAGCACGTTATGTCATGCTAGCAAAAAGAGAAAAAATGCTGACAGGTGACTCCAAAAATAGAGTGTGATAAGACATTCTTATTTTCAATGAGTATCCAGATGACTGCAGCAGAGCACCAGATTTTTAAGTCTGACCTAAATTGGCTCTAGCCAAGTTCTTATGTCTTGCTTGCCTGCAATGTCATAGTTCTGGGTTCCTCTTTAATTGCTCATGATAGCAATGGCTGCTTCACATGGTATGATATATCATACACTGGAAGCTTTTTATAAGAAGCTTCAGGATGAAACATAACTAGTAATATATGTTAAGAGCCTGAGGAAGTAATTTACAGGTTTGCAAGAAGTCCCCTGCCTTCTGGGAGAGGATGTGGAAAGAGTGCTTTTTGGAGGGAGTAAGGAGCCTTTTCAATTTAATAAAAACAAATGTGTGTGCTAGGAAAACTGGGAAGAGGAGAGAGAAACCAGGACATTTTTAAAGTAGCTGAAAAAGAGAGGCAGCAGAGGATTAATCAGGATTGTTCTTGCCTCATTGGGACAGTTGGGAGGTACTAGGGTGCTGAACAGCCAAACCCTCAACTATGTATAAAGCCAATGAGGCCAGTCAAGTTTACAATCTCATCTAAATAAAATTACTTTAGGTTTTGCACTGCCATCCTGTTCACATGTTTGTCTTTTATGTCCTTCTGTTGTCTGAGCCACTTATATCTCCTGTCTTTCATTCCCCCATAACATGAATACAAACTACAGTATAGCTTCTTAAAAGGAACTAGTCAATCTCTTTTAGCAGAAAGACTATAGAATAAAGATTTATATCAGGAAAAGCATACTATCAAGAGTATACCCAAATCTAAAACTGAACGGTTGCAAATATATTCCTCTTCAAATTATCACAAATAATGTAAAGATGTAGTAAAGTAAGAGGAGAAATAGAACAAAGGAAAAGTAAAATATTATTACAGTTTTTATCAACTACTCTCTAATGCATAATCCCATCACTGATTTAAGAAAGAAAAATAGATTAACAGGTTTAACTTCCTTGGACTCCACAAGATAACCACAATCTCCATTTGGCTGCACCCTCCACAATGATGCACCTTCTGAAATTAGACATGGGGTACCTGGGTGTTTTTCCAGAGCTGCTTCTGCATCTATTAAGGAGTCCAAAATACCTTCAGTTAGTTCAGGACACTTTCCAATCACTGCATAGCCATTCCAGATATACATCATTTCCTAGAAGTGATTAGGAAACAGAGAACAGGCATATGACAGTGAAAAGAACAGGGGCCTTAGGCCAACAAGATTTATTAGTTAGTTAGTTAATATATACTTTAAATACTGAAATACATCTGTAAATACTTATATTTGAAATACAGTCACTCACCCCCATTTTAGTAGCTGTGGATGTCTACAGCAAAAAACAAAATAAAACCCACAACCCTCAAGTCTTGCTTTAATTCCTTTAATTATTAGTTTTTAAATTTCTGTAAGATTCAGTTGTTTCCACTCACAGCTGCAATTCACAATTCTTATTTGGTTTCTCTGACCAACAGGCTCCCAGACTCATTGTCTTGACACTCTCTTTCTGTTGCCAGTATGTCTATCTTGGTTTTTCCTAAGAACCATTAAAAAATAATCCAACTACATTCCTTTCCCACATATTGTTCCCTCAAATAAAAACATTTCTGGTCTCCCTTTAGCCATTAGGACTTCCAAGCTCCACAATAAAACCAGTCCTGCTGTTGCTATTTCTTCATCTCATCTCATCTCATCCCATACCCACTAACATTTCACAGAGGAAGACGTGTGATTTATAAGGCATGTGGATGAGCAAAATTAGTGTACAGGCGCCTCTCCATTTTCATGGATTTGAAATCCATGCTCTTCACGTATCCTCAGGGAGCAAATGGAAGGGGACTAAATGAAGAGTGTGCCCATGGCATGCACCCATGTGCGCTCGTGGGCACACACTGACATTCAAGCCAATGGGGCTTGAATATCAGTGAGTTTCCATTTTAACTGAGATGTGTGTGTCCATAACGGATCCCGCACAAAAACGGCCAGCCGACTGTATATGCAAAGGGTGTGACCAGTCAACATGAGGATATTGTCAAGGGTGTGGCCCAGTACACAAGTTATTAGTGAGCAAGAATACACAACTGCAGTATTTTAAGCAGAGAAAACTTTTATGTACTAGATTTATGTACTAGAATGAGGAAATAATGAAAAACAGGGTGAAAACACAATAAATCAATACTATGTGTGCCTTTAAGTGGGCACAACATGATTAATGATAAATGTAACATTATATAACACACTGTTGTAAAAATTTTAAAATCTTTAGCTAAAAATTACTCTGGACTACAGAAATAATGCAGTTTGATACCACTTTAACTGCCATGACTCAGTGCTATGTAATTGTGGGATTTGTAGTTTTGTGAGACATTTAGCCTTCTGTCAGAGGGTTTTGGTGCCACAACAAACTATCTCAGGATTCTATAGGATGAAGCCATAATAGTTAAAGTGGTATTACACTGGATTGTTTCTGAAGTATGGCAATAGTCTTAGACTCCAAATCCCACTGAATTAGTATCTACTAATTGAGTAGATATGTGTATGATTGCATTAATGGAAATGGAATACTGCTCTGAGGAGGCAGACTAAGAATAAGCAACCAGTGAATTTCTCCTAATGCTGGACCTTTATATTAGGTAGAACAAAGTTGCAATTTCTTTTCTAGGATACTGTGGATCCCTATGAAGGTCTACACACAAGCACATCCAATCATGCTTAATGAAATTTGCTCTCAGGAATGCATTATAGGAATTGTCTTGTCTTGTTTGTGTGTGCAATCATGAAAGAAACAGGGAAGAGGATATTGAAATAATTTTGTTCATTCAAGGAAAAATATACCCAAAGACATGGGGTAGCCTGGAGATTGCTGGAGTGGTGGGATGGCAGTGTAAGAGACCCAAACTCTAAGGTTGGTTTTTTAAAACAAAAACAAAAACTAGGGCCTCTACTATCTCCTCCCACTGAGCCTTACCCCACTCGTGCCATCTCTTCAGCATTTTAAAGAGACACAGGCAAATGCCACAGCCCATTTCTGCCAAAATGCAGACATTTTAGGAGCAGTGGCGTCACCTCCCCTTAGGGTGTCATCTGAACCCCTTGTACCCCTTTAGTAACGCCATTGATGTGAAGGTGGGAAAAAGAGTGAGAAAGAGCTTTAAGTTCTGACTCTGGCTTCGTGGTGGAATAGACTTTCATGGGTGGGGAGGGAGCATCAACTTGCTTGGGTCTTGCTGTAGCAACCTCTACTGTGGCCCCAGGGCTGTTTCTCAGACTGGCTATCACAGATTTAAAAAAATTAACCGTTCCTTTATTTCAATCTGTGGTTGCTCAAATCCACAGATATCATACTGAGGGTCCACACTGTAGTGCTAAAATCTGAAAAGCTATAGCATCCGCTTGTCTGGCAATAAAAGGTATCACAGTTTTTAAAACTCCCAGAAATCAATGCTATTTTCTGTGCCTAAAAGTAAGCTAGAGTTTAGCCCTGGGAGTATGAAAAACCACAATAATTTTTGAGCATCAGCAGAGTGCATTTCTTCAGCAGAGTTCCTTCATATCTTTATAATAAAGGGCATATCTTCAGTAGCCAGGAGGGTGGCTTCCAAACTGACATGTTGTTGTGGTTGTTGTTGTTCTTATTATGCTTTATTTATATAACGCTGTAGATTTACACAGCGCTGTACATACAATCAGTAAAATAGATAAAAATGAACCTGTCTATGGCGTACATTTTACGAAATAATACATAATACATATAAAATAATACATAATAATACATGCGACTCTAAAGCAGAATAGATCAACTTGCAGTCTTCCAGAAGTTGTTGGACGACAACTGCCCTCATCGCTAGCCAGCATAGCTAATCCTGACAGACTATGGGAGCTGTAGTCCAAGAAATAAATCCCACTTTCTTCATTTTTGCTCGTGTATCCTCTGCCCTTTCCCCTCTCATTTCTACCTTTCTCCTGCCACCCCTTTTCTTTCTTTCTTTCTGGTTTTTCACTACTTCCTGAATTTTTATTCAGCCACCACAGTTCCATAGGATTTCCTTCCAATGGGCCTTTCTTTCTTTACTATTCTTAAATTAATGCTGCAGTCTTGCTGCTCAATCCTGCTCCTTTCTTTAAGTGTCTATTTAAGAACTCTTTTTAAAAGCAGTTTATTTTAGAGAATATTGCTACTTGTTTTGTCTGGGGTTTTTTTTTGGGAGGGGTGTAGTGGACTGAGTGTTGGGCTATGACTCTGCAGATCAGGGTTTGAATCCCTGCTCAGGCATGGAAACCCATTGGGTGGCTTTAGGGAAGTTACACTCTCTTAGGCGCGTTACAGACTTCCTGACGCCCCTCAACCCTAGTACAGACTGAGTCCTTACAAAATGGCGGCGCCCGTCCACACAGGGGCCGCCATTTTGATGTCTGGACGCATAGCATCCAGACGTCGCGTGGCGGAAGTGACGCCGTGAGTGCGCGACTAGCACCTCGCAGAGCCAATTCTGGGGCCCAGAAAGAAGCGCCATTTTGGCGTTTCTTTATGGCTGCGCCCAGGATCCGCTTGGTTTGGCCACTGCGGTTCCTGGACGCAGCAACCGGCGGCGGTGACAGACCGCCTATTTTGGGCAGTCTGTAACGCGCCTGTGTCTCAGAGGAAAGCAAAAGCAAACGCTCTCTGAACAAATCTCACCAAGGAAACCTTAGGGTTGTCATAAGTCAGAAATGATCTGAAGGCACACAACAACAACAACACCAGCCTATTTTATGCATTTTGGATCATACTTGCCCAGACAAAGGAAATGATCACATTTCAATCATACTCATATACCCAGACAGCCAATGTGGTATAGCGGTTGAATGCTGGACTAAGACTCTGGGAGGCCAGAATTTGAATCCCTGCTTAGCTATGGAAAGCCACTGGGTAACCTTGGATAAGTCACACTCTCTCAGATTCAGAAGAAGGTTATGGCAAACCTCCTCTGAGAAAATCTTGCCAAGAAAATCATGTGATAGGTTCATTTTAGGATCACCAAATGAAGCCACACAGCAACGACAATAAACACGCCTTCAGGCAAAACTTCCAAGAATTTTTAGAATAAATATACAAGTAAAAACCAAGGCATTTTATCCTACTTTATATCTCCCTTGCAGATGCTTTTGATTTAGGGATTCTCTTTGCTAAATCCCTCTACAGATTAATTTTCTTTCTTGTTTTGGCAGCTTACAAACCCACACAGGATTGTGGCAGCACAATCCTGTATAACTTGCTGAACTTAGCAGTCATGCATCTGAATGGTGAAAAGCGAAGCAGGAATCTGAAAAGGTAAAATCAGAATGCAAACTATATTTGCATTACTTTAAATTAAAAACTTCCAGCAGTAAGGTGCTTTCTCTCCAAACTGAAATAGGCCCTACTGTAGTTACCTACTGTAATTACTATTAAGCTACTATAAATACTTTCATGCCAATTTCCAATTCTTTGGACTGGAGCTTGTTACCGAGCGCCATCTGCTGCCCCTATGATGCAGCTTCAGCAGATTTCATAGAGAGAGTGATGTACATCTGTCTCAGCATAAAATGAAAAGTATCAGGGAATGAAGGAATCCTGCAGCACCTAATTAGTGTTTAGCATGAGCTTTCACATAAATCAATCCATTTCATCATGGAAATTTCAGTGGGCTTAATCAACGCATCTGAAGAAAAGGTTTGATAATAACAAAAGCTTCTGCTGAATAAACCAGTGAGTCTCAATAGTGCTGCTGCATTCCTTCATTGCCACTTTCCATTTTAATCTTAAGTAGAGAAAACAAGCACACATGCTCAATCATACTCAAAATATTTCAAAAAGCATAGGTTGTTTTCCTGAATTTGAACACAAATTCAAAAAGGGTATTTAAAATGGTTTAATGCATAAAAATACCAATAAAACAATAATCTAGAAGACAGAAGACAGTAAAGTTCAGAAAATATTTTACTGAAGCACAGAGACTTCCCAAGGTGGCATCTTCAAGATATGTTGGACCACAACTCCTATCATCCTCTGCCACTGTATACATTGACTGTTCTAGCTGGGAGGATTTGTAATGTACTGTAGTTCAGTACAATTAAGGGCACTGATTGGGGAATAACTCATACTGACTTACTGTGTCAGTAATTATTTGCATTATTTAACTCTTGCAGACAATTTACCCCATTGCCATGTCTTTGCCATTTTCACTGTGGAATCTTACACAATCAAACACAGCAATTTGAAACACATTAAAAAAAACATTTTTAGAGTGGCTATACAGTTGGTTTACACTGGAACTGAGGATTAGGCCCTTTTTTTGCCTGGATTCATTGCTGTGAAAATGGGAGAAAGGTGTTTTATTTGGCCAGTGTGCAGAACTCCTTTATGTAGGATAGTTTCATTTTTGTCACAAATAATGATAATAACAGAAGCAAAAAACCCCACATATTCTGGCTGATTGTCTTGTTATTTGGACAATTAAATCAAATATTATGTCCAGACCAGAATATTGCCAAAGGAGACTTGAAATGGCATTGCACACGTATACTTGAAATATTCAGGAACAATATTTTAAAAGGAAAATTTTAAGAAAGATCTGTGGGATACTTGTGAATATACTCAGGCCTGTTACAGACTGCCAAAATAAAGCTGCTTCGGGTCTCTTTGAAGATGTGCTATTTAAATGATGCATGGGTCCTAAGAGTCCGGAGGTTGCGCCAAAGCCACACTCCATTCCTAAGCACCGGAGTGCAGCTTTGGTGCAACTTCTGGATTCTTAGGATGCATGCATCATTTAAATAGCATACCTCCAAAGAGACCCGAAGCAGCTTTATTGTAGCAGTCTGTCACAGGCCTTAGATGCTTCTTTCAGTTCCCAAAGCATTAATGTCACACTTTAGGATTGAACAGAACATAATACAAATGTCATTGGTAGTTTTGAATCTGTGGTCTACGATGCCAGTGACATTGTGCAATCATACAGTGAGTGAATTAGACACTTACACAAGTGCCTGCAAATCCTACAGCATTTCCTCCCAATGTCTTATGGCCTTTTGCTTTATCCTTCCTACCAGGCATCTGTCTATGCACAAGAAACTCTGAGACTTGTAGTTCTTGATATGATAGACCACATCAAATAGAGGAAAACCAATTTCTCTGCCTCTCAGTTTCACCCAGTCCCGGTTCACTCTATTCTCGGTTCCAGAATAGTCTCTCTATTCTGGAGAAGGGCTTCATGCTGGAAACCCAACAGTTCAGAATATTACATGAGATTGTTCTAACACTGCTTCTGATTAGCACCAGCAAGTCTCCCAAGATCTGGATCGCATAAACATAGACAGAATCAAATAAGCTTCTCTTAATATCCTCAGACATAATCTATGGTTTATCCTCATTTTTCCCATATGGTAATGGGAACTGCAGCCTGGAGTGGGCACCAATAAAGTGCACCCATCCTCTGCCCATGTGGAGGCCCTGGGCAAATACACATAGTATGTATACCAACTGCAATGATGGGAGAATTTCAAGTCTTTCACCAGGTATTCATTTTTACAGATGTTTAATTTTAAACAGTAGTACATGAACCTTTCTACAGAAATTCTGGCATCTCTATGCAATAGATGGGCAAGGAAACCCTGTCTTACCAAAACAGGCACAGGAAGTGGAACAGGATCTGAGGAACTGTATCGCCGGGATTTCCGGATTGCAAACTTTTCTGTAGGCAAGGACTTCCCTGCAATTTTCAGTTTCAAACCAGGTACAGCCCTGAAGGAAGAAGATTGGGCAAATGTAAACAGGTTACCCTATAACACATTGTACTCTCCTTAAAAACTAGGAAAAGGGAAAAGCCAAAGGCAGAATGGAAAAACAACTCATGCTTACATATTCTGTTGTTTTTGTTGTTGTTTGCCTTCAAGTTTTCCGACATGGCAACCCTAAGGCAAAACTATCACTGGGGTTTCTTGGCAAGATTTGTTCAGAGGAGTTTTGCTATTGCCTTCCCTGAAGGCTGAGAGTGTGTGACTTGCCCAAGATCACCCAGTGGGTTTTATGGGCAAGCCGAGAGTTGAACCCTCATCTCCAGAGTCCTAGTCCAATGCTCAAACCATTGTACATATTTTACCATTTGTATTTTCCAGGCAAAGGATGTAATTCTACAGATGAATCAACACACACTCCGGAGAAGAAAACTCTGAAGAAGTGAAGAAAATCTTGGCAAGAAAACCCAGTGTCTACAGAAATTGTGAGAATTAGACAGGAAGAGCCAAACTCAAATGCTTTCATAATTATCCATTAAACTCACTGGGAAAATGGTAATTTCTTGGCCTACCCTTTTTCACAGGGTTTCTATAAAAATAATTGACAGATTTCTTGTAACTCAGATGTACACCAAAAAATAAATATAAAAATAAACAAACAGAAGCCCCCAGTATGCTCCATTAAATTTTACTACATATTATGGAGCCTTGATACGAGACCACCACAAAAAATTGGGGGGTGGCTGGCTATTATTTTCCTTTAAATAAGAAAAGGAAGAATATATAGTCCTGTAAGAAAGATCCCAACTTCATAAGTAGAAATTAGTGCACAGCCAGCAAACACAAGTGGAGACACTTCTATTGGGATTAATTTAAGAGGCAAAAGTGTCTTAAATAAGGAACCTCAGGCCTTGGGGATGAATCAGCTGTCTGGGATTCCAGAAATCCAGCTGTTTGGCCTTCCCCATGATACCACTTTGTGGTGATTCCTCAGATTCCTCCCCCTTCCATTCTAAAATGTTAAAATGCCTCTCCTAAGGCTTAGTTCCGGGCAAAAAGAACATTAAGATTAAATATTAAATATCGTTGGTCCCACCCTGATGCATTTGCCCTTGTTTGGCACTGGAATGCAGCTGCTAAGAAATCAATAGCACTGGCATCATTCTAGAATGATTACTACAGTACACATTCTCTGCACCCATCTTGCAACATGTCAGCACTAAGAGGGGTTTAGCAACTTGGGGATATATTTCATGGCTCTCAAACGCTATTAAAAATATTTTGTGACACTGGGTTCAGAGGAGGCATGGGGAACCTCTGGCATTGTATAATAATACCCTACTTGCTTACTCATGAAACTCACTTGGGAAATGTCTATCTCTTAACCTACCCTATTCCATGGATTAACTCTAACCCAATGAATCACTAAGAAAGAAATATAAATACAAAATGTGGTTCAGGTATACTTAGATTGCATCCCTTATTAGTCATGCTGACCAGGGTTGACAGGACTTGGTGTTCAGCCGGATTTGAAGGGGTACACATTCCTCATCTTGGCTTAATGTCAACAGGCAGGGCAATTCCAAGGAAGTGCTAAATGCACACACTGCATCCATATTTCTTAAGGCAATTGTCCTTTGGTGCTATCTTCTTGCATTCTGAATGGCCAACACAAAGGAAAGCCTGGACTTCAGTAGTCTTACCTAAATAGTGCAACTTCATCATCCCCAAAAGGTTTAGAATCCTCTGGCCCAAACATACTGAGGTAAGCTGCTTTCATGTATATATAGGTAGCCTAAGGTAAAAAAGACACATGATTAAGAATCTTTACATGGAGTCGACTAGCCTTTGGAAGGTCGCTGGAGCGTTGCGAAGTCCAAATGGAAGCACGCTGAACTCGAACAAGCCCATTGTGTCCAGTTCTGGGCACCACAATTCAAAAAGGACATTGAGAAACTGGAGCGTGTCCAAAGGAGGGCGACTAAAATGGTGAAAGGTCTGGAAACCATGCCCTACGAGGAACGACTTAGGGAGCTGGGGATGTTTAGCCTGGAGAAGAGAAGATTAAGAGGTGATATGATAGCCCTGTTCAAATATTTGAAGGGATGTCATATTGAGGAGGGAGCAAGCTTGTTTTCTGCTGCTCCAGAGACTAGGACCCGAAGCAATGGATGCAAACTGCAGGAAAAGAGATTCCACCTCAACATTAGGAGGAACTTCCTGACAGTAAGGGCTGTTCGACAGTGGAATGCACTCCCTTGGAGGGTGATAGAGTCTCCTTCCTTAGAGGTCTTTAAGCAGAGGCTGGATGGCCATCTGTTGGGGATGCTTTGATTGTGATTTCCTGCATGGCAGGGGGTTAGACTGGATGGCCCCTGTGGTCTCTTCCAACTCTATGATTCTATGATTCTACTTAAAATAATATTCTAAGTCATCTTCAGTCTACAGATCAGCATACTGAAATAATGAAGAGACACAACCTTGTGTCTGGTTGCAGTATCCCAGCAGGATTTCACGCTTAATGACAGTTTAAAAAGTAATTTTAAATAAACATAATAGGTTTAGTGACATAACAAAAAACAGATTCTTGCACTAGAATATTGCAACTTCCCAAGAGAAGTAAAACTAAAGCATGAGAGATATAATATTATATAATGCAAGTTCTATCCAATAGCTACTGGCATACAGATACATAAGTTTATAGTTCAACAGAAAAAAATGTATCCAAAAGGTCAACTTCATCACAATAGATTAGAAGACAGACGCTGTCCCAGAAGAGCTGTCTGGTGCCAGGTTTCAAGCAAATGAAGTCAGAAGCAGATATCTGACCCCAAGAGGAAAAGTGCATCAACTCTTATGACTACAGCCATTTGTACTCCTACCAGATGTCCTTTGATCACTCCTACCGAGAACTGCAATATTTCCTAAGTACTGAAATCAGGTATGTATGTATGTATGTATTTTCTATTCCACCTGTCTCTGTTAAAAGACCCAAGGCGGCTCACAATAACAATTCTAAAAACATATTGCAATAAAACAATTAAAACATCAGATAAAAACAATATAAAATTACAAACATTAAAACCACAATAAAATCACATTAAAAGCCTGCCTGAACAGAGCCATTTTTGTCTGCTGATGAAAAGCAAGTAAGGAGGGGGCCAGCCTTGCTTCTTGTGGAAGGGCATTCCAGAGGGCAGGAGCAGCCACTCAGAAAGTTCTCTCTCGTGTCCTCACCAGGTGAGACTGTGATGATGGAGGGACCAAAACAAAGCCTTCCCTGGAAGATCTTAGGGCTCTAGCAGGTTTGTATGGGGAGATACAGAAGCGTTACAAACCGCCGCTTTGCGGCGGTCTCCCGGCGCTGCTGTTTGCTCCGTGAGGGAGCCGCCGCAGCCAAACCGCGTGGGCTCCCTTACGGAGCAAAAAAGAAGCTCCAAAATGGAACTTCTTCTGGCGGCACGCTCATGACGCTGCGAGGCGCCAATGGCGCACTCGCAACGTCATTAGCGCCGCGCGATGTGTGGACGCACAGCGTCTGTTACGTCAAGATGGCAGCAGCTGTGTGGAACGGCCGCTGCCATTTGTTACGGACAGAGTCCGTAACAGGAATAGGGGCGTCTGGAAGAGACGCCCCTTTTTTAAACTGGGACGTCCTGAGGACGTCCCAAGTGGCGGTTTGTAACCCGCCACAGTCTTTCAAATAATCTGGACCTAAGCCATGTAGGTCTTTATAAATCATAACCAGTACTTTGAACTGTGTCCGGAAACAAACCAGTAGCCAGTGAAGCTGTTTCAGCAAGGGAGTTTTGCACATGCTTGAAGTTTCCGAACAGTTTCCCAAGGCAGCCCCACGTAGAGTGCATTGCAGTAGTCCAAACAGGATGTAATCAAGGCATGTGTCACTGTAGCCAGATCTGATGTCTCAAGGAATGGGTGCAGCTGGTGCACAAGTTTTAACTCTGCAAATGCACTCCTGGCCACTGCTGAAACCTCTTGAGTATTCAGACTCAAGAGTGGAGTCCAAGCTGCAAGCCTGAGATTTCAGGGGTAGTGTAACCCCATCCAGCTCAGGCAATGTCCCTACTCTCTGATCTGCCTTAGGACTGCCCAGGAGCACCTCTGTCTCGTCTGAATTACGTTTCAATTTGTTTGCCCTCATCCAGTCCATTACTGACCACAGACACTGGTTCAGTACAGAGACAGCTTCCTTGGAATCAGATGGAAAGGAGATAGCGTTTGGTGTCATCTGCATACTGGTGACACCTCACCCCATAACGCAATAGTAACAAAGTTCCCCAAGAAAGTATGTAATTAAACACAAAAATTGAGTTTATTTAAGAAAATCAGAATTTTCATGATATTAGGAATTTTTTTTGTTGTCTATTTACTAAGGTTACACTCTTGAGGAACAAAGACTTGATTATGTTTTTGCTAGATAATTGCAAGAATGGAAACTGAAAAACAATGGAAATCTGACCAATTGCTGTTGTGTGCCTTCAAGTCACTTCTATCTTACAGTGAGTTGAACATATCATGGGGTTTTCTTGGCAGGATTTGTTCAAAGGGGGCTTGCCATTCATCTGAGGCTGAGAGAACTTGACCTGTCCAAGGTCACTCAGTTTCCATGGCCAAGCAGTGATTTGAACCCTTGTCTCTCACAGTCCTAGTTGAACACTCAAACCGTGTTGGTTCTCAGGTGATCAACAACCATTTTTTTCCATTGGAAGGCTAGCATGTGGACAGTAGCATTAATGGGAAAATGGGTACTAAGGCATCCTTGGGCTAGTAACAAATTTTAAGAGACTTGGATCAAATTCACTGTAATCATAAATCAAAACAATGTTGATTGATGGCTTTGAAAAGTATACCCTCCTCTGTGGAAAAACATACTGGGATGGGTCTCTCAGTATCATTTCTATTATTTTGTAATTCATTATTGTTTTATTAATGTGCAATTTAATTAACTATGCAGTAGAAAACCTCTAAAAATAGCAAAAACCCTATAACCAAGTATAAAATACCAAGTCTCCTACACTGTTTGGCCCAAGTTCTTAACAGAAGCTACAGCATACTTGGTTTCAAGAAAACTGCTCAAGCCACTTCAGAATGGAGACAATAACATGGTTCAAAACAAAAGAAAACCAGGAAGCCTACCTTCATGGTCAGCAATTCCATTTGTATATATATTAACACTTAGGTTTCTGTGGGATATTTAGTCTTATTTCTCACTGGACTAAAAGCGTATCACAGTAAGTTTAGTAAAAGAGACTTTTAGCCAGAGAGGTATAACAACAGAATGATCATTGAAGGCTAAGCACATACAATTTTTAAATATTATGTACATAAACCTTTTTTCTAGGTAATTCAGGTGCGGTACAGATGCGCCAAATGAGCCGTGCTGGCGGCATACTAGGGTTAAGGGACCGCACAGCAACCGCACGATCCCTAATCCTAGTACAGCGCAGCATCGTAAATGGCAGCACCCCATGTATACAGGCGCTGTCATTGTTCTATGATGGATGTATAGCGTCCGCACGTTGTGCTGTGCTTGTGACATCATGAGTGCGCCATTGGCGGCTGTGGCTTCCCTGCAGGGGGGCGAAAGGCACTGGCAGGCCTCCCTTTTTGGGAGGTTTGTACCGCTCCTCATTTTACTATCTATGAAGGAGGATTCCTACACAGGAAACTGAACACATAATTGCATTATCAGAAAAAAATGAAGATGTACACATGAAGTTGATGACACTTTTAGAAATGTAGACATGATCACAAGCATTTTTAGTTTGTCACAGAGAAATGTAAAGGGGAATACGTACGTCTAATGAAAAAGTAAAGATCTGTACACTGAGCACATTATCAGAAGAAGTGCTCCCTCAGGTGGTGAAATATGTATTTGTCTGTCATAATATGTGACTTCCCTCACCTATACATCTTGTATATACTGTTCTTTGTTGTGTGATTAGTCACTGTAAGATAAAGATGGTCTTAATTTGTAAGTTTGATTGCTAAGATATGCATCTCTGATTACCTCTGGGGGAGGGGGAATAGATTAATTGCAATGCATATATATTTCCTTAGTACTTACCTTGACCTGTAATCTAGGTCCCTCTGACCCAAAGGTTCCTAGGAATTGCAAACTATGTGTCCTTGTTTACAGGATAAGAAGCTATTCTCTGGTGAAGGTTTTGGGACACTAATTAGCATTTATCCTAAATAGATCCTATATTTGTTATATGTGCAGGAATGGCACTGTTTTACTTTTAACTTCAACAGGTTTTCAATAGTAGTTTAAAAACCATCTGGAAAGACTATTTGTAATTCCTCACTGTATCCCAATGAAGCCAGGCTGTAAGATTTTCTTTTCTTATAAAATATGCCACTCAACACATCTACTCTTATTTACCTTTGACCAGGTATTCTCTTTGCTGAGCAGATCTGCATAGAAGTATGCCATCATCCACTGACGTCTATATGTGAAACACCACATCAGCTCCCAATAGCACATGTGATGAAACTGCTTCCAATGTTGCTGGGCTCCACAGCATTCCTCAAACCTACTGATGGCCTGAGAAAGCCCCAAAAAACAAAACAAAAAACATACTTTCCAAATGGAGTGTACTTTTCAAATCTACATTTTCCAAACATTTTTCAAATATATTTTCCAAATGTTAAGCAAAGATGACAACAGGAGGTCCAGAAGCCATGCATATGAGTTAATTTATGACTGATATACAGTGGTACCCCGGGATACGAATTACCCAGCTTACGAATTTTTCGGGATACGAAAAAATCCCATAGGGATTTATTGTTTCGGCTTACGAAGGTTTTTTCGGGTTACGAAAAAACCTCGGCGCTATTTCGCCACCGGAGGGCAGCAGAGAGCTATTTTTTTCCATTAGCGCCTATGGCAATTCAGGTTACGAAGGTTTTTCGGGTTACGAAATTAGCCGCGGAACGAATTAATTTCGTAACCCGAGGTACCACTGTACTAGGATAATTTACATTTTCTGTCTCCATGGAAAGAGGAACTGTGAGTAGTACACAGCACCAATCACGTTCCATAAGCACAAATGTGGTCCTGAGCTTATTGTTCAGGAAATAGGAGAGGAAGGACGAGGAGAGGCGGCCTATATAGGTGGGATAAAGGCCTAAACTCCTGGTACAGTCTGGGGGGGGGAATCACCCAGATGTAGGGTTGCCATATCCCGCCTGGGGGTGGGACTTTCCCAGTTTGGGGCAGGGCCACATGGTCCCACCCCGGTTTAGCCCCTCCCCCAGGACCTCCCCCCCAGCGAGGCCCTGGAGGCAGCCCCACCCCTCCCCATGGCTGTGTGCCACCCTCCCCGCCTCCCTGCCTGGCTTAGCCTAGAGAGCAGGGCTTCAAGACATCTGCCACTCAGAGCTATTGCCAGCCCACTTGGTATATATGTCTTGCAAAAGGCCTGACCTTCTAGGTTACAGTGAGAAAAGAAAAAAAAGGCCATAAATGGTTCCTGTTTCCCTGGGAGTCTAAATGCCTCATCTTTTCAATGTCTACCACTCAGTATTGTTGTAATTCTTTATCACAGGATCGTTTTTGAGGCCCTAAACACCTTTCCTTGTAATATGCAAATTTCTCCCGAAGCTGACCAATGGGAAAGAAGCAGTCAGCCCTCCATTTGGGTTGGTTTTCAATGGCTTGGTGAAGGAAGAGATTTTGCCTTGCAAGTTGCTGGTAAATAATAGAAGGCTTTGGGGTAGCAAAAGGCTGCAGAAATAGTTTGACCCCCCCTTAAACATCCATGGCTCAGTGCTATGGGATTCTGGGAATTGTAGTTTCTTGTGGCACCAGAGCTCTTTTGACAAAAGGAAGCTGAATGGTCCACAGAGGAGGCGTTGCCTGGGGGCAGAGCCTCTTGCCAGCAGTCTTCAGTGGAAGAGAGGAGGCTGATGGTCCTGGCCACTTCCCTTGGCTCCCTCCCTCCTCCTCCTCCTCCTCCTCTTCCTCCTCCTCCTCCTCCTCCTCCTCCTCTCAGAGTAGTCACAGCCAAGATGAGCTTCTCGTTCACTCTCCCTGGCTTTTCTCCACCCCCTGCACTTTGAAACCCCTTTAACTGCCAAAGCTCAATGCTCTGGAAGTCTGGTGTCTGTGAGGCATTTGGCCTTCTCTGTCAGAGAGCTCTGGTGCCACAATAAACTACAATTCCCAGGATTCCATAGCACTGAGCCCTGGCAGTCCAAGCAGTGTGTTTTGGAGACAGAGATCCTCCAAATGAATCCAGTCCCTAGCTTTTATATCTCTCTCACACACTGCAGTAATAATAATCCTGGGAATGCTAGTGTTTGGGAGACATTGAGACTCCTCTGTCAGTGATGGCTCTGAGGCCACAATAGACTACAATTCCCAGGATTCCCCAGCACTGAGCAGTCTCAAACTGGACCATTTCCTCAGTGTGGATGCACCTGGGGAGGAATTCTGGGCACTGCAGTTCAACTACGTTTGGAGGGTTATGCGACTCCCTGTCAGAGATAGCTCTGGGGCCACAATGTACTACAATTCCCAGCATTCCCCAGCACTAACCCAGGACAGTTAAGTCACTCTCAAACTGGATTATTTCCTCAGTGTGGATGCAGCTTTGGTGAGGAACTCTGGGCATTTCAGTCTAGCATTGTTTTATTTCTGCAGTGTATTTTGGACCAGAGACAAGGTGACCAGGCATCCTCCTCCTTTTCCAGGACATGTCCTCCATTTGGATCATGGCTAAGAAGCATGGATTTATAATTACATGGGTTTTTTTTAGCTTTTATTTTTGGCCATGTCCTACATTTTTTTGCTTGGGTGCCCTACATTTTGGGATGAGGGCATTGGTCACCTTGGTCAGAGAGCTTTCCAGGGGTTAACTGCCATTCTGCTGTGGTGCTGGAACAAATCACCATTCCCAGAATTCCATAGCATTCAGCCAAGACAGTTAAAGTGGTCTCAAACCAGATTATTTCTCCAGTGTAGATGCAGCCCAAGCCTTTTGCCTCTCTTATGCCTGAGATTTCAAAGCCCAGCCTTGGCACCACAACAAACTACAAATCCCAGGATTCCATAGGATGGAGTGATGAGAGTGAAAGCAGTGTGGCAGCAGCCTAAGTGTGCTTAATGCAGTTCTTAACATGGTGCACCTCTTGCCTACAGAGTCTCACAAGACTTTTTTGTTTAACAACTTGTACCCATTAACTCCATTTCATGTCTCCTTTATTTAGTGAGGTGGAATACAGACAAAACAAGTCAAAATGAAGAAAAACCAAAGTCCCTTGACCAAAGGGTTTGGTTGTGGAATAAGCCTCTGAAATATGCAAGAGGCAATGTTAAAATAAAGCCATGTTCAATGCTCAAATGTGCTGTTTGGAATGGGGAGAGGGGGGTGGCCAGAAAGGGAAGTACATTTCTGTGATCTGTCTACGAATAATGTCAAAATGTCCTCCATTCTGATCATGCCTAAGAAACATGCATTTATATTAACATGTCTAAAAAAGCCTCAATTTTTTTGCGTGTCCTCCATTTTTAAAAATGTGTCCTACATTTGAAAATGTTGTCCTGCATTTGTCCCGGTTTGGAAGTCCTCACTTATGGCAACCCTACCCAGATACAGCCCAAATGATATATATAGCAGAATACAAAAACAAAAACCCATAGCTATTGGAATTGGCAGTGCACTTTTCACACTTAAAAACCCTTCACACACAATTGATTCATCCAAAGGTCTGGAGCCTTTTATCTTCAGGTTGCAAAGTGTACAATATTCTAGAGTACATATATACACACTCTCTCTGACTTTCAGTCAATTCCAACATCTGCTCTCCAGCTCCAAACTGATCCACTCTGGCTCACAGCAACAACCTGCTGCTCCAACAATAACTCTTAACTCACAACTGGCAACAGAATATGTAACCAGTCTCCTGGTCCACCTATATAGAGTATTGGCTGTGAGTCATCATTCAGTGCCACATAGCATGATCCAATCCTGTAGCAACCCTGTAACATGCTGTATGCTTATGACTCAGCAGTCAGTGGCTGTCTCACATAATATGTGTCATCTATCAATAAAAATATTTAAAGGCAAGGAGCCATACATATGAGCTAATTTAAGATTGATATACTCTGAGGAGCATGGGGAGTGGAGATCCAAAGGAGCCATTTTGTTGACTGAATTCCTTCTATCAGTGGAACTGAGAGGAGTCCAATTCACTTCAATATCTGTGCCAGAAAGCTTGAAAACTTTCTAGAGCAGGTTTTAGGTAGGTATGAAAGGATACTTACTAGTAGAACATGAGATTTAGCACTTTATCTCTACAGCAACCACGAGGCAGTTAAAGCTGAGGAAAAAGTCTGCCAGTGAACCTCATGGGAATTTGAACCTGGATTGCCCAAGTCCTAGTCCACCACTGACCCTAATAGAGGGACCTAGAAACTGTTGTACATGCTCTGGTAACCTCGAGACTGGATTTCTGCAACGTACTCTACATGGGGCAACCCTTATACCAAACCCGGAAGCTTCAAATGGTGCAGAACATGGCAGCCAGGCTGGTCACTGGCGTTTCCAGGGCCAGCCATATAACACCTGTGCTGAAAGATCTTCATTGGCTGCCCATCCGCTTCCGGGCTCAATATAAGGCGTTGGTTGTTACCTATAAAGCCCTAAATGGCTTAGGCCCAGGATTCCTGAAGGACCGCCTCTCCCCGTATATTCCGTCCCGCACCCTCAGAACATCTGGGCAGCAATTACTGAAGGTGCCTGGGGCCAGGCTTTCCTCCACCATGAAGAGGACATTCTCCATCGCCGCCCCGGCCCTTTGGAACACGCTGCCCACCGAGCTCCGCTCATCAACCTCCCTGGTCCAATTCAGAAAGGATTTAAAAACCTTTCTGTTCCAACATGCATTCCCCGAATAAAATCCTGTGGGCCTCCTTCCTCTTTCGTGGCCAAGAAGTTGGGCTAATGGGGCTTTTAGCATGTTTTTTTATTGTATTTAGCTGTTTTATGTTTTTTTTAATTGTATTTATTCTGTTTTAAATATATGTTGTAAGCCGCCCTGATCTTGGGAAGGAGCGGGATAGAAATAAAAACTTTATTTATTATTTATTTGTTCTGGAACCAACTGACAATTTACGCACATAATTTTAAATGTTTGTAATATTCATTGTATCCACTTTCTAATCATCAGAGGTATATAGCCTCTGTTCCATTTATTCATTTTAGGTGCTTATGGGTCAAGCAGACAGGCAGGAAAGTACAGTCTGAAGCTGCTGCTTCCAAGCTGCACTGGCCACTCCGAAGGCGGCCCACACACGCATGTCACAACCGCACGGGGTGGCCTCAAGCTGCACTGCTGAGTTGTGTTTTTTACTTTTGCCCCCACCATTGTTGCAGGAACACACCACCAGTGACTGCCTCTTGCCTAGATGCCATCCCACTGGATGGCTGCCCCCTTTGATCATGTACACAGTAGCACCTGCGACCCTCCACTGGGCATCAGAGCAGAGGTATGCCAAATAAAACATTGGCAATGCACAATCCCGCCTCCCCTACATGCCCCTTTCACCCTCCTTTACCCCATGGCCCCACTTGGACTGTCTTGTTTGTGTATGTTGTACCTATAGCCACTGGAGGTGTCACACTTTCCCTTTTTTGCATGACCACCTCAATCACTGGCTCTGACCTTTTTAAATGCACACTTGCTCTGATGCATCTATATGCCGCTTTGGGGTTAGGGTTATGAAGGAGGGCTCCTTTGGGACCAGTCTTGTTTTGGGGCATTTACATGCAGGGTCAAACGTGTACACATTTCGGGAAGGAGTGGTTTCTTTCAGCTTCTTTTTAGTCCAGCTTTCTGCCCATTAGCATGGCTGTGGTGCACTTTCTGGGTGTTTTCGGGGCATCAATAATTTAAACGCCACTCCACCAAAGTGGCCTGAAACCACTTCTTTTGGTCCATCTGTTTGAGACCTATATTAACCTATTTGTTTCAGTCCAGAGAGATTCCACAGTGGCTTACATATGAATCCAAACAATACAAACAACATGCATCCATTGTATAAGCAGTAACAACATAAAAACTATAACCAGAGGTTTCAAAATTATTTAAAATGCCAAAGTTAATAAAAAGGTTGTCATTATGCCCAGAACAGATACCAGACTTGGTGACAGGTAGGTCTTTACATGAAGGGTGGTCCTGAGTTTGGGCAGCAAAACTCAAAATGCCTCCATCTCAGGATACCTTACACTCCACCTCTGTAGGCAAAATGGAGGCTGCTTTTGCCCCTTCTTTAGCCTGCTTCTCTAATTTCAGCCAACACAGCAGAGTGAAAGTCAAAGAACAAGGTTCCTAAACTTGGCGCTTTGCAAAGGTTCCCAAAGAGAAGCAGGAGAGAGAAACTGGCAGAGTCACTCTCAGAGCCACTGCCTCTGGCTCTGGTTTGTAGGTTCAGACATTTTAGAAAAGAGAAATTTCTGGGCACCCAAAATGAAACAAAAACAAACTAGAACCCTCCCCCATCAAACCTCTGGCCTTCCTTCCTTCCTTCCTTTTTTACAGAACATGTCAGACAGATAGAAATCTGATCATAAAGCCAAAAGATAGCATGAGAAAATTACTTACTCCATCTATATTGCCACGTATTGCTTCTATTCTCCCTGCAAAAAACAGGAATATGGCTCCCTAAACAAAGAATAAAACCAAGAAAAAGCATTAGCAACAATTTAAATGTATGTTTGATAATCTTTCTACAGTGAGATGTTATATAACTACAAGTTAGGCCAGTTTAGCTTACTTTTGGATATCGAGTCAAGTAAGGTTTGAGAAGTTTCTCTGCTTCGTCAACATTTCCTTTTCCTGTCCCTAGATTTATTAGACAAAATAATAATAATAATTAGAAAATCCAGGCAGCCTAGGCTCTGTTCATATACTAAGTGAAACAAAATTGTATGTCTTTTTGATTTTGCATTCTGTTTTGAAGTGATACAAGGAAACGTGAAGCTTCACCCATTTCATGGCAAATGTGAAAAACCAATATTTGGGAGATTAGGGTTTTTTTTACTCTTGAAGTACACATTTTATAAAATTCTGAAGACTGCACAGACATACTTACTGATCCAATGAAATATGACCCATTCCCTTACTTTGGGCTAAATCCAATTTTAACCCTACTATGAATAGATCCATTGAAATGAATGGGACTTGTTAGTCAAACTTAAAGCCCATTGCAGTGAAAAAGGGAGGAAGGAAAGGGGAAGAAAAAAGAAATAAAAAGAAATGTGTAGCACCTTTAAAATTAATTGTTTTTTTAATATCTGTATGAGCTTTCATGAATATAAACCCATTTCTTTGGATGCAGTATAGTTATAATAAAATCTTAGGTATAAATACTCAGGTATATTTTCATAGTTGTGAGAGTGAGATGGAATGTAATAGGAATAGGAATAATGGGGTCTTCACTGGCAGGATGAATTGCTTCATGATTCATTCCTGCCCCGGTTTGGAAAGCGATTTCAAAAGACCCCTAGTTCTCATTATGAAAGGTTTTTTTTCCTTATCCTGTGTGATAGGTTGTTTTTTGTTTGTTTGTTTGTTTTTTGAGATGATTGTGGTTCCCACTGGCAGCACCACTTTAAACTCCCCTGTCAATCATCTGATGTAAGACCGGTTTGGAAATTGGGAGGGGGGTTGGAGGCTGAGAGAGTGTGTTCTGAGGCTGAGAGAGTGTGACGCTGAGATAATGTGACAAGGAGGATGGCAAGGCAGAGGGAAGTGGAGATAAGATATAATATGGATCTGTCAAGGCTAAGAGGAGAATCGTGTAAAACTAGAAGAAGTATGGATGTTATCAGACAAGGGAAATTGGAAGTATAATCCAATGGCAATCCGAACGCAATCACGCTATTGCATGATACTACCACACACAATTTCGGGCAATGGGAAGTCAGTCCGAACGCAATCATGGGGTTTCACGTTATTGCGTGAGAGGTCATCATACACAATTTTGGGCAATGGCAAGCTATTTTCGGGCAATGGGAAGCCAGTTTGAATGCAATTCGAATTCACATAAATTTGCTGAACTAGCGAATTCACGTGAATGCGTTCTGGACCCACTTTCTTTTCATTCGAAATTAAGAGAAATTCCTCCCCTGTGATAAACTCCTATGTTGCACCCCTTTTGTTCAAGAGCTGGTCAGAACAGTCTTTCTCCTCTTTCCTAGTCAAAGGAGTATAAGAGAAGAAAATTATATTTAAAAAAAACATGGTGTAACAGTAAACAAAAGAGTATTTATGAAGGGTCATTTTCAAAAGGCTATTTGGACCAATCATGTTGTACAGTCTGTGCACCCTCAGCATGAAAATACTGAAGCAGTATCTGATCTCAGGGCTAAAAATTTGGGAGCAAAGGGTTGATAAAAGCAACACATTATGAGTTTACCTGTGATCAGTGAAGTCACAGGAACTATTCAGTAGGTGACCATGACAGAAATGGGCATGAATCTTAACAGCAAAAGGAACACTAAGGGAGTGAGGGAGGGACAGGTAGGAAAAATAACTACCAACTTTCAGCTATATTTTAAAGCCTAATCTGTTATTTTTCCCAATTAGAGTAGACCCATTAAATCAATGAGAACTTGGTAAGGCAACACAGTTAAATGGATTTAGGCCTTTGTACTAGATTCTGAACAACAAAGGCATAAACTGAGGGGAAGGAATCTGTAGCTTTAGAACAGAGGTATTGACTCCTATCTACTAACATAGAACAATATTCTCCTCTTGAACAGAGTCATGAGTACTGTATGTCCTCACTTTAAAGGGTGGGAAATAGCTTACTGCCTAATAAATGGCTTGGCTTAGCCTTATTCCAACAGTGCTGTTGTCTCTTAAAATCATTTGTCGCAAACTAATCAACGGTAGTAATCATCTCATAGAATCTGGTGTTTCCTGAAGAAAATAAAATCTCAAAAATTAACCACATTCTAAGAATTCAAATCTATTTTGAATAAATAATCCATGAATAGACTTGTCAATCTTTCCTATTCTGATTCAATTCTGGATTTATGAAAAGTTACATTGAGAGAGGAAACTGAATCCTACCTAGCACAAAGATCAGGAAGGTATGATAGCATAGCAGTAGCATAGTACACAGCACAGACCTAAAGCTGCACATTGATGCTCCTTCTTCAATCTGCTGCAGACCATGTTCCTGCATCACAGTCAGAGAAACCCTTATAAATTAATTACATCTTTGAGTTGTTTTATTTGTTTCACTGCAGTGAAATCAAGAAATCAATACCACAATACACATGTGCATCACATGGTCAAATTGTCTTACACAGCTAGCACAAGAAATAACAGTACCATTGTAAATTAGCATACAGCTATCAGTCATTTCTTTTGTAAAACACCAGATGAACAAAGACAGTGGGTTTTTTTGGGGGGGATGCAAGAGAAATTACATGTTTTTCCTTACAAACAGAAAGGGCTGCACCATATTGATCACATAAAGGACACAAGATGTTGCAATCTCTCTGTAACAGGCATGTAATCTCTGTTAATTATGTCAAAACAACACACATATATAATTCCCATGACTATACAGGAGGAGTGTGTGGGGGAATGTCAAATAAAGAAGCTGAACAGTAGCTGATTCAAAACAGCCAAAAGGATGCATTCCAGAATGCTCAGTTAAACTACAGGTTTAAAATTGCCATAAACCTCAATGACTTTAAAAGAGGATTAGAGACACGCATGAGGGCAAGGCTCCCAATGGATACTAATTATGATTGCCATATATAACCTTTTATAGATCTCTGAATACCAACTGTTGGAAAACAATATGTAGAGAGATCTTAGAATCATAGAATCGTAGAGTTGGAAGAGACCACAAGGGCCATCCAGTCCAACCCCCTGCCATGCAGGACCTCTTGTGGCACCTTTGAAGGTAGGACGTTGAAAGAGGAAATGTTTAATTAAAAATACAGAAAGCCCTAAATGATTAAATAACATTCTGCCTGTGAACGCAAAAATAACTGATTTGGAACAAAAATTGATTTGCATTACAAGACATCTACTGGCAAATTGATCATTTAAACGTTGTTGTTACCAAGTCCCTGATTCAAATGTAAGATAATCTTGTATAAGAGTCTTGTATACAGACTTTTAAAAAACCCAACAACTATCCATCTTAAAGTATAGTTCTATTGTTAAAAATAGGTTGTTCCTCTTCACAAAGTTGTCAAAATGTGGGCCACGTGTTGCTTCCCAGGCCATCTCTGAATTTTAAAAAAAAAACCACTGTCCCCTGTGTTACCCTGTGGACTTCCATGGTAGAACAGCAATTCAAAGTAATGTTCTCCAAGAGACCTACTCCAAAACTCAAACCACTAGACCATGCTGGCTCTCCTACACCACTCTAAATCCTCAGAGCTGCCCACAATTGTTAGTGCCAACTGAAGTAGACCCATTTTAGACTTACCAAGCTCCCACTGAATCAATAGGTTTACTCAGGTTGACATTAACAGTTTGATTTAGCCCTCAGAAGCTGCCCACTCCTGTTCTAAAAATGTTTTTAAAAGAGGCTTAAAATATGAAGTGCAATAGGAGTAATTCAGGAATGAGCGCACGGTTTGCACATAAAAATTCACATAGGTCTATAAAATAGTTTTCTAGATTTCTGAGAAAATATTAGATCCAAACTTGTTTTCATTTGTCATTGCCAGAACTTTCCTGAGCTATTATAAACAGGTGAAACTTCTTTCTCCCTATAAATCTTTCACAAATCTAGCCTATTTAAGTTTAGATGACTACAAATGCTGAAAGCAACGTTTCAAGGATATCTGAATCCTGTTGAGGAAAATGATATGCCACTTCCTAATTACTGCCTGAACTTATAGAGATTTCTCAAGATGAGAGTGGAGAAAAGGCAGATTAGAGTGTTGGCAACTTCCAATGAAAGTGAGCCTGGCAACCCTCAATGGGTGCTTAGCCAAGAAAAGGTGGAGATTACTCCAAAGAACATGTATAAATATGAAGAGAGGAGTGTGGTGAATTAGATAGGGAATTGGATAGGGACTGGAGAGGGACAGAGCTCTGAGATAGAGTTAGAGGTTTATTAGACCCTGAGACAGTTTAACAGCCAGGATGGATGGGATACACTGCTGAAAGGGAATACCCAGGTTGCCCTTAGAAGAGGCCGAGAGTGGAACTTGAATTGGTGGGACTAGTAGGGTCTTAAAGTAGCAACAAAGGGGCTATACAGGCCTTCCCTATCCTGACCAGATTGGGACTGTAGCAACCTCACACCACAGCCCCGATCCGGCCTCTGGAGAGCACAAAAAGGAGCTGCAAAAAGCGGCTCCTTTTTACACCCTCCAAAGGGTGCCATAGCTGTGGCAATGTGGCTGTATGGCACCCCTTTGGCACTGCATTATGTGGATGCAGCGCTGGAGTCGCGCCATGATGCCATGCACCGTCTGGAACAATGCACAGCATCATGATTCCCTGGGGGCAGAATCAGGGCGTCCAATGTCAGGACGCTGTGCCCTGGCTCCGCCCACAGGCTGGCACCAAGTTCCAGTCTGTACAGGGCCAAAGTTTTTAAAGCTCAGAATCTAGTCCAGTGGTTCTCAACCTTCCTAATGCTGTGACCCTTTAATATAGTTCTTCATGTTGTGCTGACCCCCAACCATAAAATTATTTTGTCTCAGTTCTTAAGACTGTCAGAAATATCTGTTTTCCAATGGTCTTAGGCGACCCCTGTGAAAGGGTTGTTCGACCCCCAAAGGGGTTGCAACCTACAGGTTGAGAACCACTGGTCTAGTGAAAAGTCGTAAGTGAAACTGTAACCTAGAGACCACTTATAAAATATAGTAACAGATACAGTACTGGGAATCTTTGTAACTGTTTAAGCACAAAACCACCATATCAACTCTGAATATTCACCAGAAGAGAGATACTGTAACCAACTAAATTGTCAATAAAGTTTTCTGTTGTTTTGGTTCAACATGTGGTCACTTGAGGTATTTTAAGAAACGATAAGCCAAACACTACCAGGAATAAAAAGACCATTGTGCCAACCTCAGAGAAAATAGTTGATTGAATGAAACTCGCCATCACAAAGAGGTGGCCAAGGTAGCACACAGAGTAAAAGATTAAAAGGTTTTAAAGAGATTTTGGCAGTGCCATGTTGTCAATGGGTCATTTCAGTAACAGTAAAGAATGCTTTTTTAAGGATCCAAGATGGTATTTGAGGGGGGAAAGTTTCTTCCAGATATATTGTAAACATCATGCTTTATTTTATATACTTCTATTATAGCTTCCTTTAATCTACTTTCCCTTGCAGTCTTAATGTTTCATTTTTGCCTCTGAATTCCTTTAGTATATTGCAGACAACACACTGAGTAATTCTAAAGAAATTCTCAAAAAGTCTGGGATTGTAGAAAAGAGTCTGGGATCCAATGGTGACTAGTGCCTCCCATGTCAGCTGCTCCAGCTTGTCATCTGAACTTTAAAAGAACTATCCAAATCACTAACTTATTTATTATTATTATTATTATTATTAACCTTTATTTATGAAGCGCTGTATATTTTGGACGCATGCTTCAGTCCCTGCACAGTTCCTTTAAATTAGAACTGAAATCTGAGCAGATTTGCTGCCTCACTGGCATCAGAACCACCAGGCACTATTGGTTGCAGCCAAACATGCCCTTCTATGAAGGCACTGAGGCCCAATAGAAGTACCTGCTGGAGGGAGAACAGTGCAAGATTATTTGTGCCAATTCCCTTTCATTCATGCAGTCCTTACTTTCACCTGTCATGCTGTTCCAGGTCTTTCCCCAACTTTCCAGACAGGTTTTTCACTAGGAAGGGAGAAACAGCAAAAAAATACGCTCCCTATTTCCTCTGGCAGAGTGTTCCTAGCTCCATACATAGTAAGTATACATCCAGCCCCAAATATTTACTACTTATGCACATGTTACACATTAACAGTTGTAACAGCAATATGTAATAATAAATCTTCAGCATCTACATTGCATAGATAAATCAAAATACTTGCCTTATTTCCAGAAAACCCAACAAACTCTAGTAAACGGACAATCCTTGTTGGTAGCATGGACAATGTCTATAGAAACAGAAATCAAAGAAGCTGTATGAAGTGAATACTACATGCTTCAACTTCTAAATCTCAGAAGAAAGCTTAAGGGGGGGGGAAAGGAATGACATCAGTGAAATTACAACTAGTCCATATCACTCTCAACTATGTCCAGTACCCATCACAGACTCCAATGAATTGCATGATAGGACTCATCATTATTTTTACTCTTCCTTGAAACCCATTGTACCCTTACAAAATCTGTATCAAATGACACTTCATTACTCCAGAGCAGATTTGGAGGGCACACAGGTGACTAAAATTGGAAGGGAGAATCACCTGGTCCTGGATTCATTAGGTTTCACCCTTACATTCTGCCTGTTGTATCTATCATGCAGAGGTAATGAGAATGTTCTCTGGCTGCATCTTTTCCATACTACCTCTTTATACAGTACTACACTCCATGCAATCCTCTGACAAAGCATATAGAGTTTCCATACCAGCCCTGCCCAGCATTCAGTGACAGCACCAGAAAGAACAGGGGGAGGGGGCTTCTGTTCTGAGGAGACAAACTACTCTGTCATCTGCTAGAGCTGTGTTGTAGAATGCATGGCACACATGCCAGACTGAATATATGATGGTCTCTCTGAGGGCATGCAAGGGTGCCGCTGTGCCACCATTTTAGAGGGCATCTGGGCAATCCCTTTTGGGCCCCCACGTGCAGTAGGGCCAGCAACAGGCATGTGTGCTGGGCTCACCAGGGCCATCACAACCACTGGGAGTCCCCTGCCTGAAGATGCTGTACGTTGTGGAAGAAGCTTTCCACGTTGGCCAGCTTGCCTTGGTGGTAGAAATCTGCCTCTGCCAAGGGGATGTACTGGCCAGGGCCAGGAGGATGACTGAAGCACTGGAGGCCTATAGCGCTGCCGCCCACCAGGCCTGGCTCTGGCCCAAGGATGCACCCTCAAAGGAGGAGGAAAGCAATGTCCAGCCACTCCAGGCCTTCTCTCCTCCCTATCACCTGAGGATAGGAGGGTGGATTTGAGAATAGGAGGTCATGGGGGGGGGCTCTCTGGCTGGGCCTTCTCCTTTGGGGCCCTTCTACAACCAGGAGCAGGGACCCTGGTTTGGATCCCAGGTTGGAGGTTCTGGCCTTGGGGCATGGCCTCCCAGTGCAGCTGTTCTACTTCTGTTCCACTTTGGTTCCCTCGGCTCCATCCTTTGGATCCCCAGGACTTATAGTTTGCTGAGGGACTCAGGGGTCTGTGCTGGAGAGCTCTAGAGCCTGCCTGCAAAGAATCCCAGGTCTCCCTTTCTGAAATGCAAAACCCAGGGCCCCATGATGTTTGAAGTGGCATGAAACTGTTGTAACTTCACAATACGGATGTACTCTCAGCCATCCCCTATTGGCCCCTCGTATGCCCAGAAGGGGTTAAAGTAGCCATGGAACAGGAGGGTGCCATCTTGTGTGGGATGCCAAGAAGAGGGGTAGCTCTTGGTGTTCCCCTTAACCCCAAATGGAGGAGGTCTGACCTTGTTTTGAGTAGCCCTCTGACCTTATGAATGGGTCCCCTTGCACTGCCCCCAGGCCAACCCCTTCTGGCACCGGATCTGCTGCATCTTCTCCACCGCAGATGACAGGGAGGGCGGCATGTCCTTCGAGGATTTCAGTTCCAGCACATCATTTCCCAGTCCCCAGACTTCACCAGGTAATCTTGGCAAGATTTGTTTAGAGGGGATTTTTTTGCCATTGCCTTCCACTTGGGCTGAGAGTGTGTGATTTGTTCAAGGTTGCCCAGTGGGTTTCCACGGCAGAGCTGGGATTTCAACCCTGGTCTTCTAGGATACTAGCCCAGCGCTGAAACCATTGCACTGCAGAAATAATCCAGTTTGACACCACTTTAACTGCCATGACTACACGGCACTGTAGAAATAATCCAATTTGACACCACTTTAACTGTCATGGCTCCATGCTATGAGATTCTGGGATTTGCCATTTGTTGTGGCAGCACAGATCCCTGACAGAGAAGCCTAAATGTGCAAAAAGTCCTCCATTTTGAGCAGGGCTGAGAAGCATGGATTTAATATTTACATGAGTGGGTTTTTTTTTTACTTTTTAAACTTTTATTTGGTCAGGTCCCCTATTTTCTCCTAGCGTGTTTTCCCTCAGAAGCCCCGCCCCCGGCACTTGGTGACACCCGGTGCAGAAATGCTACTGAGTTTGGGCACTCAGCCTCTAAAAGGTTTGCCATCACTGTGCTAGAGAATGGTTTAACCAGGGTTCCCTGGAGCCCTAGGGTTCCACAAAAGGTTGCTCAGGGTTCTATGAGAGATCAACGCTGAATAAAAACCAAACATTTTAGGGCTGAAGATGCTGTAGATATAATAATTTTATATAGCAATTCTCTTAGACCTGTAGATTATTTCAACATTTCCTCCAAGGTAAAAAGTTTGAGAGAGACTGTGCTAGAATGCAAAAGTCACAATTCAGCCATATTGCTAAGACTGGGAATGACACTGTCATGGACTTTTGCTCACCAGAATGGATCAAACATTGGATAGAGCAGTTTCCTGAGTGGGTATTTGGTTATGAAGAACTGTAGTGAGAAACGCTCCCACACTAAATATTAAGAGGTTCCAACCTGAAGTATAAAGGCACTACAAGTGAACAGAGGAAAAGTGAAGAAAACACCAACTGTCTCTCATAGCACATCATGTTTCACTTCTATGATACTATAGACCTAAATGCCTAATGTCTCTAAAAATAATGGGTAGCTGGAAAATACCTCTGTGAACCCACAGAGCAATTGCCAGATAGAGTAGGGAGCATTGGGCTAATGGGTTCACAATCTAACACAGTACATGCAAAGCTGTGCTTTGGTCTTATAGTTCTGTAGACAATAAATTTGACAAATAACTTCAGAGTTGAAGCTCAAATATCAAAGAAGTAACACCCTGGAAGCTTCATGATTCATACTCCTAATCTACACATACACTTTAATATAAGATTGGAATGTTATAACATTTCAATTACTAACAAGCTTCTTATGCTACAATAATCTGAGTAGTTCCAGTATGGTAAATGCAACTCTTGGTGATCTTGCAGACTTGATCAGCTTCATCTTCAAACATATGTTGTTTCGTTTCATATTTTTATTTTTTGAGACATTCACTGCCTTCAGACTGTTAGGTGATTTCCTCAAGTACTTGCAGTTTTAAAGTCATCATGTAACCTAAAGCTTCTGTGGGACTGGCCTTTTGAGAGATAACTTTCACAAGTGAAAAAGAAGACAAACAAATAAATTATAATCAAGTCTGACAAGCCTCTGTTATGACTCTTTTGATTCCTCATTTTCTTTGATGAACTGAGAGCTTCTTATGTATGCATCAAAACACTTAGATTAGTCATATGTACAGGAAGCCTTGCATAAAATTTATTATGATTGATTGATTGATTGATTGTACTTATATCCCACTTTCAGAAATGCTCTCAGAGTGACTTACAAATGATAATTAGATAGTTCCCTGCCCTCAGGCTTACAATCTAAAGACATGGCATACAAGGAAAGGGGATGGCAGTGGGGGAAGGAGATTAAGAATTCATCAGAAATTGCCTCCCATTCTCTCCCTCTGAGGCTTGGATGTCAGACTATGTCTATACATTCTAACATAAATAAGCAGCAATTCACCATGAGTCCTATTTTATTTGGCTATGTTGTGTTTCGCATTTTCTCACTATTAAAATATTAAAGGTTAAGACAGTGCCCTTTTAGATATTGGACTAAAACTTCTATTTTCTTTCACCAATGTCTATACTGGCAGCTGCCCACCTTACATATTCCTGGCATGGATGATCTACTGATGGAGAGAGAATCCAGAAGTATGTATCTCGTATGTTACTGCAAATGCATCGAATTACTACTATAAAGAAGCACTGCAAGAATTTCCACCATGAATTTATTGTGTAAAACTGATTTCAACTTCAAATCTCAACTTAACTTCAAAGAGTCAGTTAAAACTTACTGTTTCTCTAGAGAAACTGAATAACATACCAGATTAAATGCTCCGACTCCCAGCTTTACACCACCTTCAAAATGTGCATGGTTTTCTCCTTTAACATAGTTGGGAGAATGTATCAGACTGTCCAGCTCTCTATGAATACAAAACATCTCATCAAAAGCTTGAATATAATTGCAGGTATAAAGGTAATAATAATTTTAGAAATTTTAATACATGACAAGAATTAATTACTATTGTTTTCCCGAACTGTTATGAATATAACAGGGACATGATACCAACCTTAATACCCTGAAGGCATCAGATCCCACCTGATCTTGGAAGCTAAATAGAGTCAGGCCTGGTTAGTACTTGGATGGGGGAGAACCCAGGAATACCAGATACAGTAGTATTTATTTCAGATGCAGGAAGTGACAAGCCACCTCTCTCTCTCTCTCACACACACACACACACACACCCCACACACACACAAGTTGCATCAACAAGCAGCTTTAAGACATAGGAACCATGGCAGTGTCCTTCCAGTTGTAGTCCCACATATTTGGACAAAGTCTGTATAGATACTTCATTTGTGCACAGTTTTAAAATATTTATTCAATTCAGCTTTTTAGTAATCGTTTTTATCTGACTTCATGCTTTAGGCAATGCCATTTTAATGGTAAATGTTTAAAATCCTTTAGTGTTTCAGATACTGCATTCCTTAGTTGCTGTAAGCTGCCTTGTGGGGGTTACTCTGAAATGCAGAATATACTTTAAGGAAAGTAAAAATAAATAAAACAGACCAAATCAATTTTGACCAGTATGAAGTATGAGAAGTGGAGATATATAATAAGTAAAACCAATTAAGTTTGAGATACCAATGGAACAAAATTGTTTTCCTCTCCAAGAAGGCATCTATTAAATAACTACATACCTGTATATTTGATAACTGTTTCTGATCTTGATGCTGCCTTTGACAAAGCTAATCATGTTTTCATCCTAAGGAAAATACAATTTATTATAAATTATAGTTGTCAAAGCAGACATTACATTTAAGATGTAGTGGGCAGTTTTCCCTTCTTGTTTTTGGTCTTTTATTCTTGAGGAAGCACAGGACCCTTGATATGAACTAGGAGTCTAGCAGGAGGTACGGTGTAACTCCAACTTCCCACCATGATCCCATTCCAGATCAGGTTTAATGTTCCCAGAGTTTAAATTACAAAACAGTGATCCAACAAAATTGTGGGGTGGAGGAGTGCACAGGGAAAGCCAGCACTGCAAATGAGGTGAAGAGAAATATTCAGCATTTGATTTAAAACAGCCAACTTACCTGACAGACATTTTAGCAAAGTTGTGTAGAAGTACATAAGGTTTTAGAAAATGTTTTAAAAGCTTTATAGTTATATGCACTGGAATTGGAGAGGAGGAAAATTAAATATCTGAACATCCACTTTGGTTGATGCAGGTCAAGAATCATAAGATAACTTTTCTGCCTGCAGTGCACACTTATAGTGCACTGCATCTTCCACTCTTAGGAGTTTATCAAATGGGAGGAATTTCTCGAATGAAAAGAAACTGGGGCCAGAACGCATTCACTTAAAGTCGTTAGTTTAGCGCAATTACGTGAATGTGCATTGCATTCGAACTGGCTTCCCATTGCCCGAAAATAGCATGCCATTGCCCGAATTTGCGTGTGGCAGTTTATCACGCAATAACGTGAAATCACATGTTTGCCTTCGGACTGACTTTCCATTGCCCTAATTTGCATGCAGTGGGTTATCACACAATAACGTTAAACCCCATGATTGTGTTCAGATTGTCATTGGATTATACCTCCAATTTCCCTTGTCTGATAAACTCCACAGCAAAAGGTGAAGAAATTAGGTGAAGAAAATCACTCTTATTAACTTAAGAGTCAAAAAGGTACTATTGAGAGTTATTTCTTTGTCTGCAAAGTTACTTAGCAGAGCAACTAGCAAAGTTACAGCAGAATAAGCATAAAGTCTGTCATAAAGCTGGTCTGAAAAATATATAAATAAAATTAGAAATAAATTTTAAAAAGAAAGAAACAGAAAGAGAAATAAAGGTGGCTTCTGAGTAAGAGACCTTCCACATTGCTGAACAATTATGTCGCATTATGATTACATTATTAACTGCCACAACAACATCCTGGGAATACTAGGATTTACAGGGTGGCTAAGAGAGCTAAGGTGTCTCACCAAACGACAAACCCCAGGATTCCAGAGGACATTCACAAAGCTGATAAAGTGGAATCATAGTGCTATAACTGGGTAGTGTGAAAGTACCCTAAGTGAAGCCTTGCATTATTATAGTGCAGAGGCAGAAGCTAGTAAACAAGATTAGGATTTCGTTACCAAAAAAAATGAACTCTGTTGAGGAAACCTACTTATGAAATGCTGGAAACTAAACTGTGAAAATCCCATGATTAATTTTGTCCATGAATGAAAAATAAAATAAAAATTCAAGGCAGCAAATAAACGGAGCAGTACGCATTACTGCTTAAGAAGAATTATAGCTCTTGCTCTCTCATGCTCATAAATTCATTGGATAATATGGACTCTAAAAGCCAGACATCTTCCAGTACAGTCTGCTCTCTGGATTCTTTATCCACAGATTCAACCTTCCACAGCTTGAAAATATTAAACAATACATACATTCCAAAAAGCAAGGGACACCATTTTACCATGCCACTGTATATAATGGAACTTAAGCATCCACAGATTTTGCTATCATGGGTTCCCAGAACAAAACCCAGTGGATATCAAGAGCCCACTGTACTTCCATCTACTCATTACCCGTATCGCCTCAAAAACATTAGGTTAAAAATAATATTAGGAATATTTTATACGGTACAGTATAGATCCACAGGTAGACCCATGATTAGCAGCAAACACAGCAGCTATCATTGGGTCAGTATATAACCACCATGATTCTGGTGCTACTCTGTTATCATAGCTTTTCCAGTACATTCCTGATAGGATAGCATATCCCAGGTTTCTGAATTCAGGTGGCTTAAACTGCATATTTTGCAAATGTAGAATCATAGATTCCTAGAGTTGGAAAAGACTCCAAGGGTCATCAGACCAATCCCCTGGCATGTAGGAATACATAATCAAAGCACTCCCAATAGATGGTCATCCAGCCTCTCTTTAAAAATCTCCAAAGAAGGAGATTCTACCAACTTCCGAGGCAACATGTTCCACTACTGAACAGTCTTCCTAATGTTTAGGTAGAATCTCTTTTCCTGTAGTTTGAATTCATTGCTCCCTATCCTAGTCTCTGGAGCAATGGAAAACAAGCTGGGTTCATCTTCAACATGACATTCTTCAAATATTTAAACATGGTCATCATGTCACCTCTTAACCTTATCTTCTTTAGGCTAAACATACCACGCTCCCTAAGCCACTCCTCATAGGGCATGGTTTCCAGACCTTTCACCATTTTGGTTGCCCTTTTCTGGATACTTCCTGGCTTGTCCACATACTTCCTGAATTGTGGTGCCCAGAACTGGACACAATATCCCAAGTGAGGTCTGACCAAAGCAGAACAGAATTATACCATTACTTCCCTTGAGTTAGACACGATACTGATATTAATACAGCCTAAAAATGCATTGGCATTCTCAGCTGCCACATCACATTTCTGACTCATGTTCAGCCTGTGGTCCACTAAGACTTTAGATCCTTTTTGCATGTTCTGCTTTCAAGTTAGGTGTCACTCATCCTATATCTGTGTATTTCATTTTTACTGCCCAAGTGTAGTATCCTACATTTCTCCCTGTTGAAATTCATTTCGTTAGTTTGAGCAGCACTTGGGCAGCAAAAATTAAGTACACAGATATAGGATGGCAGACACCTAACGACAGCAGTACATGCAAAAAGGATCTAGGAGTCATGGACACAGGCTGAACATGTCATTCAGTTGTGTAATTCAAGAATAACCCGTCCCTTTTCAGACTTTCCTCCTCTCTCTTTCCGGCAAGTATTACAAAGTTAGGAAAGGAACTGCATCATAATCTTACCCAGTTATTTGCAAGGTTCTGTGGCCTTCTGTCTCTCCTCTTACACTGGATTAGTTTCTAGGGTTTATCTTCTCCATTACTAGTATGGAAAACTATGATTTGGCATAGGCCAATGCGTATTTATCACTTGTTCCTAATGACTTAAAATCTTTATGCTTTCCCTATAGATCATGGGTGGGAAAACTACAGCCCTCCAGGTTCTGATTAACTACCGTTCCCATCATGACTCACCACCAGCCAAGCTGAAGGAAGTTTTAGTCAGGCTCATGAGTGATGGTTGTAGCACCACCCTTTATAGTACCTCTACAGCTACAGCGTCACCATAAAGAGAGAAGCTACAACCAAACCCTCATCACAAGCCTGGCTAAAACGTCCTTCGGCTTGGCTGGTGGTGAGGCATGATGGGAATGGTAGTTCATCAGAACCTGGAGGGCCGTAGGTTTCCCAGCCCTGCCATACATAATATGCTGAGTCCCCTGATGAAATTAAACACATCTTTATGTTTTTGTGGCTGCACGCACAAGTGTTCAAGAAACAATGATATTACCTGGAGGAATGTAAGAGCGGCCCTCTGAAGCAAGCATTCAGCATAGCAAATTTCTGCATGAATTTCCTCTAAAAAAATAAAAAAATAAAATAAAGGGATGGCATCACCAAACAGAGCAAGTCCATCACATCAACACAGCAGTTTCTTTCCTTATTGTGGACATGCTGCAGCAAGGCTTGGGTTTTCACATTCCCTTCTTTTTCTCTCGTGGGACCATAAAGTGGAGAGGAAAAGCTTTAGCTTCCATTTTTAATTAACCACAGGTTGCCAAGTTGTCCAAGCCCTAAATTGTAGTTAATGTTTATAATGGTTTATTTAAAAATCCAGTTCTATAACTGGTCTGAGGTCAACGTGTATCAAGGAATAAATCCTGAGGATTCTAGTTGGAAAAGGCTATCTAAACTAACATTTAGCATGACATCTGGACCACATCACACCAAGGCTATAATCCTATACCCAGTGTCCTGGGAGTAATTCCTACTGAATTCAATAAGGCTTATCTTTGTAATTCAGGAAAAATAGATGAAGTTTCCTTTCCTGACAATCTTTATCTGGTAATCCTATTGCCCACTCCTCTTGTCTGATGCACTACCAAACCTTGTAATTTCCTTTTCTCTAGGCATGTGTTGTCATAAACTCAGATTTTGGATTTCTCCACCAACTTCTAGCTGACTGCATTTGATTACCATGAAACCCTTATTCGTGTCACTTGTTATTAATTGAAACTTTAGCCACAACCCTGACTGACAATGCCACAGAATTCTTTCAAATCCTTCTCTGAAGAAAGTCATATCAACTATTTCTACACAGGCATCCCATGATAGCCATGCAAAATATTTACAATAACCAATAAACCCAATACTGAATTTCTAAAGTGGTCAGTTTTATATTTACTAATCAATAATGAGGACAGAAACAGAGACCCCCCTCTTTTTTTTTACCTTCAGTTAATCGGTTAAGGTTGTGTCTCTGCACTAAGTTGGTGAAAGAATCTGCTACAGTGGATTTTTTCCGAAACCTAAGAAAATTGAGAGAGGCCAACAATATTTGCAGTGCAACACAAATCAACAAACCAGTAAAAAATCTGATCAATACACATCCCCTCCAAAAAAATTCCTGAAAACCGTTGACTTAACAATTTATTTATAATTCCTGATGACGTCAGACTGCAACTATCATCCTTCCCTCATTACTGCCCATTATTGTCATATTGCTGTCACTTCTTGCCGACCTGTTTTAACTGATGTTCTTCCAGTTAAATGTTTTTATTGTTATTATTTTGTATTGATGGGAGGGAGGATAGAAGGGTAGGGTTTTCGGGGACTGTTTCATTATTATTCTCCGTGACTTTTGTATTTGAAATTTTCCTTGCTGTTACCCGCCTCGGTCCTCAAACGGGAGAAGTGGGATACTAATAAA